>NW_028327182.1:6669166-6972196 GCF_987537825.1 Furipterus horrens
CTTCCAAATTTTCCTGAGTTCTTAATTGACAAAATGCAGCACGAGAATTATTTTAAAAGTTCAGGGACCAGGACTAAATATCTTCCAATGTGTTCTGTCTCATTCCCATCTCATTTTTTGGTGGAGTTTCATGGCCGTCAGGCTGAGGCAGACACAATAGATTTCCCGGGAGCAGATTCGTGTGTCTCCTTTTCTTGACAGTATTATGTAGATAATGAGATGAGCGTACCAGGGAAACAGGGACGAGATGTGAAACGGCAGCAAATAAGGAGGACCCAAGCTTTGGGAGTGGGCCAGGGAACACTGTTCTCAGAGGGTTATTGTGCAGATTAATGGAGAATTATATAACCCCCTGAGCACAGTGCCTAGCACAGTGTTATTGTTACTGAAAAACAACAAAATTATTCCTAGAATGCACATTTGGAAGCTTCGTGGGCTCCTCAAGGAGAGCCACTTAATGAAGCAGCAGATTATCAAGTGTATTAATTAGCTCTGTGTCCTGGAAGAGTGTATTCAATTTCCAAAATAATAAGATGGCTGGAAAGGGGCTTACTGGAATCCCATAAGAAATTTTACTACCTCTCTTTTTAAATTCCCCATACACTTACATAATGCAATTCAAATATTACTGAAGCAACTACCAACTCTAAGATACAAGCTAGGCCATTATTTCTTCAGTCTTCTCTTTCTCTCTCTCTCTCTCTCTCTCTCTCTCTCTCTCTCTCTCTCTCTCTCTCGCTCTCTCTCTCTCTCTCTCCCTCTCCCCCCCCCCCTCTAAAATCTCTAACCCCATCTTTTTCACTTTTGAAGACTGTGCCCATAAACAAATACAATTCTGGGAGTTCAGCACTTTGGTTTATTCTTAGCACCTTGGCTTCCCATCACCTGCTTCACCTTGGCTTCCCATCACCTGCTTCACAGCTCTCCCAGAAAACTTACACCAAAGCTCCCTTCAATTTTCATATCCCCTGCCTTCCCACTACCTTGAGAACATCCGCAGGAAATACAGAATCTAGTGCCGGCGGGGAGCTTGAAAATGCTGGAATGGAATTGAACTGTCAAGCAGCGTTCCTTGTGATTCCTTTAAGCTTTGCGCCGAGGATTCTGCTCCAGCAATAAGAACACAAGCATCTTCGCTCGTGACAGGGCAGAGGTGGGAGAATCCACGGGGCGCCTCTGACCCCACCTAAACCCTAACAAGACATCTCCGGGGCACGACAACTTTGATTATTCTCATTTGTCTCTAAACAGAAACCTGGAGCCAAAGGCATCAGAAAGACCAAAGGGAACCTGAGAGAGAGGGCTGGCGTGGAGGACGTGATGGACTTGGCATTGCCGTGACTTGCTAGAGAGGGAAGGAAGCAGCATGGGAGGAGCAGGGGGGGCTCCCGGACCTTTCTGAAGACACTCAAGCGCCATAATACTTCCGGAAGAGCTCGGAAACACTCTTCCCTCCAACCTTGCCACAAACATATTGCCCCATTTTTCACTTCTTCCCAACCTTATGCCCATTCTAACTGAACATATTTCTAGAGGAATTTACTCTGTTAGCTATACTATTCGGTCAGCATTAGAGCCCTTGATGAAAATATTCATATCTCTTTTTTTCTTTTTAAAGATGGGGAGAGAGATGGGGTTGGAAGGGTTAGGCACAGATAAGAATTTTTTTTTAAATAATTTATGTACTTACTTATTTGTTTATTTATTTTTAGAGAGAGGGGAAAGGAGAAAGAGAGGGAGAGAAACATCACTGTGTGGTTGCCTCTCACTCGCATCCCCAACTGGGGACCTGACGTGCAACCTAGTCATGTGCCCTGACTGGGAATCGAACCAGCGACACTTGGTTCACAGGCCGATGCTCAATCCACTGAGCCACAGCAGCCAGGGTTTCATATCTCTGTTTTAGTACTAATGATAATAATAGTAATATTTGTCAGGCACTTTTCTAAGCAACTTCATTATCTTATTTAATCCTCACAGCAATGCTAAGTGAAATAAGCCTAACAGAAAAAATATAAATACCGCATGGCATCATTTATATGTGGAGTCTATTTTAAAAGCCAAAAGCATAGAAGCAGAGAGGAGAAAAGCAGTTGCCAGGGGCTGGGGGGGGGGGGTGGGCAGAATAGGAAAAGGTTGGTCAAAGGGTACAAATTTTCACCGGTGAGTAAGGTCTGAGGACCTAAGATAAAACGTGGTGACAACAGCTGATAACACTATATTGCATAATTGAAATTTGCTGAGAGAGTGGAACTTAAATATTCTCGCCAAAAAAATAAAAAGATAAATATGTGAAGTGATGAATGTGTTAATTAACTAGATAAGGCACTCTTGTCACAGTGGATCTTTATCAGGTCAATTATACCACAATAAAGCTGAATATTTTTTTAAATCCCACCAGCAATTAGAAAATGCCACAGCAAACGCTAGCTGCTGTAGCTCAGTGGACTGAGTGCCGGCCCGTGAACCAAAGAGTCGCCAGTTTGATTCCCAGTTGGGACACATGCCAGGGTTGCGGGCCAGGTCCCCAGTTGGGGGCATGCAAGAGGGAACCCCACATTGATGTTTCTCACCCTCTCTTTCTCCCTCCCTTCCCCTCTCTCTAAAAATAAATAAATAAAATCTTTTTAAAAATAAAAGAAAATGCCACAGCAACATTTGAACGCAGGTCTGTGACTCCTGAGCATGCCTTAATTAAGTTATTTGGCCAAAGTCACACACCGAGTTAGTAAGATTCAAACTTGGGTGTTCAGACCCCAGGCTCAATATTCTCTCTGCTGCACGGAACTGCCCTTACTCAATATCTTGAAGGGATGCTGTCTTTTTCTATTTGCGGGCTCCCTTTTTCTTTCTATTCACCTAACCTGACCTCTGTTTCAACAGCTTCTGTCCCCTGCTTTATTTAACTCAGCTTCTGTAGAGCACCTTTTATGTACAAACCTCTGGCCCACTCGTAGAGGAAAAGATCCTCTTTCTTCACATTTCTGGCCGCTTGAATTATACATACATATTCTTCCATTCAATCAACATCTACCTGTTTTGGGCACTGTGCTAAGCCCTTGAAATTCAAATGTGAGTCAGACAGACAGAGCTTACGCTCTGATAGGAAAGACAGATGAGTAAAATACGGAGTGATGCTAAAATGGGAAGGAACAAGACAAGAAGCAGGAAGTGCCTATGAGAGATAATTAACCCAAACAGCGTTGTCAGAGAAAATCGTACTAGGGCTGGAGGGTGAATCGAAGCCACTCAGGTGTAGGAACGGGGAGGGAACAGAATGCAGAGGGACAAGCGTGCCTCGTCACAGAGGTGAGAGGGCCATGATGCCTTCGGGGAGGGGCACGTCTGTGCTGCACTGGGACTGAATGAAGAGCTCTTGTCATCTCATGCAGGGTGGGGCAGGGGCGCAGCATAAAGCAATTGGAAGCACCGAATATCTTATACAAGGAGACTGACTTCACCAAAGACACATTATTCTTTTTTTTTTTAGAAAGCTCACTCTGGCAGTGAGGTGGCAGTCAGGCTGGAAGTGGGCATGCCTAGAAGCGGAAAGACCAGCCAGAAGCCACCCCGGGTGGCAGCGAGGTGGGGGGAAAAAAGAAGCTTTCCCAAAACAGAAAGAGAAAGTCATGGAGAATGCCCACGCACAGATATGAAGAAAGAGGAATCAAAGATGATGCCCAGACTTTCGGCATAATGGCGGGGCCTCACGAATCACTTCTCGTTACACTTGGACCGCGTTTACTACAGCCTTCCAGGTCCGTGATGTCTGGGTCCTCGGCACCTCCCCAACCCCGCCTCGCCCGGTGTCACTCGCCAGACTGGCCTTCCCCGTGCTCCCGCCTACCCCTCAAGCTTGTTCCCACCTACAGGTCTTTCCACCGGCTGTTCTCGGTACCTGAAGCCGCCTTTTTCAACATCTTCACATCGCTGGTCCCCTCGGTCATTCAGGTCCCTAATGCAATGCCACCTCCTCAATAGACCTGACTTGCCTACCCTGTCTGTTATTTTCTTTTCATTTTACCTCTCACTATTTGTACTTCTTATTACCTGCTTACCGCTGTTTCCCCACTTCTAAGGGTGTGCTGCGTGCAAGCAAGAAGCTTGTCTTATTCGTTGCTGAGTCTCCAGCACCTCAAGTAGCAGCCGGCATATGGGAAATACTCGGTACATATTTGTTGAATGAATTAAGGAATAAATAAATAAATAAGTGCATGTATGAGCGGGGAGAGGCATGAAGACTGCAATTTTGACATGAGGTACTAGAGGGATATATTCCCATAAGATGCAGGTATTCAACGGAAAGGCTGTTCATATGGAGCTCAGAACAGAATCCGCCTGAGAATAAATTCAGTCACCAACATACGTATGGTCTCTGAAGCCACGGGTCTAAAGGAGGCTGCCCAGGCAAGGAGCAAGGAAGAAAGACAGCAAGGGGGTCAGCACCTAGAACAGGATCTGGCACACAGGAAATCCTTAGGAAGTATTCACTGAACAAATGAACAAATAAGTAAGTGGATATATTATAGTTACTTGGACATGCATATGATCCTATAAAACACTGTATTAGTTTCATCTGAACCTCAAGTTTGGACCATTTTCTTTTTCACAATTACAGTCTACTACACAGTTTAATAAACGCCAGGTGAGGGAATTCACAATATATTACGAATTTACATCACCTCATCGGTTCCCTAACATGTAGGTGGGCCCAGAAGACCTGAGTCAATATGGGGCGGATTACATCATTGCTCACAAACATCCACTCTCTCCTCTTGCCACGGACCCACCTCTGTCTTGTGGGATTGTTCATGTGATTTGCTTCTACCAACGGCCTGTAAGCAGACATGATGTACGTCACACCATGACGTGGCTTTAAATCCAATTGTGTAATTGATTCGGCCTCCGGGGTTCATACTCACTACTCAGAGATATCCCAGATAGGAGCTGCCCCTTTCAGCCTGGGCTCCAAAACGCTAGCACACGTGGAATAGATCCACAGTCACCCAGCAGCCTGGACAAAGGCCATAGCCCACCCACAGCCACACGTGATATGAGCAAGAAGCAAATTTTTGCTGGTGTCAGCCACTGAGATCTGAGAATCACCACTGCAGCAAAATCTGATGGATTCTTGAACCCCCACAAGACAATGAATGCCTCTGGGATGTAAGTAAGGGAGTGTGGGCCTCAAAGCCAAGAGCTCATAGACAAATTCCTTATCCAACCACTCTCTCCGGAAATAGTCCTACAACCCTTCCAACGAGGGAGTTCAAGCCAAGACGACGCCATTTTTACTTTACCTAGTAACACGTGTCAGGCTAAAAATTAATGGATATATAGTCCAGGAATTTATATTCATTATTAAATGGGACTTCATTTGAATTTGCTATTATAGGCTCTATTAGGACCCCCCTGGTCTATTTCTCCACCTTATTCTGAGCCGCTACTCACCACCTGTGTTTTGAATATTTTCATCTTCAAGCCTACAGTTCTTAAGTTCCTCTGAAAGGAAACTCAATAAAAGCATAAACATAAAGGAGTATTAAAATTAAAATAATGATAATTAAATGATCAATTCTCATTTCTTTTACTGTCCTATAATTCCTACAGATTTAATCAAGCCATGAAATTGTATTTATAGGAAATTCTAGATGAAGAAAAATGAACTGAAATACATTTTTCATTCTTGCTTAATTAAAATGGTTCCTCTGAATAAAACAATATAAATACCCATATTAAGAAGCTTATTTTTGCTGGTTACAGTTACATAATTTTAACGATGTGGTAATATGGACCTTAATATTTGCATCAAAAGTTAAATAAAATATGAAATAGTACTGAGAAACAGTTTTTAAATTAGCATACCTTATATCCATATCTTTTAATGAGCCCTTCCAATTATGGACAACAAATATCCTCAATACAGGCATCTGATAACAATAACAGTTACATATAGATAACTGTAATGATCAAGCAAATAAATATACAAAGAAAATGGGGGTAGCAATTACTTTGTGGTAATTCATAATTTATAGTGGAAGAAATATATCATTTTGAAGAGTAATATGCCAGAAACCATACAAGGCATTATATATATACTCCCTTTCATTAATAATATCTAAGTAAAAAACATGTATATTATCTCTGTTTTACTGATGAGGAACTGAAGAAGATTTAAACACTTGACCAAGGTTTTACTTCATTTTCTAGAAATTTTACTTGGCTTTTCAAACAAAAACAGTGTTATAATATATAAATTACAATGAATACTGATATTCAACCTTATCTGAAAATTACTATGAACATTACACTTGCTAAACTACGGCCCTATGTATCACACTAAGCCAAACTCTCTAAAGGTCATTAAATGAAACAGAGTATATGGTAAGCGTTACCTGTGATAGGATGTAAGTGAGCATCCCAGGGATGAAGGCCAGTGCTACACCCCTGACCCAGTCTACAGAGGAAAAGAGAGATACCAGAAAACAGGCACACACCTGTTTCTTACACCATATATACTGTAAGTAATTCTGTGTGTAACCAGAATTACATTCTATAAATGAAATGGTTAGAATCTGAAGGGCTACACATTGGCAGTTGCCAGAAGAAGATACCAACCTCTGTCTAGAAGAATGTCAATTCATATACAGGTGTTCCTTTTCAGTGGAGAGAAAGGAATTGTCACTGAATTCTGCTACCTGGGGAGCAAGCTCTTGGACAGCAGTTTGACAGACAAAGTAGCCAGCCAAATCAGAAAAGTCAACACAGCCTTCAGCAGGCTGGCAGACAGAACAGAACACCAAGGTGGCATTGATCTACCATCAAAAAGGGTTGTTTCTGGTGTCAAACCCACATCTGCCATAAATAGGAATCACAGAGTCATACTTCACTAAGGACAGTCACATAGCCAGCAGTCCAGTGCCAGGACCTATTATGTGACCCCAATATAAAACCATATAAAACTCAGGCTCGAAGGTCAGAGAGACCTGTGCCCTGAACTGCCTAGGCCACTTACTACCTGGGAGATCTCAGAGAAAGTGACACTCTGACGATAAATGAGGAAAATGCCTCACTTTTCTGGGGAAGAGTAAGTGCCGTAGCAGAGGTAAGATGTCTGGCATGTGGCAGATGCTCAGTAAAGACATTCATATTATTAATCATTTGATCAGCTTGGAAGTGTTGTTCTCAGCAGTATTATATATTTACTCTTAACCCGATACAGAATAAAAATGTGAAATCACAAAAGTTGCTGCAAGGTGACCAAATTCATGCAAGTACAAAAGACAGCAGAAAAGTGTCTTGAAGGCACGCTGATGCACAGCCTCAAAGAGGGTGCTTTTCCCTGCAAGATGCTGATAAGCAGCACCTGCCGCTGCCACTGAGCTAGAGACTGTGTTAGGATGGCCCCCTCATAGCACGGTCTCAGATAGGCTGTGAGAAGAAAGGTGGGACCCCAGTAAATCAGATCTGACTGCAGCTAAGAGAGCCCTGTGCCACAAATCAAGAAACTGTTTTCATAGCAAATAACACTGAAGAAACTGTTCATCACCGTGGTCTCTCCTATCATATGCACCTTTCAGAGCTAACATCATCACAGATGGCATCGCCTTTGAACATGAAGGACAATAAAATAAAAAATGCTCCATCGGCCCAGGTGAATAAAGGTAAAAAACATACACTGAGAGTTATGAGTATTCACATATCGACCTACAAAAAGAAAGAGACATATACCAGAGCCTGATTAAAGATAGATATTTGAAGGAACATTCCAGGGGGGAAATGTGGCTTCCCTCAGAGAAGTGTTTTACACATTTGTCCACAGAGTCAAAAATAATACAAAATAGTGACCCTGATGTACACGATTTACTTGTATTTTCAAACGTCTTTAGGTAATACTTTAAGACATAGGGAGTTTTATACCTACACACAAAGGTCTCCTTAGGGCAAAGGCATCCCGACATTACTTGGAATCACCCCAAACTTTTAAGACCCATCCACATAGCCACAGGGTGTAAAAATAATGTAAAGTCGAAGGTGAAACTTGTGTGTGTGTGTGTGCCACAGGGCTCGGCAGCAGAAAAGTCACCAGAGGCAGGTTAAAAAATGCTCAGTCATCGCCTACCGTGACAAACACGATCTCTTCCAGACCTCCCGCCTATCGAGGAGAGCTGGCAGGGCCAGGTCTAAAGACGTGCGGACAGCTTCCCCTTCCTCAGACCATGACCTGCAGTCTTTGCGCTCTGAACCATCTTACTTTTATTTTTTTCTTTTTCATTCTTTTCATTGCACACACCAAAGAGGAGGCATCTAGAAAAATATCCAGACTATTTTGCTCATTGTCAGGAGGAAAAAATTACAAATGCACACATTTATAGGTATGCATGTGAGCATGTATGTACACATATATCATGTGTGGGTATATATGTTTATACATGTGTTTGTGCATATAGTTAGTATATATGGTACTATATAAATAAATTTATACACGCAAAATGTACATATGCATATGTATGCATATACACACATATACATACACACATACAGTATACGATTTCATTTAGACCTACTTCACTTTTATTAGCATCTCTGCCTAATTTGGGAGGAGTGAATGAACTCTCACCATATATTTATGTTTTCAATTGCAAACATCACATGTAAATATTCTCACATGACCAAACACATGTTCAGCAAAAGCAAATAGAAAGAGACATGAGACATGAAGTAATTACAAACATTTTTATTTTCCATCTGTATATCCAAAACTATAATTGAACACCTGTTACTAAAAAATTATGTGGAATATATATTTGTGTGTTTTTGTGTATTTATCCAGATGCTTAATCAATTAATTTGTAAAACTATGCAGCAAACATATATAGGCAAAACTCACTGTAATTTAAAATCATACCAATAAGAATGTAAATTGTTACAACATTTTAGAATGTTCCATGCGGTCTCTGTCCCTCAGCTGTGGGAC
The DNA here is from genome assembly GCF_987537825.1 of Furipterus horrens. Classification (NCBI taxonomy): domain Eukaryota; kingdom Metazoa; phylum Chordata; class Mammalia; order Chiroptera; family Furipteridae; genus Furipterus; species Furipterus horrens. The sequence goes on from NW_028327182.1 coordinate 6,678,144, forward strand.
AGTCAGGGGGAGACAACTGGGCCCAAGACAGAATAACGGACATGTAACCAATGGGCCTCGTTTCGGTTTTGGTTTTACGTTGTCTTTTTGAGTCCCACCCTTACAATTCACGAGTTCTAGAATATCGGAAATGGAGTTCCTCTTGCTATAAAAGGCAGACAATCACACCTACTTTGCCAGGTTGCTATGAGGCATAAGGAAGGAAACACTTTGCAAATGTTAAAGCACTCTGCAAATAAACAGAAAAACATAATCTTTATAACGACTTTAAAGCAGATGGAACAGGTATCATTATCCCCATTTCACAGTAAAGAAACTCAGTGAGGTCATGTGACAAATCGCATTCCACGATATCCAAATTGGTAATTACCTGGCTGATCCTCGCTGCCTCCTCTGAAAGTACAATGCCTCGGGTTTATTATTAGTTATTAAGATCATATATTTTAAAATACCTTGAAGCAAACTACAAACACAAGTTTTTCAAATTCATGTTTTTATGCTAGGATGAGCTACGTCATATATCTAAAACAGTGAAAGAAATTATTTTTAAACTGTTAAAGGGGGAAAGCTAGGGTGGAAGGCAAGGGATGAACGACCTGCAAGGACAGGTGAGCGCAACCACTTGTGACCTACGACCTTCGCTGGAAGACCTGAAAGACCAGAAAAGTGGCCTCGTGGAATTAGTGAAGGAAGGACATTGCATGCAGAGGCAGCACCCAAAAAAGTTGGGAAAAGACTTAGTTGATGACCAGGTAGTTGTCACATGAGTCCAGGAGAGGGGGGATGGCAGTCTAATCTAGAGCACTCGTGGCTGGGACCAAAAGCGATGGATAGACGAGAGATCTGTTTCAGGAGTGAAATAACCTCCCTTTGGCGGTGGCAACTTACAAAGTCTGCATCTGAGCATCTGTGGGAATGTTTTGTAAGTAATAATTAGAAAAAGTGAGATGATCTCATTGAGGAGAGACTATCCAGGTATAGTAGGTGGTAAGATAGAAGGTTTTTTAAATTAATTTTGTATGGTGGTAAAATACACAGCCCCAATTTTTCCACCTCAACCATTTTTAGGTGCATGTTTAAGCTCGGTGGCATTCAGTACCGCCACACCGCTGTGCAGGCATCACCATCCCTGTCACCAGGAGTCTTCCCCTCGTGCAGAACTGAAACTCTGCATCCATTAAACACTAACCTCCCCTCCCCTCCTCTTCCCAGACCCCAGCAAACACCATTCTACGTCCTGTCTCCATGAATTTGACAAGCACGCCGGGCACCTCATGTAAAAGTGGAATCATCCAGTACTTGTCCTTGTGTGACTGGCTGGTATCGCTCCGCGTAATGTCCTCAGGGTTCAGCCACGTGGTCGCATGAGGCAGAATTCCCTTCAGAAGAAGCTATGTGGATGCTGGGGCCGTGGAAAGAGGGACGGAGTCTGAAGCGCAGTGTGTCTGAGCCGCACACTGAAAGGCGCAGGGAACAGCAGGGCTCGGCAGGGCTCTCTCGTGGAGTTTCCACTGAGGAAGGACAGGAGCGGGTCTATATAACCATTAGGGCTGAAGGGGCTGAAGAGGAGAATTGAGAAACACCTCCAGGTGCCCAGAGCCATTTATTCTAAGATCCATTGAGTAAAGTGAAGATACCCACGATTTTCCACCTGAAGCATCTAAGTCCCCCAGGCCACGGGCCTTGGGGTGAGACTCTGTGGAAATCAATGCCCTTCACTTGGGTCTCCCTCCCCAAGCACGAAGCTGCACCCAGCAAAAGGGAAGCAACACCGACGCCTCTACAAGCCCCCCTCCCTCCAAGGGCTTTCACGGGCGTTCGGTAATTTCCAAGCTTACATGTTCCATTCTGTCGGTTTCCAAGAAAATTGAGGGCCCCTCAATGATTGTTATTACCCTCAGCATTTGGTAACAGAAAAACAACAGGGCCGTGCCCCGTATCAGTGTCTCTTGCCCCCGAGAATCTGCTCTCAAACAATTTCTGTCACTGCCTGATTCCCCCAGGAGGAGCCCCCTGACAACAGCGCTCACCCCCAAAATGAAAATATTTAATCTCCAAATACTGGATAAAGACAAAATTGTCGAAGACTTTCAAAGGAAGCTAATAATTTAGGAGTGAAGCACTGGCTGCTCTTTTTCTGCTATTTTCTTTTCTTTGATCCCTAATCTCCCATAGGACGGTCATTCAGATGAGAGCCTTCGGAGCTAAGAAGATAAGACTATGTCACTGCAATGGAGGAGGAGGAGGAGGAGGAGGAATTTTGTTAAAGACTTCATTTGCTGACTCACAACGGCTCTGTGACATCGGATGTGATGTCGGCTGCAGGTTGCAAAGAATCCTAGGCCCGTGTTCACAACAGGTACCGAACAAGAAGAAAAGGTAAAGTCACGACGAGAAGTTCTTTCCCAGCCCCAGCACTGACAACAGCAAGGGTCATATAATTAAACTAAAATAAAATCAATACTTCCCTTCATTAACATTCTACTTCCCAAATGTAAGAAATATTGCCCATGAATCTCTAATTGCAGTTTCCCCTCACGAAGTTCTCCTTTGAAACCCCTGTCAAGCTGAAACGGAGATCCCTGATCACATTAGCGAGCAGAATTATTTTAGGAATAAAGGATTCTTGTCTTAAATCATTACAACACTGGCTTTATGGCCCAGCGTACTTTTAGCAACTGCTGGAATCACTGAGCCCCCGAAGTCACGCTGAATTACAGGGTGTGACATCATTTTAGCACACGTGAAGGGCTGACGATACAGCAAAGCCTCACACACGCACATTAACCAAAGGGATCGTATCATGCTTTCCACAGCCTATCATGCCTCCCCCCTGGGTGGCATCAGGACAGAGATCGCCAGCCAGAGCTTCTGCAAAGCGGATTGTCTGCAACTCTGCTGGCGAAGGTCTGTGAGGGGCCTGGGGGACAGCTAGAGAACCTGGAAGCTTCTGGCTACTGAGCTCAAACAAGGCAGGAAAAAAAAATCCCTTCTTTCCTGAGGGAAATATTTGCAGGGATGTTCTCCCAGTCATTGCTCACTACGATAATCACATTTGACGTTTTAGGAGCACAACGCAAGAGCTAAAACATATCAGTGTAAATGACTTGCAGTAAGAAATCTGAACGGGCGCACATTCAACAACCATCGCCCCTCTTCTGAGAAAATGGGCCTCCGGAGTTTCTCGCCATTGTGAGTTAAAAAATGAAAGTTCTGTAATATAGCACAAGGTTTGAATAGGAAATGTTTTTCAAATTTTATAGAAAACAAAATAGCCAAGTTCAGTTTTGCTGAGTAACTTATATAACAAGATAACATATTTTTCTACTACGTGTAGGATCAATTAATCAACTGAAATCCAATTAGCCACTACTGTTCACTAAATAGGCAGGTGATAATAGAATATTAATATTATTATCTTAAGCAGAATTTTTTAAATTAAATGTGTCGTGGTAAATGAACTCTTCATAACCCCATACCAGAAGGAGGAGGAGGAGGAGAGGAGGAGGAGGAAGAAAAAGGAGAAGGAGACAGGCAGGAAAGAAGGAAGGAAGGAAGGAAGGAAGGAAATATTGTATTTGATACTTTGATACAAAGTTGCTATGGTTAGTTCAAACATCAGACACATCACTTGATAGATAAAAACAAATTATTTCATGGCTTTCAGCCTCAGAGTCTTAATATGCAGAAAATAGAGAAAAGGCACCTGCCTCACAGGACTGTTGTGAGGACTGAAAACATTACTACATAGAAAAGATTTGGCTCAGCACCAGGTACATGTACATACTCAATCATTTTTAGTGTTTACATGTCAAATGCTTGTCATAAGGCAATGAATCTTCAAGATTCTCCCAATATCATTAAGAAGAGTTGAAATTTTTTATCAATACTTATTAACACTTTTTTTAATGCCATGTCCTATCATACCATACATCAGATACCATGCTGGTTTTTGTCATTCTAGAAGAAACCCCTAAAGTTTTGTGAATAAAAGCTACCCTTTTATTTTCCAAAGCAACAGAAGCCATTGTAATTGAGGTGGAAGTCTCCTAACAAGGATGCTCAAGGTCAGAGAAGGGAGGCAGACCCGACCGTCACTGTCCTCTTGGGAGGAAGCTGACAACTATGAAGTCAGGCACCAAGCGGCCAGCTGAGAGCCACCATGGGGCACGAGGCCTCTGTCACCTGCTCAGGAGCTCCCTACTAGCACGTGAACAGGGTTCTGTTGGTAGGCTGGTTGGAGTGTGTGTGCGCACATGTGTGTAGTTAAGAAGTCACATAGCTGCGTCCTAAAAACAGGAAACATAAAACATATAAATAAGGGTTTGGAAGGTGGGAAAAAATAGCACATAATAAATGAATTCTGTTCCTAACCTGACGGAAGAGGCAGACACGTAACTATAATCTGAGACAGACTGTGGTGAGTGCTGTCTGGTGGCGTTCAGTAAAAGATGACAATACTGAGAAAGACTTGCTCAGTATAAGTCCCCTGCACATTGGCTCAAGAAGGGACCATGGTGATCTCTGCAAGACTCTTCACTCGATGAACGCGGGGACCTCATTCACCACGGTGTCCCCAGCACCTCGCATGGAACCGGGTAGATGCAGGCGAGGATAAATATGTGCGGAAGGAATGACAGGGTAAATAATGATCTCAAGAATAATGAGGCCTAGGCGTGAAAAGACAGCCTCACCGGGAACGTCCATGGAGAACAGAGACGGGGCTCGTCTGCAGCAGGCAGAACGGGAAAGAGGAAGTCTGGTTGCTGAGGCTCTGATGCTTTTGCAGACTGCAGAGTTAACAGCGACCTTCACCAGGACAGCCTTACAGGAGCCGCGGAAGTGTAAATGGGATGCAGATGATCACAGAGTCTGGATTTCGTTTTTAGAAGCTACTTTGCCAGGCCACACTCATGGTCAACTCCCGCTTTTCTATTGGCAATGCTACCCGTTTGGCCTAACTACCCATCTTATTGCTTTTCCTCGTAGTTCCATTTTTCCATTTGTCATTTTCCAATGTGGAAATTTCACTGTTCAAACCAGTTTGTTTTTGTTTTTTTTTTTAATATATTCATTTTATTTTATTAATCCACTAACTTCGTCTGCTGAAAGATTCAGGTATTCCCTTTGTGTTAGCCAGTCTCTCCATGTCTTAGTATTTAGCCCCATACCAATATAATTCAGCCTTTAAAAGGTCCCTTTCTAAAATATCTGGTCACTAACTGTTAGAAGCATAAATGAAAGGCCCAGCTTTAGTTTTAACTTCAACAGACATGGACCTCAGGAGGCGGCAGGAGGGTCTTTTCTCAGGGGAGAATTCTAACCGTCCACTTCTGTCCTCCAGCCTGTAGACGTAACCTCGGCCTGAACACAGGAGCAAAGCCATTTCCCGGGCATCTGATGGGAATGATGCCTGGACACACAGAGGCTCACTGCAAACCAAGAGGCCTCGGGTAGAACACATTCCCTGCTGGGCTGCAGTGATAACCAGACGGCGTTACGGAGAGACTTCTCTTCAGAACAGTCCCCACCCTCGTAGGCATTGACAGCCAGGACATTTGCCCCAAAAGGAAGCCTAAAATCTGCTCGGCAAAGAATTTCCCAAGGCAGATTAGAGTTCCAGGGCAGCAGTGCATGTCCCCAGAGCGAAGTCCCCCTTCTTTCGGCATGCGAACAAGCAGTGGGGAACCCATACCCCCGCGGGGGGAGCCTGCCAGATGAAATCCCCACCCGTGCCCATGGAGCCCAACTCAGCCTCCCTTACGAGAAAGTTAAAAAAAATAAACATGCGGCCTCTTATTTTTGACCCAAACTTGATTTTCCTTCTTTATTCTTTTATGCTTTATTTTTTTAATGCTTGAGCAGAGTTTGATCTGTATTTCTTTTCCTTTTTGAATTTTTGTTTTTCCCAACAAATTTTAACTTTGTATTCCATTTATTCAAGCATTTCACAGAGAATTTGTCTCCGGGCATGGTTCCTTTTTTTTTTTTTTCTGTCTTATTGAAGGTATTGGGGTGACATTGGTTGATAAAAGCACACAGATTTCAAGTGTGCACCTCCATGACACGTCATCTGCACACGGCATTGTGCGCTCACCACCCAAAGTTTCTTCCGCCCCCATTTAATTCCCCTTGGCCCTCCTCCGCCTTGCCCCATCCCCCTTTCCTCTGGCTGTCACCATACTATTATCTGTGTCTGGGTCACATATGTATATATTTTTATTAATCCCTTTCTCCTTTTTTCATCTAGGCCCCCAAACGCCCTCCCCTCTGACAGCTGTCAGTCTATTCTCTGTATCTATGCTTCTGTTTCTCTTTTGTTTCTTAAGTTATTTTGTTGAGTAGATTTCACAAACAACTGCGACCACATGGTGTCCGCCTCTCTCCGACTGCCTCATTTCACGTAGCCCAATAATTTTCAGGTCCCTCCATGCCGTTGCAAAAGATAAGGTTTTCGTAGTTTTATTTGTTTGTCTGTTTGTTTTGTTTTGTTTTGTTTTTTATGGCCAAGTGGTATTCTATTGTGTAAATGTAACACAGCGTTTTTATCCACTCATCTACTGATGGGCACTTGGGCTACTTCCAGATCTTCTTCTTCTATATTTTTAATTATGAAAAATTCCAAACATACAAAAGTACATAGTATAGTATAATGCACTCCCATGTCGCCAACACCCCGTTTCCAGAGTATTAATTTGGGACAGATCTTGTTCTCTATGTCCCCCAACCTACTTCCCCCACCCACGTATGGTTTAGAAACTCCCAGACATTGCAGTACTCTCATCACTAAACACTGGGGTACACATCTCTGTATGACAAGGATTCCCTTTCAAATCATAACCACAACACCTAAGTACAGCTTCCCCCAATCAACAATTCCATGGTACCACCACCCAGTGTTCGTATACCTGATAGCCCTGTAAATGATCTTTTTAAAATTGCAATTTGCCTATTTGAATCAGTACCCAAACAAGGGATATACATTATGATTGGTTGACAAGTCTTAGCTTCTTATAGCACATAGATTTCCTTTCTGTCCTTTTTTTGTTTTGTTTTGTTTTCTGAAGGCTAAATCTATTGAAGAAATCATGTTTTTGATCTGTAGAGTTTCTGCAAGTCTGGATTTTGCTGACTGCCTCTCGCTGACATCACTGACCATACAGTTCCATTGTCCACATTTCTTGTCCAGGGACAGGTTTATTGGAAGCTTGATCAAACACCTGTTCAAATTTTTTTTTTTATATTTTGGCAAGACCCCTTCAGACATGGTGTGTGCACTTCCATCAGGAGGTACCTAAGGTCTGTTTGTCTCTCTTTTTGCAAAGTTAGCAGCCATTAATAGTCACTGCCTAAATCAAATTGTTCATTAGGGTTCCATAAAGGTGATATTCTCAGACTATCATGCCTTCTTCATTAATCTGGAATACTTCTATAAATATAAGCTTCCTGTCATCAAATATCTGACTCTCCTGGGATACTGTTTACATAAGAAATGCAAGATGAATGCAAAACGTTTTCCCTTTATTTACTAGTTTCCAAAAATATTGAGTTCTGTACCTTAAAAAATGACCCATGAATTTGGGGGCGGGGGGCTCAGGGATTGGCGGAAAGAGTTGTTCAATTATCAGTCCATGGATTAAACATATTTGACTTGCTTTAGGTCACTGCCGTTATTCTTTTTCATGTGGTCCCAGTTTCATCCAGCAGGAGCCCATACAAGCTGGTTCTTAAATCCTTTTGACATGACCTGAGCAGTCTTTAATAGCTTCCTTGCTTTCTAGAAAGACAAGCTACAAGTGGGGAAATCCCACCAAAAAAAAAAAAATTATTTATTTAAAATTGTGTATTTATTCTTACATGTTTAAACATCAGTCACTTTCCAAGTCCCCTCCATCTGATGCAACACACCTATCGGGACGTTTTCCCACTGCTCAGAACAGCTTTTGAACTCATCAATTTTGATGCCTTTTAGTGCGTCTGCCATTTTTTGTTTCTCCTCTTCCACGTCAGCAAAATATTTCCCTTAGCGGAGTTTTCTCATCCAGGGAAAAAACAAAAAAGTCTCTTGGGTGAGATTAGGCAAATAGGGAGGGTGGCACATTGGGGGGGGGGGGTCATGCTGTATTTTATCATAAACTGCTGCACACTCAGCGCGGTGTGGGCAGGTGCGCTCATAAATCACCCATCAGGAAATGGGCAAACATATTGAAAGTCTTCAAAAAAACTCATTGTTGAAAGTCTTCAAAAAAACTCACTGAAACTGCACGCAGCCTCTCACAACAACACCAGCTGGTACACGGATGCAGATGGGTTCCTAGAATACTCCCCAAGACGGGGAAGCCTGTACAACAAGGGGCCTACCCTCTGGAAGATAATTTGGGTTTTTGAGGATCCGCCCCCTCATAATGTAGGTTTACCTTTTATATTTCTTACTCCTGCCAGGAATCAGCCATTTCTTCAAGTTCTTTCACTTTAGGAAAAGACGGGGCTTACAGACAACAACCTAGGTGCTAGGAACTGCGATGGTTTGGTCATTCTTCCTGCAGTTTTTCAGTGGAGAGAGCTAATAATGCATACATATGTGCATTAATACATATAAATACATGGACACACATACAAAATACCTCACAATTTCATAATGATACTTCTGATTCAAATTTGGGATGGCAGAGCTTTAAACTTAGCTTTATTAATCTTGTATCTCTGAACACCCATTCCCATGCAAAAACTCCCAGTTCCTAAATAACACTGACAGAATTGCTGGTTCTCTTTATTGTATATTACACAAACAACAGTCTTGGACTGCTACTGATATGAGACTACCATCAACAATATAATCACTGAAGACAGTTTAAGATTTTTTAAAATTGTTTTGGCCCCTGGGGCATATCCCTCTAAGGATTTACAGAACAGCGTGTTGTTTTTTAAGGCTGTTACAGTAGTCTCAATTTCTTTTCCCTTTGCTCCCCTCTGCCCAGTACCCCTCCTCCCTCCAGCTGTCCTACCCCGCTTAGTTCATGTCCATGAATTGTGCATATAAGTTCTTTGGCCTCACCCTTTCCTATATTATTCTTAGCTTCCCCGTCTATTTCGTACCAACCAATTATGCTTCTTAATCCCTGCACCATTTCCCCATTTCTCCCTCTTCCCCCTCCCAGCTGATAACCCTCCAGATGATCCCCACACCTATGATTCTGTTCCCGTTCTTGTTTGCTTAGTTGGATTTTGTTTTTATTTTTTTAGGTTCTGTTGTTGATACTTATGAGTTTGTTGTCATATTAACACAAAGTTAAAGATAAAGAAAGACTCTTAAAAGCAGCAAGAGAAAAGAAGAGAATTACCTACAAAGGGGTTCCTATAAGACTCTCAGCTGATTTCTCAAAAGAAACTTTACAGGCAAGAAGCGACTGGCAAGAAGAACAGCAGTCCTTCTCTATATTGCGGTTCACTAATCACAGCCTCACTGTATCGCGGGATTTTTTAAAATATTATATTTAATTATTTATTGTGAATTTTTTTTTGCCATAGGTTAATAAGGGATTGGGAACAATTTATAAGTGTGTGGGAAGGGTTTATAAAGCCTTGAAATATATATAAATACTAAAATAAGTGTAAGGTTCCTACTTTGTGGATTTTCACCTATCGCAGGAGGTAATACCCGCGATAAGTGAGGAAATACTGTATTCAAAGTGATGAAAAGTAAGGACCTACAACCAAGATTACTCTATCCAGCAAAACTATCATTTAGAATGGAAGGGCAGATAAAACTTCCCAGACAAGGTAAAGCTAAAGAAGTTCATCATCACCAAACCCTTATTATATGAAATGTTAAAGAGACTTATTTAAGAAAAAGAAGATCACTGTGTTTTAAAAAGGTACATGACTTCAAAGTCAAATTTACAAAATAGCATTACCTTATTGTCTCTCCCCAAAAGCTAGATGGCTTTTTATTTGCATGGTTTATCCTCCCATTTCTTAAAATCTAAGCACATGCATATAATTTTATTTTATTTCTCCCCTTTCTCAGCAAACAATATGGTACTATACAGCTTTCTCAACTTTGGTTTTTTAAATTAATCTAAAAATATATTTTATAGATCACACTTCATTCTGAAGATGTTCAGTTTATTCAACCAGTTCCCTACTGATGGGCACATGAATTATTCCCAATCTTTTACTGCTACAAGTAGTGCTATAAACAATATTATTAGTCATACACATTTTCATAATCCTGCCTTACTGAAAACTGGGTGGCCCGTTGATTTTAAATTGTAAACAGAGAAATAAATATCACCCAAAATTTTTTAAATAAATAACAAAACACAATAATACGGCAGAGTAGGATAACTAAACACTGACTCCAGAGAAAGTCAGTTATTTATTTTTAAACTTAATTAGCTTAATTATTTTAAACTTAATTAGTATCCTCAAAGAGTTCCAAGAGTATATGGCAGTCATAAAATAAGAATCAACTATTTTTAAAATGCAAGAAATGAGAAAACAAGAGTGACATTAGGCCCAACCCATGTGACTCAGTCGGTTGGAGAATCCCTCATGCGCCTTTAAAAGGCTGTGGGTTCATTGCCGGTCGAGGAGCATACCTAGGCTGCAGGTTCGGTCCCCAGTTGGGGCATACTGATGTTTCTTTCTCCCTCTCCCTCTCCCTCTCTCTTTCTTTGGAACCAATAAATATATATTTTTAAAACATTAAAAAAGGAAAAAAGAGTGACTTTAGTGCTGTTGGGTTTTTTTTAGCCAAATTCAAGAGAAGAGCTGGAAGATCAAGTTTTTTAAAATCTCACAAAGTATAGCACAAACAGCCAAAAAGGTTAAAAATAAGAGAGCAGAGTTAATAGGCTTGGAAAATCAATGCAGATATGATAACTATCAAAAAAGACTTCCAGGGGGAAAAGAACAAAGGAAAAAACAGGAGGAACTTTTTTTTTTTAATAGGTAAAAACTTTCCAGAGCTGATGACTTTGGACTGAAAACCCACCAAGTATCAAACAGAACCATAACCTTACTCAGCCTTGGGAAATTACAAACACCAAACAAAAGGGGAATATTTTTAAATCTTCAAAAGAGGTGAGGGAAAACCTATTACAGAAGGAAAAGAATGAGACCAGTATGAGACTGCTCATAAACAACATTGAATAATTGGGGGGGAAATGCACTATTACCTATTAAGTTCCAAGGGAAAATTAGTTTAATCTTCTGCCTCTCCACCCGCCTAAATATAAATAACATTTTAAAATAAATATTAATAAGAGGACAAAATAGACATTTACAGTAATGAAGGATGCAGATATATATCCCCCATACACTCTTTATGAGAAAATTACAAAAAGGACTTCAAGAAAAAGAGTAAGTAGAAGGAAACCAGCCTAGCAGTGTTACGAGAAAATTCTAAGATGGCAGGTGTGCAAGCCCAAAAATAATGTCTTTAAGGTGCGAATAGATTCCATTTAATAAGACCCATAATTTTTATACTGAAGATTTAATGACATGGTGAAGAAGACATATTCATTGTGTCAAAAATATAAAGCAATTAGAAACCCCAAGAAAAAAATACAGAAAGTTGTGCCCTACAGCCATGTTCTAAATTTGAAGCAAACTGACATTTCAACCTGATTCTGAGAAACTAATTCAGAGTTTTCTCAAGGGGAAATATTCTTTTGACTGTAATTCTTGGACCTTCTCCTTTGAGAAGCAAGAGTTCAGTTCCACAGAATTACGATCTTCTCTGAAGGTCAGAACATAATACTAACTTGATCATCATATTGTAAATGTTATTTATTTTCAGTTTTCAACTATTTAAATATATAAATCCTGAAAATATAAAAGTAACTGAACTAAAAGTAGAAAGAGAGAAAGGAATCTAGAGGTATTAATTTTATACTGAAGTGAGAAACTTCAACTGAAAATCTAAAAGTAATATATATAGGTAAAGATATCAAAAGACACAAACATCAAGTTGTAAGATAACTAAGTCCCGGGGATGCAGTACACAGCATGGCAACTATAGTTAATAACACTGTATTTATATGTGAAAGTTGCAAAGAGAGTCAATCTTAAAAGTTCTCATCACAAGAAAAAAAATGTGTAATTGTTTGGGGTGATGTATGCTAACCAGACTTATTGTGGTGATCATTTTGCAATATATACATGTATCAATTCATAATGGTGTACACCTGAAACTAATATAACCATTGTGTCAATTACATCTCAATTTCAAAATAAAAATTACAAAACTTAAAATTATATATATAATTTTGGAGGAGAGAGGCAAGAATGTGTGAGATCAATTCCTCTTTCATGATTGGAATTCAATCGATACTGTCCAAAGTTGATAAATTAGGAAATATATATAATGTTATAAATGATCGCCTCTGGGGAGTAGGATTGATGGTGGGAAGCCATATACTTTTAATACCAATCTGCATGCTTAGAATTTTTCATATTTTAATTAACCGCAAAATATGGGAATGAATAAAGAAATGTGGACTACATGCTTTCATCTGCAACATGCTTCCCTGAGCGCGCAGAGACTGAGACTATTCTTATCGGATGAAAGGCTTCCCAGACTCGTGTTAACAGGTACTAATTTACTCTGGTGGCAATAACACAATGTGACAGACATGATGTACCGCCAGCTACCACCTTCCCCTTGGAGCTTGCTCAGCATCCTTCAGTCCGTCACTCTTTTTTGCAATTACCTGGTCATATACATTATCTTTATTAAATGATCCTTTTCCTGTCCTTAAAATTTGAGATTATTTTACTTAATTCTTTCACAGAAAGTGAAATTAAGTTGTTTAATTTGGAATGCTATTCCCACTTGATTTTTCTCTTTATTTAGTAGCTGCCAATCAAAATGAAAACTATCTTTCCACTTAAACTAAATAAACATTTCTGTCCTCTAGACCCTGTTTTTTCCCAACCTGAGAATTTACCTTTTCAAAGAAGCCAAGACTTTTTTGTCCTCAGAGAACTCATTTTGCTCTATCACTCCAGGCAATGTTTGAATATTCAATGATTCCATCCTTATCTCCTTGATAAGTATGCAAATGAGACTGATCTTTCTGTGGTTCTCAAGTTCTTGATAGGAGAAAATTGAAGTTAGAAAATTCCAGGCACTCAGACATATCAACTCCTTGCACACTTTGACAAATATGTTAGTAACGGTATCCTTGAATTAATTAGGACTCTTGATTGCATTCCATCAGTTCCTTGATGAGAGTGACTTGAATCCCAGCTGTCTTTAAAACTCAGTTTCTTCCTCTATAAAATGGGGCTAACACCACCAATCCCAGAGTAACATCGTTGGCCAGCCTACCTAAAACAACATCTCCACCTTTCTCTTTCCTCTGCATCTGAGTTACTTTTCTTAGCATAGTACTTACTTCTTTCTGCTATTACTCTTCCTACCTGTTCTTTTCTTTCTTTATTACCTACCTCCCATACCAGATTACAAGTTTCTTGAGGATAGGGCTCCATCTGCTCTGTTCACACCTATATCTGCAGCCCTGAAAACAACGCTTAGCGCATATCAGCTGCTCAATAAATGTGTCTTGAAGGAAAGGCTGAATGAAGAGTGTTATTGAATGATCAAAATGAGATAATGTATCTAAAATGCTTAGCACTATCAGGACATAAATATTCCCTAGGTTGTCTGAACCCAATACGAAATAAGCAGAACCATTAAGTTTATTTCTTTGTTTGGTTTTTGGCCGAGGCGCAACATGAAAATAATTACCAAGAAACTAAGCGCTCTATGAACCAATAAAGTTTGGATGCCTCTTGCAACATGAGTGAAAGACAAACCACATTATGAAATGTAGACCAGAAAACAAAATTCATAATTTGCCAAGAAGTTCTAACATACGGTGAGATTGGCTGGTGGCCCACTGAGAGAAGACAATTGTCAACAAAAAGATATTCAAGTAACCAGAGAGGCCTGAGCAAGCTTCTTGGATACTGAATCAAAGAGTGGGCCAATGGAACTCTCAGAGGGTATTCTAGCCCATAAGAAGTACTCCTGGACCTCAGGCCATGCTTCCCTGCGAACAGAGGAAGAAAGAAAAGACCTTCTGAGCGCGCCATGCCAACCCTGAATGGTGAAACCACTGCAGGACAGAAGCGAGAGGTAGGAGGTGGGCAGGAGTCAGTGACGGAAGGGGAAGGAGGAGGCTGACAATAAACTTGTGGCAATTCAAGATTTCATGCTCATTGGTACTTGGCCCCCAACCACCTTCTGTGAGGTTTCACATTAATACAATAAGATTGGCTTTTGAATTCAACACCTGGGTGTTTCCCGTCATACCTGATCTTAAACTGTGTGTGTGAGTCAGTGGCCTTAACCAAAATCTAAGTTCTCCACTTCTTCATTAAAAGATATCCATGTAAACGATATGTAGATATATTTAAAGTCCTTCTTCTTACAGCCTGACTTAATAAATCTTTCCCAATCTTTTTTTTTTCTTAATAATTTCATTGGCCTGTGTGTGTGTGATTCAATGCAGTCCCTTCCACCAAGTTTCTGTCGTACACCAAGGCCTCACTTGCTGACAATTGCCTGATGAGTCATTTGGGTTTGGGGTGGGGTGCTGTTTTTTTAGGCTTCTGGAATACAAAAGCATTTCTACCACTTCCCACGCCTATCAGTTTAGGCAGTCAAATGGGTTCACTACTTTTCATCCCCACTTTCCTACCCCAAAGCACGGCGAGCCCCCAACAGTGTCGGGGGGCACCTATCAATCTGTGTCTTAAGTTTTTTTCTTACTCATTGGCTTTTCTCTAGTCATTCGCTTTAAAAAACAAAAACAAAAACAAAAACAAAAAACGACTCTCCCACCATTTTTAAACTTCAGGAGATCTGCAAATTTCTAAAAATTCCTTAGTTTCCTCTTTGCTCCAGCAGGAACAGCTCACCATCAGGATCCCATGAAATGGCTTGCAAGTTTTTAGGCAACAGGAAGAAAATGTGAGTCAGCTGAACTGCACTGATATCGAGTTGTGATTCTCCATTTAAAGTTTTCTCTTCCCTGAGGGGCAGCAGCCAGGTTCAAATCTCAGCATCACCATTTATTAGCAGTGTCACCTTCAGACGGACACTGAAACTTCCTGATGCCCGGTGTCCTCCCCTGTAGGATGGTGACAATAATACCTTCTTCACCTCACAATGAAGACCGAAGAGAAGTGAGTGACAGGTGGAACTCAGCACACAGCGTCAAGAAACTTTTCCTTCTTGGGTTGTTATTCTTGATACTGTTAATTATCTGCTAATCAATTAAACACCTGAGTGATCAGTATGGATTATCTGATGGCCCTGAAACAATCAAAGTGGAAAGACACAGATCAGTGGTTTTATTTTTATGATAAGCAAGTTCTCATTCTTCCTCCCAGCTACGCTCCCACACTTTAACAATTCTCCAGTCCGTAAGTCTAACGAGGGAGGTTAATGAAAATATGCTAGAGAAGGAAAGCGGGCTTCCTTAGACAGATACCCTAGCTTCTGAGCCCTGCCATTTCCAAGCTTTGTTCCCACACGTTTTGGAAGCTCATCGTTAGAAGATCGGCAGAGGTCATGAGAGGTACTGAAAATATGCCCGGTGGAGCCTGGAGCTGGCGTGGATGATATACTTGTTCAAGGTTCCTTCTCACTTCGTGATTCCGCGACTCTATCGAGAGAACTTCTAAGATTCCCACGGTACCAAATGGATTTTCCCACAGCATTGTTCCCGAAATAAGGGATTTTGATTCACCTGGAAAAGCTGCAACTGTCCTCATTGTAAACCAGAATGAGAGAAAAACACTGCACCGGAAATCAGAAACTCAGAATGGAAATTCCACGCCTCTGATCATCTGCCCCCTGATCTGAAAAATGTGGGCTGAGCTCAGCAAACTCTTCTGTTTCATTTCGGCTTTGAAATTCTGATTGTAGGATAAGGTTCCGCCCATCACAGGGCCCAATACAACATCAGGCCATGAATAACCACTGCCCCTTCAGAAAGGGCATGGCCACTTTGAGCATCGCTTATCCCTGAGAAAGGTCTCCGGGTGGAGAGCAGTAATTAAAGAAAAACATAACAGGTGGATTCGGATCAAAAGATGCTCCCGCTCTCTATTCTTTAAGAGGAACTTTAAGCAACTGGTCAAATATGTGCCTTTGTACACCAGAAAAGGACTCATGCATGTCTGGAAGATAGTGACGCCCCATATTAATGATGCTATTTTCTTCGGGGTCTCAGGAATTCTCCTGACTGCTGGCTGCCGTCGCCATCTTTCCTTCTAGACAGCACATACATTTCCTCCTCACACGCCCTAGAGAGTGGTTAATTAGCACCATCATGGGCCCAAAATAAATAGAAGACTAGTCCTCACTGTCTAAAGGCCCAGAATATTTGAGTATTCCAAGAGTAACCAAGGCAACCAGAGTTTAAGAAACACAGTTTTACTGCCAATAAAACTTTCTAATTTTTTTTTAGGACAGTTATTCTTTAAAACTGAAAACTAGTGTTAAGTTTTAATGACTTGTAAAAATGTTCAGTATGGATTTCCAGCTTTATAATCTAACTAAGTCCCCACCAATAAAATCTTAATCATCATCAAGCATTTCACACACACGCACACACACACACACACAGTATATTTACACACGTATATCAGAAACGCCACATCTTTAGCATACATTTATAAGTAGGCCCGAAGATAATTTTTCACAGAAATGTTCATAATTTCCATAAAATTCTTCACACACTGCCTGACGCTCGCATGTAAATTTTAATTAATTACCCATTCAGGAAACACTTGGGTACTTGCACAATCCAGCGTGATTAATGCAGCGTTAGTGTGAGGACATCGTAAAAACTGTCTAATAAACCCTTCCCCAACATGCTTCCTATTTCCAAAGCACTGCGGCTCAGTAAAGGACCCAGCGGCCTGGCGGACATGCTCCGATCGGTTCTGCACAAGACCTGGCCTCGTCGGGCCCTGTCTGATGTAGGCAAATCGCATGGCAGGTCCTGGCGCTTTGAGGGAAGGAAGCAAGAGCGCGGGGCTCTCTGCAGCCCCCAGAAGCTGATTCGAAAATAGACCTGTGTCCTTCCTCCTGAACAAGTGCTGGAATTATCATTGTGCAGAACTCACTCTAGCAGAGGGAAAGTAAAAATGAATTAAAGATGCCCCCTTTCCTAACGTCCGCGACCATTTACTCATGCCTGTTACGTACCAGGGCTGTGCACTTCCCGGACTTTATCTGATACATTCTCAAACTCCCTGAAAAATACGCACGAAAACTCCATTTATCTGATGGGACACCTACAGCTCAGAGACAAGGGGCAGGGAGTTTTTGCAACCACAAAGCTATGCAACTTCAAAGCCACCCCCTTGCCTATCTTGTAAAGGCACTAAGTTGGCAAATCCATAATAGGTAATAGAGATGTTTTCTATTCCTACTTGACAGACACAAGAGGTGTGGAGACCCTCACTCGTCCACTCACATCTTAGTGCAAGGAGCTTTGAGGAGAGAGAAATTCTTCCATGGGAGACTGTCCCAGGGAGCCCCGGGGTTAGAGTACAAATTGGGGGAGGGGAGGTGCGCAGAACAGTCTGGTGGTTCATTGGCCACTAAAAGGCCCACAGAAGAGACAGGGAAGAAGTGGTTGAGCAACTGCTACAGCTTTCTTCACAACTACTCCATCCTTCAGGTAGTGGGCATTAGAGATGGCACATTTCTTCTGTGTCTTGCTTTGCTTCCCTTTGTCTATTCAACTTCCCCTTTGTGGGGAGGACGGGTGAATAGGTTAGTTCCCGTTGCGTTTGGTCTGGGTGGACCTCATTACCCTACTTGCCATTACCAAAGCCACAGTTTGAGCGCACCCCTCCCCACTCTACAAGGTCCGGGCAGGTATGCAAGAGAACTCACACCTGTCCCCTGCCCAGGGTCTGTGGCCTTGACTCAGCCGACCAGATACTCCTGCCCAGACTTGGACTCTGGAGCAAAACAGAAGGAGCAGTCAGCCTTTCTTCATGGGAGCTTCAGAAGTGTTTGGTGGCGCCCACATTTCTGCCCAGCAGTAGCAAAGTTCGGACTGTACTGTCCCTGACAAAACATGGGGGGCCGCTTTCTCAAGACCTGCTAGGTGTGTTTTTAAAAATCTGATTCTTCAGCTCCCAGCAATTCTGTGCATTTTCCCAATTAAAACAGCCCACCTTGATTTCTGTTGCTTGCAATCAAGCAAATACGCGCACACACACCCGACACTGTGGTAGACTGCATTATTGTTCTTAAATATTGACCAAAATGGTCATAACATTCCCCTCAACTTGACTAAACTTTAGAGAGCCTTTTTCCTGACTCTAGGCCCCTGACCTCTCATTTCTTAGAAGCATTTACTTTAGAAAACTTGTTATTATACATTCTTTCCTGCCCCTTTGAGATGTAAACCTCTTTAAAAGCCTCTTACCAGTTTTATAACCCTGAAATGTTATCTCAAGGACCTGGGAATGAGCATTTTGACATGTAATCCTCAAGGAAGATGGGGCCCCTGTCTCCCAGACTGTGTGGAAGGGTTGCTCCAACTTGTAAAACTACTGCCTGTCATAAAGATGTGAAAGTTTACTTTTCCTTTTGGTAAAGCCAATTAGCAAGCACAGATGGCCAGGATCCATACACCCACATCCCAGCTCTTAAAACCCTCTCACCCTTTATTTGGAGCTGAGTGCTGACTACCCACCGGGTCTCTTCTGCCTATTGCTGTAGCCTTGAATAAAACCTTCCCCGTCTGTTTCACTGGGTCCAGTGTAAATTGTGTTTGACAATATCCACTGCCCCACTAGAGAAAGGACCAGATTCCTCACCCCCACTGACATCACATTTGGCCAAAGAACTTGCTCTCATCGATGAAAAGTGAGCTGAAGGGACATGCCACTTCCAAGCAGTAGCTCTGGGACCTCACCTGGCGTTTGCCCAGTCTTCTCTTTTCCAGACAGAGGCTGATCTATCCAAACTCTCAAGACAGCAGGAGCACAATCACAGCTGGCCTAGGTGTGCACAGGAGCGAGAGATAACGTCTTAGCCGTCGTCAGCCACTAAGATGCTGGTATCTTTTGTTACTACAGCATCACCAGCACTCTTTAACTAGCCACTCACCCTTTCCGGCACTTGCCATTGCAAAGGGGAAGTTCTAGAATGAACCGACTGTCTCCTGGAAGCTTGCTCTCAGATGTTGCCTTCCATAAACTAGTCGTGAGCTTCAGAAATCCTGCTGGACAAGACACCTCAGTGGGGATACAGGGTAAACTGTGGGCTTCTAAAAGCAGCCTGTGTACTGCACCAGAAGTATGAATGAGGGGCCAGCCAAGGTCCCTGAACCAAGTCCAGATTACACTTCAAGGAGGCCTTTCCTCAGTGTTATTCAAAATACTCTGTCCCCTGAAATTCCCCCTCAAATAAATTTGAAAAAAATATGCACTCCCTTCATATATTTTTAATTTTTTATCCAACATTTTTTCATCGTAAGTTTGAAAATCAACTTTTTGTTAATAAAAGACAGTAAATAGTCAATATTTTATAAGGCAAAACAAGATGAGCAATGACTTTAACTGAAATCAATGTTTTATGACACGCTTTGGTAAAACAGGTTTTAACTCTCATATTGAAAACTACACTGAATCTAAAAACAACCACATGAAGTATGTGTTTGTAGTTTCATCCATTGTATCTTTGTAACTCTATTAGTCCTGGAAAACACGGATGTTATTTTCAAAAGAATCAGCACCACTAACCTACTTTGTAAGGCCCAGCTTCACTGTTCTCAAAAGTACATGTAAGCTACCGAAGAGCAAGAAACCCACCAGGTCTAACTTTCCTTGATTAATCAGTAAAGAAGCTTTCCTCCAGAACTGCCATTTCTCATCATCCCCCCCTTTGGTACACAAGAGGTCTCTAATCCTGGGGGCAAAGGTACTCTATTAATATTTCACATGGATGAAAAACAGGCCTTTATTTTGTAAAGTGGGAAAAGAAACATATGAAACCAGGCACTTTCTCGGGCAATTTTTAGAAAAGAATAAATGTGGAAGTTGGGAATTTTGAAAGCAACATGTTACTGCAAATTCTCAAAACTATCCTCGCATGAGCACCTTGGACAGCATGCACACCCTCATTGGAAGAACATGTTATATATCCACGCAAAACAGAGTTGGTGTGTTTGTGACAAAGAAGCAGATGGGCAGGCTAATTCTCCTGGGTGCTTTTTGAATTCACAGGACAAGGTCGAGCAGAAAAGCTAATCCCATTTGAAGTGACTCTTCCCCGAGAAACAAGGGGTGAGGGTTTCCACAGCAGCCACAGTAAAACACCAGGGATTGTTCCTGGAGCACCACCGAAGACTGAGAATTGTGTCCCCACAACTCAAATCCTGCATCTGAGAACGCCACCAAGGCCGTAAAATGGTCTCCCTGTTTTACACGTATCTAAGAACTCACGGGTAATATAGCTAAATTCTTCTACAAAAAAAAAAAAAAAAAAAAAAAAAAAAAACCCTGCTAGTAACTACACTTTCGAATAAAGAACTTTCAACAATGGCAGATTCAGAACTTCTGCTGAGAAGAACTGACCACAATAGAATGACCTAAGTACATCACATCATGTAGTAGTTAATAATGATATACTGGAGTCCCTCTCTATATCGCGGTTCACTTATTGTGTAGAGTATGTATTCCCAAGCTGGAAGGAAAAGGGGTTTTTTATTAAGCTATGGATACAGTAAATATCGTTATA
This sequence comes from Furipterus horrens, assembly GCF_987537825.1. NCBI lineage: Eukaryota > Metazoa > Chordata > Mammalia > Chiroptera > Furipteridae > Furipterus > Furipterus horrens. The sequence continues at coordinate 6,698,929 of NW_028327182.1, forward strand.
AATATCATCATAAATTAATCTGATAACTTCAATGGCATTTTCTGAAAAGAACACTATAGTTCAACATACCACCTGGGCTGGCACCAAGAAAGATACTGTATACTGACCTGGGAGAACAGACAAACTCACAAACCAACCCTATTTCTATCTCAGAAAGACTTACAGACCAACATTCATTGAAATGGCACAGCAAAACAATTTGTACTTATATGCCCACTGCCCCATGAAAGTAGCACATTACTCTAAACACACACACACAAAAAAAAACTCTACAAAATCAATAACCCTCCTCCTTTCTTAAGAATTGGTGTCTATGATGATCTAGCCTTGTTAAAAGTTTGGGATTTACTATTAAGTTGTTTCTAGGCTATGTGGCCTACCAACTATGTTTTCATTGTGATAATTTTAACATTTATTTCCAAGATCTCTAAATGACTTTTTTATAAATGTTTACTCTTATTTTGTAGCAAGTAGGTTTTACTTTATTTTTCAGTTTTTAAATTTTATTTTCAATTATTGTGGACATACAATACTATATTAGTTTCAGGTGTACAACATAGTGATTAGATATTTATATACTTTATGAAGTGATCACCCTGGTAAGTCTCATATCCCCCTGACACTATACATGGTTATTACAATAATATTGACTCTATTCCCTATGCTATAATCTGCACCCATGTGACTATTTTTATAACTGGCAGTTTGTACTCCATAACCCCTTCAAAATTTTCACCCATTACCCCAACTCCCCTCCCATCCAACTATCATCAAGTCATTCTACCTATGAGTTTGTTCTGGGTTGTTTTTATTTATTTATTTATTTATTTATTTATTTATTTATTTATTTATTTATTTTACATTCTACTTATAAGTGAAATCATATAGCATTTATCTTTCTCTAATGTATGTCTCTTAGCATAATACCTTCTGTATCCATCCATATTGTCACAAATGGCAAGATGTCGTTCTTTTTTATGGCTGAGTAATATTCCATTGTTCATATGTAACACATCTTCTTTATCCAGTTGTCTATTAATGAACTCTTAGGCTGTTTCCATATCTTGGCTATTGTAAATAATGCTGCAATTAACATAGGGGTGCATTTTTTTTTTTGAATTTGTGCTTTGTTTTATAAATGTGAAGGCACTTGTCAACCTGAGGATATTAAATAGTTTCATGTTAAAGTCTTTTTCAGACTGCCCTATTATCTCTTAATGCTTGTTTGCATTAAGTAGTCTCTTAATGTGATCTCTGTCATGACAGTGACCTCCCTGAGGTCTTTGTAATTCCCAACCAACTTCCTTTATGCAAGAGCATTTTCCTTTGTGCTCTCATGTGTGTCTGCTGACTCCCCTCTGCTTAATTCTTTTAGCAGAGACATATATGTGTCGGTTTTATAACCTTCCCTTTGGAGAATTTCTCTGAGGTTTGTGTGGAAAGGGAAGATTTCAGTATACACTCTCGTCATCATTCTTGAACAAAAAGTCTTTCATCACCTGTTCAAGAGACATTGGCAATAGCCTCCTAACGCATGTCACCCCCTGGCCTCTCAGGTCATACTAGAATGAGTGCTGTCCTTAGAGTTTTAGCTAAGGACCTGATCATTGAGTTCAGCACTACTCTTTTTCCTTTACTCCCAAGAGAAAAAATTAACCCTCTGGTAGGGGTCTTAGCAGATACAGTGATCCCTCACTTATCACGGGTATTACGTTCTAGACCCACCCCCCACGATAGGTGAAAATCCGCAAAGTAGGAACCTTACATTTATTTTAGTATTTACTGTACAGTACCGAAAATCCCACGGTGTAGCAAAAAATCCGTGATAAATAATTAACTATAATATTTTTTTTAAATCCCGTGATACAGTGAGGCTGCAATAAGTGAACCGCGATATAGAGAGGGACTACTGTACCACAAAGGGTAAAGCCCTTAAATTTCAACCCCATCCCCTTTTCCCACCTACTCCTCCACTGCATCTCTTCACACACACGACCCGCTGGCCACCCCAACTATTCAGAGAGTCTGTGCGATCTTGTGCTTCCCTGACTTTACTGAAGCTCACATCACTTTCATGTCTCATCGTCCTACTGAGAACCAGATGAAATCCTACATCGCTCCTATGAAATGTTCCCTATGTTCAAGACATTTCATGATCTGGGCCTCCATAAGATATTATCCATATCCTTATTAGTGTACTTACCTAATTCTTCCTTAAAAGCATTAGAATCCCCAACTCAGCCGTAACATCTTGAGGGCAAAGTTTATTTATTATTTCTTGCCATATTTCCAGCACTACCTAGTACAATGCTCAGCATAAAACAGACACTCAACTGCTTTTTTTTAATGAAAGATGACCCTTGTTCCAATTAGAGAAATGTAATTTGGCAAATATCCATTCATAAACTTAAACTCAAGGAGTTAAGGAATTAAACTTAAAAAATGTGTGTACTTTCAAACTAGGATTCAGTATCACAGCTTCAGATTGTAGAAAAAAATAAATTTCCTCTTCTTGACATTCTGAACTTGTACCAGCCCCAAGTACTACATTCCTTTCTAAAAAGCCCCGAGTGATACCAGCCCGGGCCTCTGGCTTCCACTGCATGTCTGAGCGCCTTCTGTGGTATTTACCACTCTGCAATGCAACTGTCTGCACGTCTGTCCATGCTATTGCATGTTACATCCCCCCTGAGAGCAGAAACCAGATACAGAGACCAAATAAAAGAGATGGGGGAGGGCAAAGGGGGGACCATTGGGACAACTGTAATAGAATAAACAAGCATAAAAAAGTAAAGAAAAGAAAAGTGTGTGGACTAAACAAGTGCTTCCATGCCACTTTTTCCCTTCGTTATTGTCAGAAGAGTCCCAAGCTCGAAGGAAACCTGTTATGATTCTCACTTTCCAACAGGCAAACAGGAGTGAGTGAAAGTTAAATGACCTCGTGGTGACAGGGAAAAGAAACGTGCTAGAAGAATCAGCATCTTCACTCACCACCTTTCTAGATACTGCTCCATAACAGGAAGCATCATGGTCAGGACCAGAAGAAGGGGACAACTCAGATCTCTCTACATAAAGGAAGTAGCCCTCTCAGTAACATAGCGAATAAAACTGACCCTTAAATAACTCACAGAGTTCTGTGTCATCTAGTCCCTCAGTTCTAAGAGCTTCCAGAGCACAACTAATATTATAAACTAAGTTGTCACCCAGACACTGATTAGCACAGCATGATCATTTCTAGGGGCCCGGGGCAACCATGTTATGAAGGACTTTAAAAAACTATAAACATCACCAGCGAGTGTATGTTAATTTATACCATATTCAGCATTTTTATTACACATAACGTCCTCTACTGCAAACAAGATGCTTCTACTAAAACCTCACACGGCTATTTAGAAGTCGTTATTATTGCTGTTTACTATGTGCCAAGCATGTTGCTAAGAGCTACGTAAATTACTTCATTTACTTCTCACACAAATATGATGGATCGGGTACTATTCCTGCATTTTAAAAGAACTGAGCCCCAAGATACAAAGTAATATGCCCAAGGTCATGAAGCTGGTAAGAGACGGAGGTGAGCACAGTTCTGAAGGCTTTCTTGTGCCCTGGTCTTGGCTCCTACCCTCTACAGACACTGCTATGCATTCGTGTCAACGAACAGGAAATATCTAGTCAAATATCCTCCTCAGTGTGGCATGGTCATGTTGAACTGCATGAAATTGCTTCTGTAGACCAAAATGGTCAAATAGTTCAACCTAACGATATAGACTTAAGATACTAATATCTGTGGCATTTGGGTCCTTGTCTGTGTATTATTTTCTTTGTATTTTGTACAGTGAATGTATTTAATGATGCCTGAAATTACTGTTACTACAAATTACAGTATAACCAATAAACATAAACTCCAGTCGGTTCCTTAGGTAATTCCCCAATGCTGATCACAGATTGATAATATGAGAAACACATTGGAAAGATGTGGCCGGGGATTTTGCCCCTGAGAAAACCAATTCCAAACCAGCACACGCTAGAGCTATGGACATAAACGGGTTTCCGCAACCCTGCAATGCTTTATTAACATGGTATCTCCATGTGCTTTAAAATGCAAACAAAGAAGACTAAATAATGGCAAGAAAAGAAAATAACATAAAATAAATTCCGGCAAATGCTCAGCTGGCAATGCGCTCTCCTCCTTTTCACCTCCATGGATCCTGTGTCCTTCTTCCTGGTCTTAGAGGACAAAGTGTCCTCCTTCTTTAATAACTATGCCTCCCATTCATGCTCTTTATCCCAGCCTCTGTCACCTCCTCTGGAAAATTCTTCCACAGACTTTCCCCTCTCTGTATCCCCAACTGCATCCTCCCTCATCCCGGCTTCAGCTCTTGGATCAAACTCGAATACGCTCAGGTCCCCTGGACCGGCACGCACGCAAGCCCTTCCCTCAGAACTCCCTTTCCCACCTTTCTCTTCTCCTCCCCGCCCACAAGCTAAACAAGGTGGTATGTTCTGCTTACTCCTCCTCCCCCCACTCACTCATCAGCCCAAAGCAACCTGGCTTCGGCTCTCATGTCACTGACATCCTTCTGAGAAATGTCACAAGGGACTCCGAATGGCTGGTCTCCTCTGACTTGAAGTCACCCCAGTTCACGTTAATGCTGTACGCTCCCTCCTCAAACGATCTCTCTAAGAGTCATTAATACTCAGCTTTCCTGGGTGTCTTCCTACTTCTGCGACTGCCCCTTCCCCAACCTTCCTTCTTTCTCCATCTGATTCACGGGGGTCCCCCCACCTTGGTTCCTTCCCTCCAAGAGTTCAAACTTTTCTTATTTGTCTCTTCCCCTACTCCCCCCTTGTCTCCCCAACATGCCACAGGACACTCCACTTGAAAGTACTCAAATCCACGGTAGTTCTTCTCTCCCCAAACCCACTCCTTCCTCTGCCCTGATGTCCCTTCCACCTCCCAGCGAAAACCACCCAGTCATTCCGAAGTCCCTTCCCAGCCTGCCTCAACAACCTCATCTCTGAGCGTTCCTCACTCGCAGCCAAGCAATCGTGGGCACGCCAGCGTCCTGGGCCTGAGAGGCACACAGCATTTATACCTTTGTGTTCCTCACTGATACAGCCTTTAACATTCAGATTTCCACTCCAGGGTCATGTATGTTGTGAAGCTTTCTCTACTCTTCCCAAGAATATTAATTTCTTCCTCGGTGTTCCCGAAGCACTTTGTATGTAACAGTAATTTGCACCATCTACAATGTTGGTACCATGATAACTTGGAGTATTCCTGTACCTCTTAATTGTTTCTTCGCGGCAGGGATTCTGTTGTATTCCCTTCTCTACGTCATGTGATGCTGAATGAGTGCCTAGCTCCTAGGAAGTCTTCAAAGATGTCTATTTTATTGAGCTAATCCATCTGTCTGGTGTGGTTTATACAAATGCCTAGTTAGAGGAAAGGGCTTATATTTCGTGATCTTTTTCGTCCCTTTGAACACAAATAATTCATGATGTAAAATATCAAAAAATGTGAGGGGTAATTAATATAACATTTTTTCTTCTTGAAATAAATGTTAACATAAAATGACCCTTTACCGTTCTTACCTAGGGAAAATTACCTCCACTGAACCAAGAGAATAGCTTCTCTTGAGAACAACAGTTTCCAACGGCAGCCGGCTGCTCCCTACAGCTCCCTTAACTCCTGCTCTAAAAGCCCAAAACGACAAATTATCTCACAGGTCCCTGCTCAGCTACGTCATGGCTTTCTGGAATGTGAGTGCCGATGCCTATTCCTACTCAGTTTTACCTCATTTTCAACCAACAGAAATATCTCTTCCTGCCCGCTTACATTTTATTTTATAAAATTCTTTGTCTCCTCTCTTATCTTTCAGGAGAAAATGTCTTTGATAAACTTCCTGTAATTTCCAAACTTTGGGTAATTAAAATCTCTATAATTTCATTACCCTATTGAACAGGAGGAAAAAAGAAACTAAGTTCCAAGTAAGAGGGCAATAAAAATGAATACTGGAAAAATCATAGCCAAAGACTTTTGCAACGATAACATTTTGTAAATGTTACCCAATACTTAAGAAGAGCGGAGGTTCGTGATTAAAGACATTATCACTCGATTTTAATCCTCATCAAAACCTTACAAGGTAAACGTCATTATCGTTGCTTACCAGATCAATAACCCTAGATTCAGAGAGGTTCAGTAATTGCTCAAGGTTGCCCAGATAATAAATGGTGGGGTGATAAATGGTAGCTCCTTGCCACAGGCTGAAGTGACCTGAAGTAATTTTCTCAGGAAAGACTGACCTGCCTGAAGGTCACCGCCTTTGCTCACCGACATGTGATTTTCTGTCAGGCACCACTGTGCCCTAACAGAACGTCAGTCCTACACTCTGCCTGCATTTACACGTGCACTGTGCTAAGAGCCTTAATACGCTTTTCCCTGTGAGTACTGAATGAGCTATGGACGGGGCAGAACTATTCACTGCCTTACAGATAAGGAAACGAAGCTCGGGCACAAACCCAAAGTCTCCCCGGTAGGGGAGCTGAGGACCAGGGTGCTCAGAACAAACCCTGCTGTCTCCTTTGACGATAAACACAGTCAACACTGCCCTCGATCAGCAGGATCTCACCTGAGAATAGGACCAGGAACTTGGCGCTACCATTTTGAAATTTGGTTTTAGGAAGTCATTTTCAATTCTCTTGGTCTTCTGGGTCTTCGGCGGCATCTCCTATCATGCCCCTTGACCACAGAGCTGTGTACTTTCACTCTCTTGGTTTCACATAGCCGTGCCTGCCCCCACTGATCCACTTTTGGGTCTTCAGCCATTGTCTGCACTGAGGGGCACTGCAAGAAACAGCAGGGTACAGTGGCAGAGGCCCTGTGCTATGAAACCAGGCTGTTGGGTTCCAATCCCGGGTCTGCCATGTCCTCAGGGACCTGCGCGAGTCACTTAGCCTCCCTGTGTCTCAGTCTGCTCATCTATAAAATGGGATGATAGCCCTACCTCCCTCAAAGGCCTACTGCAATTATCTCATGCGTTAATACCTACAGAGTGCTTAGAACAGTGCCTACTACATACAAAAGTTCAATAAATATTAACTAGATATTTTACAGATTTTTAGAAGACTCCATGTGGTGAGAAGAGGGAAACACTAATTAGATAGGGCACTAATCCTATCAGAGCAGGGCCCCACCTTTATGACCTCATTTAACTTTAATTACTTCCTCAGACACACTGGGAGTTGAGCTTCAATCTGTGAATTTGGGTGAAACAGAAATATTCAGTCCATAATAGTGTCGTCTGAAAAAGCCACTGTTAGATTTGGCGTAAAGGAGGTTCAGCAAGCTTTACAAAAGTTTTCATGACTCTATGAGTTATTCATTAAACAACGTAGCATGTTTATGAGTCTGCTCTATTTATTCGAGGAAACGTTTTTAAAAGATTAAATGCAATCCTAAGTTTCATATACTTTGACAGAAAAATAGTATATGTTATAGACTAAGATAAATTAACTGTACTTAACATTGTTGCCATAGAAGATAGAAGCACTTGGTACACACAAAAAATATTTTTCTGTTACCAGTTCTTCATTATTGAAAATGATTGCCATTCCTAGCCTCTAAAAATGTTTTCAACATTTTTTAAATTTTTTCCAACCTTTTTTTTAAAGGAAAACTTGCTAGAATAGCATGGACATGAATTTTCATTGTATAAATTATCACAATCAGAATTTGTATTAACCTCTGACATCTTCATCCTTCCCTACTGCCAAATCTAGGGCTAATTAATACCTATTTAAGCATTCAGCTTCTGCCCTGGAGGCCAAGATACACTTGTCCACAAGGCAGGCATATATTTGCCCAAGAGTAAACCTAAAGGAGGTGAGAATGTCCTTTACTAAATTTTTCAAAATACTTTGTATAAAATAGAACTATAGCGAAAGTTGGGAGAATGTAGACAGAGAAAAAATTGATGATACCATCTCTCATAGGTAATTACTACTATCATTTGGGTTTTCCTTCAAGTATGCTTTCCATGAATATTTTTATAAAACTTTGGTTATGTTGTACAAATAAGTTCATATTATTTTTATCAGTTAACACTACTATACGTATTTTTAAACTTTATGTATACGCATATATGTATACATATGTATTGACTACACAACATATAACTGAAAAATTAATTTAACTATTTCTTCCATGGCGGTGGACATTAATGTTGCTTCTAGTCTTCCTGATTTTCAATAACATTGTGATGAACATTTTTCTGCAAATATCTTTTTCTATCTTTGTATTCTTTTCTTAGGTTTAATTTCCAAATTAAATATTTATATGACAGGTGTACATATTTATATGACTCTGGATACATATTCTCAAACTGCCTTTAAAAGGGTTGCACCAATTTTACTGCCATCAATAATATTGGTGAGTAATCAGGGGCACACATCCTTACTCAAGTCTCCACATTCTGTTTGGTACATTTAGCTTATTTATCATAAATTACAAAAAGAGAATTCAAAAGATGTCAGAGTGCCTGAGAGGGTCCTTCATGGGCATCTAGCCCAGGGCAACATAAAGTCAGAAAGTTGGCATGTCCTGCCACGTCACTGGGAGAGCCATGCAGACAGAAATCCAGTCTCATTTCCAATGTGCTGCAATCACAGCACAGGAACTATTTTTAAAACTGTGGGGACCTTCCTTTTAAGCTTTAGATAAAGTGTAGCGCTCCACCACAAATCTATTTCTGTTTTACTAACTTATTTTTTTAAAAATTCATTCAATTGAAATTCCACCACTAATAGTTTCATGGCTCGTCAAATTAGTTGCTGTCAGATAAATACTTGTTGTCAGATATGTCTTATCCTCCACAGGATTGATTCGGTCAGTTTCAGACACCTTAAGTGAAAATATATATTCAATGACATGTAGAGGCGTTATTCAGCTACTGATGAATAATCTTTGCAGCTCCTCATGGAAGTTTGCCAGGTTCTTCCGATCCCTGTAATTGTAAAATATAAAGCTGTACACTGTATTCTGTAATGAACATAATAAAAAGCTGTCTCCTCAGGGGCAGCTGAGATAATTTTTTAAATATTGTGCATTCCATTTTCTTTAATTGATTCAGAAAAGATGTTTACTTCTCAGAAATAAGGCTAGGGTACTGACACAGGTTCGTTTCTTGGTTCCCTCCTTTCTGATGCTCTGGAAGCTTTGGCACACACACACTGGCTTTTGTCCCTGGGGAGACACCGATCAATCTTACCATGATTACAAGTCACCTAAAAAAGAGGTGAGCTTTTGTCCCATAGTATTCTGATGCCAGAAGATGGGGAGTCACACTATTGTGGCTATAAAGGGGGAAAAGAGCTACTTTCGTGAACTGCTTCCATAATAAAAATGAACTTTTCACTTTGTGTCCTTTCACATAAGCAGAAGGAAGCAGGCACTCGCTTCCTGCTTCCTGCTGTAACACCAAGGTGTTATTTTTAGTACACCGGAGCCAGAATCATCAATAATTGGCGTTCTGATTCGAAAGTCATCAGAATCTGATTACTTAATTGATCCTTGATCAATTCCCTGCCAAGACTATTCCGTTTCACTGTCCCTCGGCACATGGTTTCCTGGGCTTTTTTCTAAATCACACACTTTATTTATGATGAACGCTCACGGTTCCTAAAACACAACTGAAGTCTGCTTGGGGTTTGGGTGCCAAGTCTCTTCTTTGCATCTAAAAACGAGGCCACGTTTCTCAGTCGTCCTTTCCTGTCACGCGCACCCAAAGAGGACTGTGCTGTTTGGGGTGCATTTCGCTCGCTCATCACCACGTTTCCTGGCTTTCTCCTGACATGCCATTGTGGATCATATGCCTGTTTTAACAGTCCTTCCTAATCCTTACTCTTCCAGGCCGTTCCAACCTGCAGTTCAGGGCCACTCCCCAGGGGGCATCTGCTCTCTTCTTCCTCTTGCCGCCCTTACTGGTGTTGCTTTAAGAAATACTCGTAATCGTATGGACAACCCCCCCCCCCCACTTACCTGTCCTTTCTCGTAATTCATGGAAGCTTCCTAAAGTTGACTTCCCTGACATTTATTTTCTTTACATTGCTGCTTTCACTTTTTTTTGGAGTTGGCACAAAGACTACCAATCTTTAAGTACATTTTCTTAATTAATTTAAGTGTTCATTAAAGAGCTTTAGCATGCAAATCAAAAGTCAAGAATAGCTAAATACCAGCTCAGTCTCGCCTCCCTCTGTGCTCTGACTCTCCCTGCAGGGCCTAATTGGAGGTGTTTCTACCTGACCATGTTTCAGATATACTGTCCTGCCTTTAATCTGTTAACTGTCCTAGAATTTGCTTATTAAATAAATAGGTGTGTCCAAGATGCACTTAGGATGACGGTTAGAGGCCTTCAGTGTCATTACGACTCATGAAAACAGCTGAACCAGCAACAGGTAACGACCTGACCGAAGGGCATGTCAACTACCAATAAGAGACTCTAACCTGCAAACAGCACAATGGGAAACACGCAGCCTTAACGTAGTAATGAAAATGGATCTCTTATGAATGACCCTTCCTACAGTAATGAATAATTAAGCCAGTCCTTTAGTATGTGCTCTGTTGAACACTATCAAGAATGCCTAAACACACTTGCCCTTTTTTCGATTAAAATATGTGAAAGTAAGTACGGAAACTTGAGAAAACAAAAGTTTGACTTTTAAATGGTCCCGCATGGATGCAAAGAGCAAACTGATGACCTCCAGATAGGATAGGGGCTGGGGGGATAAGTGAAAAACGTGAAGGGACTAAGAAGCACAAATTGCCAGTAATAAAAATCGTCCCATGAGGCGGAGCTGCCTCCCATGCCCCGACTCGGTGGGAAACTTCTCTGTCCAGCAGAGGTTTCACCACCACGGAGGAACAAACTTATCCAGGACACTGTGTTTTGTCTGGGGAGGAAAGGAGGTGGCTGTTTTCTCAAGTGGAGGAAGTGCGAGACCTCCGGTCCCTCATGCTTTTTACTGAGAAGGATACACATGGGAGATACAAGGTCAAAATTCACAAATCATCCATAGCTTTTAGGCGACTGGATTACAGTTGACAGTTACGGATTACAGATATCAATACAGAGGGCACAGGGACCTGTCTGTGTCAGGGTCTATCAAACATCTTGACGCCACACTGGCATTAGGCGCAAGGTTTCATACATTCCTTGCTAGAGATTGTTTATAATTAACTGAGAGATAAGAAAAGCAGAGCAAGCTCCAAAGCACAATAAGCATTCTTTAAATCCAATTCCCTTGGGAACCCTCTGCGTGTCTCCCACGCAGCCTTCCAGTGTGCTGTTGAGACTTAAAGCCAAGCCAACGGGGGGCAAATCAGGCTCACCGCCAGGGTTACATTTCCCAAAACCACAAGGTGCAGTTCCCCACAGTGACAGTGCAGGGAGGAGGGGGTACAAGAAGGTTAAATGGTAAATGGAAAAAATACAATAAAAAGTATTTTTAATAGTCACAGGGATTTAAAGCATAGCATAGGGAACAGAGTCAATAATATTTTAATAACTATGTATGGTGTCAGATTGGTACTAGACTAATTGGGGTGAGCCCTTTGCAAGGTATATAAGTGTCTAATTACTATACTGTACACCTGAAACTAATAAAATGTTGTACAACTACTATAATTGAATAATTAATTAAGTAATTAATTAAAGGTCCCTCAACCATACTTAGTTGACTTGTCTCCTTCTCTTGGCTTCTCAGCTTTTTATCTGGAAAATACAATGAATTTTTTTTTCTGCTGTTGCTGACAGATGTTACACAACCTTTTCAGCAGCTTAATTCTTCCAGTCAAAGCCACTTCACTCCTGTCTCTTGGTTCAACTCCATTTAACAATTCAACCCGAGCTAATGCAAGGGTTTTCTTATTAAAGGCACTAAGCTCTGTGTCCTCTGAATTTTTTAAATAACTTTAAATAAACTATAACATCCTTGGAAAGGAGTATTTCTAAGATATTTCTGCACAAGGCGACAACTGCCGGGTAGGAATTAGTTTATAAAATTACTTTCCTCCCAGGCGAGCACAGGACCCCGGGCAAACGGAACCAGGCAGGAATGAGGAGAGTGATACATAACCTCCATGGCACGATTTATAACCATCTTACAGAAATCCAAAAATACATCAAGGCGCATCTAAGCAGTTTCTGTCTGATTTCCTTGAAAATTAAAATTTCCTAAGCAACTTAAATTTCTGCGTTTAAGAAAGAGTTTTATTTGCAGGCAATTTCAGGATCACATCTAACCCAAAAAGTACACAAACTGACACCTTTTTACACATAATCCGAAGAAACCCTGGTGTCTCCAGAGTTCTCACCTTAAAACTTCTCTCCTGTTTTGTCTCCTAATTCTAGTGAAAAACTTCTGAGCATTAAATAAAAGCTATGAGTGATTTTCTATGACTAGAATTGTCAGTTTCATAGAATTAGGTAAATAATGGGTCATTACATTTATGTATTAAAACTGTGGAAGCCCTGGCTGGTTTGGCTCAGTGGATTGAGCGTTGGCCTGCGAGCTAAGTGTCGCTGGTTCGATCTTCCAGTCAGGGCACATCAGAGAAGGAAAACTCTGACTCCAAAAAACCTCCGCTGCCTTGCGGCATACCTCTTCAGGGGAAAGGCTAAGGGAGTAAACCCCGACAGAAAATCCGGAGCCGGAGTCCCTAAGGCGGTTTGACGTTGTAGTCAACACCGGCCACTCCTGCGGCGCACCTGAAGCCAAGCTGTATTGACTCCGTCTTTCCCTTGGACCCTTCAGCTGCGAAGAGAGGGCGGGTCTGCTGCATGGGCAACAGCAGACCCTCCATATCACCCTGCCCAGGCTCTGTAGCTTCAGCGTCATCGCAAGATGTCGATTCAACACGGGAGGAGACAGATACCGTGTCACTCCCGAGTTGGACTGCACAGCCATTCTTGGCGATGCAGATAGACTCTTAAGAAGCTACACCATCGTCTCTTGAGACGGACGGCTGCCGATGATTAAAACTGTGGCCACCAATACTTCTGATAACTACGATAACTACTTTTCATAGTATACATAGCAATCTTAATATAATCAATTAATGGGTCTCTAATATTGAATAATTTTTAATATACTGAAAGACACACTCAGGTTAAAGTGAATATGCTATGTACCAGATTTTAACATAAATTATTATTAACTCTCATAACACCTCTGTATGACAAATATTTTATCCTCTATGAACTCATAAAGAAATAAAACCTAATACACTATCTCGCCCAAGTCCTAATATTAGTAATGGCCAAGCCTGGATTTGAACCCACTGTGTCTGATTTCAAAGCTTTTCACTAAATCAAACTGCCTTTATTTTCAATTAAGTTTAGGATCCCCAAGTTAATGAAAGGCACGCATACCATAAATTAAAACCAACAGTACATTGAAAACCTGATTTTAGCTAACAGAGTTGGTCAAAACATTATCCCAATGTTAATAAGAAAAATATCGACCCATCGAACTTCTGTTTCTTCAAGTATTGCCTCTACCAACCAGCCCCACTAGGATGCTGGTGAGCATGGAAATGAATGGAAGGCACACAGAAGAGGGTGAGAAACCCCGGATCTGGACGCCCCACAAACTGGGTTACCATCTCCCAAACAATCAGGAGTACCCTGAATTAAACAGTTCATTTAGAGTAAGTCTAAAAAGGAAAACAACTCATTTTCCATTACAAACAACAATCCATGGCTTTTTCAGAAAATTATATTCACTTGAAAAATGAAAAATAATCTCAGGCACTTAAATCATACAAAGTATTTTTCAACATCTCTTAACCTTAAATAATTTAGAGATTCAATTCTAACCACTTGCAAGTAAACCACTTACAAGTACTCAAGGTTATTTCTGAGACTCCCCTGTCTGTTAATATATACATATGGAATCATTTGCCTAGATATAAAATGGTTGAGGAACATTTATGTATCACTATTTTTCCTCCAAGATTTTGTTTGACCTGTGAAAAGTTTGGGGGCTCTGTAAGTCTGGAGAGCTCATTATCTTATTGCATAGCGATATTAGTTTCATTATGCCACAAGAGTGAGGCATTCAATCGCTGCTATCAATAGGATCTGTGTTCATCCATAGAGACATTTCAAAGGAAGTGAAAACCATTTGTAGACTACATTATGTTATGATAGTGGATGATTATAAAAGATGTCAAGTTCTGCTTAAGGAGTTTTATATGAAACAGCATTTACATTACAGAAAGATTTGGGAGAGGTAAAAGATGTAAGTCATCAGAATTTCATTTATTTTTAAATACAATCAAGCTCTCAGAAAGCATCAGCACTTTAACTCTGAAATATCTTTTTTTGTAAAGACATTACTGCAATATCACGTTACTGTATCTTGATTTTGTAATGCATCCCTGAAAATGAGTTCACTTTAATTAAGTGGGAGGATTCATGAAGAAAAAAAGACGATAAGCACAAAGAAAGAATAAAATATTTAATTGCATCAACTGTACTTTCATAACACGTCCCTGTTTCTGACATATATTTAGCACATTTAGAAACTTCCAGAACAATACTATGCTAAGACGTGGCCATGTGTATCAGAATTGCCCATAACCAAAATTGACACATTTTTGCCACAAGTAAACACATATATTTACAATAGTTACAAAGTACAATATATCCTCTTCTGATTGGGCAAAGTACCATCCGTGTGTTGGCGAATATTATATTGCATGCAATGTCATCAGTTTACAATTCGGTTGAGCACTGAAATAAGTGCCTTAGAAGTTCCTGGCTTGACCCCAGATTCTTTTCAGTCTCATTTTACCTGCACTAATTCTGAAATTTGTATGCAAAAAAATATTTATCATTCCTTTGGGAAAGGTGTTTTCCAGAAGGACCTATCCAAAAGTGGAATATAACACTACTAAAAAGAGGGAAAACTGTGTGATTATTTTCATATATTTTTTAGTAGAATACGATCTTTTTTAAATGACCTAAGCACTAATCTCAATGCAAATTGATAACTATATTGATCTGTGATGTTACTTTCATGTCCTTTCAGCATACTAATTGGTGAAAATACTCATTTCTTCGGGATCAAACATACCCTTGGTTTAAGGCCCAAGTGCTACACCCAAGAAAGTGCTCTCAAGTTTATGGGCCTGTTGAACACTACTTGCTCATTTCTGTATTTTTTTATAGCACTAAGCGGAGTCCTACTAACACATAGCAGACAATGACTATTTTGTTAGTTGAGAAGTAAAACTGAACATATAAACTTTAATTCTTGTTTTCCTTATACATGCTGTATGTCCCAGGCAAAACTCAAGGAGAAGAATTACTCTTTACTACGATTACTATTTACTTAAAAATGATCATTTGCTTACATCTAACAAATTATTTTTATTTTATAATGTGCTTTTTTGCTGAATCTTTCGGTATTTCAGGAAAAACATTTTTATTCTCAACTGACAGGAGGGGTTACCAATTCATCCTTAATTCATTAAGGGCCATTGTTTTACCCACTTGCATTTGTCAAATTATAAGTTTCATTATAACAGGGATGTAGCGTGATGGCTTTAGCTCTTTTGGTTCTGATCCTTTTTTTATGCAGTCTTTCCTTTGATTTGTGACCTTCATCACCATGAGAGCGCACTTACAGCTTTCAGTTCAGTTCCAGGCGGATAAGCAGGCAGATACTGTAGGAATTATTTTACATAACATAGTTATCAACGTGATCACTCAGAGAAATTATATTAATATCCAAGGCACTCTGCTTCCAGAAAAAAAGAAAATGCTTCTTATTCAGAATTTTTCCTTCAGCATAGAGAACAAACACATCCTTAACTATTTACAGTTAAAATCCCCCGAGGGCAAGTGTCCTCAGCGAAGCAGAAGTACATTATAAAGAGCTTGTTGTAGATGTAGATCATATAGTTCACAGATTATATTTATTTTTTATGATTGCGGTGTAATGTATTCTGATTATATTAACTTTAGAAAATAAAAAATTTATAAATTAAATAAAATCACCCATAATCTCACATACCCAGAAATAACCACATCATTTTAATGTTTCTTTCATATTTTTTCTATTCATGTTAAAGGTATTTTGTAAGTGTAAATTTAAAATTATTCTGTATTTATAATTTTACGTCATTCTTTCACCTAACATTATACCATGAGTGTTTCCTCTGGAATTAAACATTCTTCAAAAGAATTATTTTAATTTTAACAGAATATAAGTATGCCATAATTTATTTTAACATCCCCTTACTAAAATGCTACAAAATATGAATTATAGTGACTGAAACCTAATCAGTGGTTGCAGAGGGTGGGAGAAAAACATTTTTTAGGGGCACAAGAAACATATGTAGATGACAGGTATGTTCATTATCTTGGTTGTGGTGATGGTTTCATGGTTTAAAAAAAAAGTCAAAATTTATCAAATTTTATACACTTTACATATTTGCAATTACTATTTGTCAACCATACCTCAATGAAGCTGACAAAATATCTATTAAAAATTATATTGTTGCACAATGGTTTAGTTTCAATGTTTAGCCATTATAAATAAAGTGGTACCAAAGTGAATCCCCCACCTTATTTCAAAGAAAATATAACTTCGTACATTTAAAGTTTATTTACAGATTAGATAAAGAGACGTTTTAATTCTTTTACAACTCGGATAGATTTTATTAAAATTTCCTAAAACTCAGTTTACTACTACACAAGTTTAGGACTAAAAAGGATTTGGGGGCAAAATGAGGTAACCTGCTCATTTGTCCTCATCACAGCTCACATTGATTGAAGACCCCATGAGCTCGACACTATGTTAGCATTTTATATTACACAGAAATTATCTTCTTGCTTCTTTCAACAAAAATAGGCAAAAGGAAGTAAAAGTATAAAGATACTAAGTGATGAGGTCTGGAGGAAGCTTACCTACAGAGTTCAAAGTCTGCAGATACGTTCAGCATCGTTCCTTTACGTTTCAAGGAGCAAAAGCTCCAGAAGGACAAGTGGATAACTAGGTATTGATGCAATGGAATGCAGGAACAGGCATGATAAGCCACCAAAACATCAAGGTTAACGAAGAAAGCCAGACACAAACAGATAAACGTATGGCTCCATTTGATTCCATTTACACGAAGGCCAAGAATAGGCAAAACTAATCTATAGCCGCGGAACTCGGGGAGAGGGTTGTCTGTGGGCGTGAGAACAGGGAGAACTTCCAGGAAGCCCACACACGGGGATGGACGTCTGTCAAAGTCCATCAGCTAAACATTTAAGGCTGTGCATTTTACAATACATTTACTTATCCTTAAATAAAATTGAGATAAAAGAAATCTCTAGAAAGCTAAGGATTAGTCCTAAAATGACTCCAATCCAATTCACATTTTTTGCCTAGCCTGACCCTAACTCACATGCAGTGAATCCCACCACCCCGATGGCACAGAACTGAAGAGAAAAGATTTCCTTTTCACCATTAAAATAATTAAAATTATATAAGGAAAGTCGTTTCAAATTCAAATACCATATTTTGAAATAAGCTAATCAGATCGCTTAAAAATCTAATATAAGGCCAGAGGTAAAAATAAACATAAGACTAAGGAATCGTAGAACCTTCTAATCGCTCTCTAAAATCAGCTTATCACGGTCCACTTGGAAGCAACATGTTGTATGTCTAAACAGTTTTCACATGCGAATTGTTCTTCTTCCATAAACACAGCCAAAGCTGGCTCCCCGGTAATTCCACCCGTTGTTTCTAGTTGTGCCCCCTCAGCAAGCCCCTGTCCCGTGACAGCCCCAGGGCTACCAGCCAACAGCAACCGATCTCCTTTAAATCCCCGTTATAACGAGACTAAACAATCCCCTCAACTCTTCCTCCAATAGCATGGTTTTTAGTGACCTCGCCTTCCTATTTTACAGGCGACTTCTATTGATCCAGACTTTCATTCATCCAGACTTCTATTTGTTGTTTTAAAGAAAAGGAAGGCCACTGGTGGTAACCAGAGCCCTTGTGGGCCCCCTAATGTGGGAGTGAAAGGAGAGGGACATATCCAGGACCCTCCCATGCCCCTGGGAGGTCGCACCTGACGTACAAAGCGCCACTGAGGTGGAAGAGATTTCAGAAGCCTGGCCATGGGCAGGCCTCCTTCCAGAATGGTCTTCTGGCAGTGTCCCCAGCAGTGCCAGTGTCCCCCGCCCCGCCCCGCCGCTGCTTTCCGGTGTAACATGGCACACTAATGAGCAACCTGCTCGCCCGAGGTCTGTGTCAGGCAGAAAGGACCTGGGAATACCCAGCTCCTAATAGATACACATCTGGCTGATCTGAGATACAAGGAGATGAAACCTTCCTAAGTCTAATATTAAATAGATCTCCTTCCATAAAGAGGTTCATTCTAGTGGGATAAGAAATGTATTGTATGCAACTCTGCAGGCATCAGCAATACTGCTTTCCCGGAGCAGCAGCACCGAAGGGAAAGGAAGAGATGTTCTATTCTGCAAACCCAAAGGAGCAACTGCGGGGCGCAGTCAGGAGAAAAACACCCAGACTCTGTGATGACGGAAAACTTCCTTGCAATTTTAATCCCCAGCAAAATGCTTATGTGTCTGCAACTTTAAAAAATAATAACAAAAAAAATTGAAGAAATAAAATATTGAAGAAAAACAAGAAATAGATAAGTAACACGAAAGGGTTTTGAAGATCATAATGCAAAGAACTACCAAAATTAAAACCTATAAAAGAGTTCAATCAAAACCTCAGAAATAAAAAAATTATCACGTTGCTAACATGTAAATGGATAAAAAACAATAACCTGAAAAAAGAGCAAAAATAATCAAAGATTGAAAATTAAAGGAAGATAAATAAAGGAAAAACTGTGCACCAAAAAAAAAAAAAAAAAAAAAGAGGGGATAAAAAAAAAGTGAAAAAGAATAATTACCATAAAGAGTATTAAAAGAATGAGAAAAAGAAATTCAAACATTAAAAATATAGAAAACTGTTCAATTCCTGAGAGAACACACAGGGGGAAAGTCCCTGACGTTAGTGCGACAATGATTTCATGGACAAGACACCAAAAGCACAGGCGACAACAGCAAAAAACAAGTGGGAAAACATTCACTGACGAGACTACCAAGCGTCTGCACGAAAAAGGAAACAACCCGGCAGGGTGAAAAGCAGCCTACGAAATGAGAGAGAAAATATCTGTAAACCATACAGCTGATAAGGGGTTAATATCCAAAATATATATTAAAGAACTCCTGCAACTCAGTAGTTAAAAAAAAACCTGATAACCTGATTTTAAAATGGCCCAAGCTCCAAACACATATTTCTCCGAAGATGATATGCAGGTACAGATGGCCACCGGGTACATGAAAAAAGTGCTCAAAGTCACCAGTCACCCGAGAAATAGCGAATCAAGACCACTACGAGGTATCACTTTATAGCTGTCAGGATGGTGGCCTGCAGACGGTTGGTGGGAAGGCAACATGGTGCAGCCAATATGGAAAAGAGAATGAAGGTGTCTCAAAAAAATTAAAAATAGAACATATGGTCCAACAATCCAACTTCTGGGCGTTTGTCCAAAAAAACCTGAAATCAGAGAGATTACCACTCGTGTGTTCATTGCAGCAAAACATGTGGAAACAACATAAATGTCCATCTGCAGACAGACGAACGGGTAGAAAAACTGGAGCATGTGTGTGTACGCAAAATGAAATATAATGCTATTCAGCCTTTAAAAAGAAGGAAATTCTGCAATACGCAACAACACAGACAAACCTTAAGGATATTATACTAACTGAAATAAGA
The DNA here is from genome assembly GCF_987537825.1 of Furipterus horrens. NCBI lineage: Eukaryota > Metazoa > Chordata > Mammalia > Chiroptera > Furipteridae > Furipterus > Furipterus horrens. The sequence goes on from NW_028327182.1 coordinate 6,718,774, forward strand.
CATTCACAGAAAGACAATTATTACAAGATTCCACTTATACGAGGTATCTAAAACAATGAAATTCATAAAATCAAGAGTGGAATCGTGTTTTCAGGGACTGGGGAGGGGGAAATGGGAGTCACTAATGAAGAGCCATGGTTTCAGTCAAATAAAATAAATAAGCTCCAGAGATCTGCTGTATAACCCTGTAACTATAGTCAACAATAATAGTATATCGGACACTTAAGGGTTTAAGAGGGTAAATCTCCTAAGTGTTCTTTCTACAATAAAATAATAAAAGATTTATATGGTAAAGAAATTTTTTAAATAGCCCTGACAGGTGTGGCTCAGTGGGTTGGGTGTCTTCCTGCAAAACCAAAGATCACTGGTTTGATTCCCGGTCAGGGCACAGGGGTAGGTTATGGGTAGGTCAGGGTGTGTACAAGAAGCAACTAGTCAATATTTCTCTTTCACATCAGGGTTTCTCTCCCTCTCTTCCTCTCTCTCTAAAAAATTAATAATAATAAATTAATAAAAAGTAACAAAAGTAAATGGCAAAAAGATAATTCTAAAGAGAAAATGTCCTAAGCATTAAGTGAACTAAACTAAGACAAACAATCTAAAGGAGCATAAATGGTAACAGTTTAAATGAATAAATAGATTCTTTATATAGTAAAGATATACACTTCTATGCTGTTAAGAACTCATTTTGAGTTCAATGCAAAGGCGCAGATTCCTGCAGATTTGACCTTCCAAGCCTTACAGTTCCTGGCAAAGGATATCAAAACTGTTCTAACGGCAAGCTGAGGGCAGTGAACTGATGAAGCCTAGAAAGATCAATAAACAGCACATTCTCCTGGCAGATGCCAACAGAGCCTTGATATCAACTGGCCCTCGAGTACCTTGCTTCTGGGCAAGAAGAGGGGGAAGAAGAAATGACTTTCCAAATGCAGTAGCTGAGATGGACTGAAGAGCATTGGAGGGTGTTGGGGGGCGAGGGGGCGGGGTTGGTAAACTGGGTAAGACCTGAACACTTCTAATAACTGCAGAGAGTGAGGCATCAGAGAGGAGGAAGGTGAGACTCAGAGCAGCTATAATTGAAGGAGGAAGTTCCAGACCAGCTAGGACAGGATGAAGAGCTCACAGGAGGCTGCCGAGAAATTCATTAAATGTAAATCCTTTTATAAGCAGTTTTCTAAGGAAATACTACAGAGCTCACTGAGAAGCCCCAGGCTTAACCAATGGGGCCAGCAATGAATGCAGATTTGGGGATATAGTTGCTTCTGGCATTACTTCAAGAAAAAGGAATCAGGGAAAGGCAAGTTCACAACGACTGGTTAGTTATGTTTCCCCACAGAATTCACCCCATGTTTCATGGACCCTAAAACCTTCCCCAAGTGGGGATCACCCCTCCCCCATTACAGCATTTATAATTAATCTCTTTCCCAGAAATATAACTAGTTTTAATGGTAGCAAATCCTAACCTATGCTAAGGATCTAATTAACCCTCAGCAATGATTCCTTCTGGGTTAACTGAAAGTAGTAGCCAAGAGTATTCCTACTATCTTTTAAAAGGCCCGGGGTTCAGTCCGGGCTGCTGTGGCTCAGTGGATTGAGCGTCAGCCTGCGAACCAAGTGTCGCTGGTTCGATTCCCAGTCAGGGCACGTGACTAGGTTGCATGCCAGGTCCCCAGTTGGGGGCGCAAGTGAGAGGCAACCACACAGTGATGTTTCTTTCCCTCTCTCCTTTCCCCTCTCTAAAAACAGATAAATAAAATGAAATTTAAAATTTAAAAAAAAATGGCCCTGGGTTCAAGGCCATCTAAAAAGGAGGGTGGGATGGGGAAAGGGACAGCAACCAGCTCCTTCTTTATACACCCAGGCCCTTCCAACCAAAGCAAAGCAGTTCTGCAATCATCTCCTTTAAAACGTAAAAAGAAAGAAAAAAAAAATTCCCTGCCACATAAAGTTTAGAAACTCCTAAGATAAGTTATTCTATTTACCAAAAAGTTACCATCCTTCTCCCCAGAAGTACATACTTCTCATTTTGATGGAAATATGTTTAAAACTCTTAGCTATTATTTTCCCGTCTCCAACTACAGAGCTAGATTAGTCAGTCTCACATTCCCAAACAGGAGCTGCAGCTCAGGACATACTGTGTTCGTTACGGCTGTCATGACAAAGTACCACAGGTCAGGTGGCTTTCACAACAGAAATCTATTGTAACTCAGTTCTGGAGACTAGAAGCCTGAGCTCAGGGAGCTGGCTGGGGGGGCTCCTTCTGAGGCCCCGCCCCTTGGTTTGTAAATGGCTGTCTCCATGCTTACCTGGTGCTCTTTCTGGATTTGAGTCTACCTCTAAATTTCCCCTCTTTATAAAGACAACAGTCCTACTGAATTAGGGGCCACCATGAAATAGGCTCACTCTAACAAGGAAAGGACCCTCTTTTCCAATAAGGTCACACTCTGAGTCCTAACTAGGCCTCAGGTTAGGACTGCAATAGACAGACAAATTCTACCCATAACACATAGCATTGTACATATGACCTGACTGCTACTTGAGATAATCATTCAGATGAATCTCTTCAAGACAGGACTAAATGCTCCAAATTGACTTTGATTCTTAGTTCTCAGTCGTTCTTGGTTCCATACAAACTAAAAAAGATCCCGGGGACTTCAAATGACTGTACTGTACTATCACCACAAGAATCAGCATAGACAATGTTTTAACAAGTCAGACTCCACATTATGTAAAGCAAACTATGCTGCAGTTTCTACCCTCTGTAATTTAGTTACTAGATTATCCGGATGCCTTCTTGCCTGTCATTGCATCTTCCTGGAGAAGTCGGAAAATGATCTTCTTGCAGAAACCGAACCAATCATGGCCTGAATAAACCACTCACAATATTGCTTATAACACCACCAAAACTGTCGTTTTTTTTAAGAAACAGCTTTGAAGGAAACAGTTCAGAAAGTGAGACAGAGAAATTTTTATTTCCAAAATTATTCTTAGAAAGAGCACAGAAAAAAAATACTTCAATAAATCTCTTAGGCTGAAGGGGAAGATCAATCCCAAGAACACTTAAATTAAAACATGACTGTTATTGCCTGGCCAACTGGCTCCATTCGTTGGAGTCTTGTCCCCTAAACCAAAAAACATATATACACATATATATTTTTTGTATATATATATATGGTTGCGGGTTCATTCTTCAGTCAGAGCACATACCTAGGTTTGTTTTCTCTCTCTCTCTCTCTCTCTCTCTCTCTCTCTCTCTCTCTCTCTCTCTTTCTCTCTCATCAATAAACACATATCATATCCTTGGGTGAGGATTTTTTTTTTTATAATGTTTTTTATTGATTATATTGTTACAACAGTTCCAATTTTCTCCCCCTGTTCCCCTCCACCCAGCACCCCCCTCCCCCAGCAATCCCCCCCAAGTCCATACCCCTGGTTCATAAAAATTAACTATCCCCCCCCTCTCAAATATTAGGACCCTTTGTAATCTTGTAAAGGACAATGGGCGAAGGTCTCAAGCTCCTCTAGCTGCTTCAAGCTGGACATGGTCGTCATCCTACCTACCCTTGGGTCCAGAAAACCCTAATAAGAGTGGGGGTGTGGAGGGGAGGGTGGCCTTCCCACATGGGGAAGGATCGTGCAGACTTTTTTAAATGACCGCTATTAAGCTCTCTGCATCAAACAAGGCAGGCAATGTGTGAGGCTCTTTACAGAGAGAAGCAATGGGAATGAAGGCAAGGCCAAGAAGGGAGAGAAAGAAGGAGAGGGGAGAACGTGGAGATGCAGAGTCTGCATGGAGTAACGTAATTTCCACTTGAACCCCCAAATCACCTGTAAACTAACTAGTGAAAACGAGGGCTGTAGGAATTTGCAAGGAGCTGAGCTTTGTGCGCATGGGGGGCAAGAGCACTCAGCACTCTCCTGGATGAGTCGGGTAGGAAGGAGCTCCTCACTGACACCTGGATGATAGGAATTCTTCTTCCATCTCATCAGTCATCTTAGGGCGCACCTGAAGGCTAACCCACCCTGGGCGTGCCATGGCAGAGCACAGCGCAAGGTCAGCAACGGTCTGGAAGAGAACATCTAGGGCACAATCCAGAAATCCCTGCCCTGCTATATTCTGGGCCACCACGCTGCCGGTGCCCCTGAGAGGGAACCTAATACTTAATCAACTCTACTAATTATAAGCACATTCAAAGCTGCTTTTAGAAGAGATTTCTGATCCTGCCTGTGGGTCCTCCTACAGCCAGAAAGCTTACATGTTAACTAGAGACATAAGCTTTTAAATTTCCATAATAAAATGTTGGCTTTCCTAATCCAGCCCAGTACCTGACATCCAGGAAGCACTCAATAAATGTGCACCAGAAGCAACTCAGGGATGTGTTAACAAGACAAATTGCCAGGCCTCGCCACAAACCTACCCACCCAGAAACTCAGGGATAGGCTTGGAAAAATATATGTGTGTGTTTCTGTTACAGTAGGTGTGGGACCGTGGTTCAAAACCTCCGAGACTACGCTCGCTGTCACCTCCTCATGCTTCCCTATGCATGCTCTCCCTCTCAAGCAGTCCCAGTCACCAGAATGTCACGTGTCCAGGTGACCTCACTCAGCTTCCCAGTCAATCAACAAGCACACCAGGGGTGGATGAAACCACGAAGATCTAGAACATGAGCATAACTAAGGACATCTAACTAAATAACACCGACATCTGAAAGGCATCTGCAGGAGAAAAAGAACTTGAGCAAGAGAACAAAAGGGGAAATAGAGAGATGAAAGGAAGATCAGGAAAGCGTGATTACAGATAGCTTCACCCAGTAATTAATCAATCATGCCCTGGCATGCAGTCCATGGGCCTCTGGCTCAAGAGTAGAAATCCAAGGTAACCCTAAACACCACCCCAAGAATAGCCATCCTCATTGACATCAGATGCTTAAAGGCTTTTTAGGTCAAAGCTGCTTACTTACACATTCCATTACTAAAGGGATAAAACAATATCCACTTTCTTTTTTTAGTTTATGTTTTTACTTTATTTTTTCCATTACCATTGATCCCCATGCCCTCTCCTACCTCCACCCACTGCCTTCCCCCTTCCCTGTTCACCACACTGTTGTCCGTGACCATGAGTCCTTTGTTTGTTTTGTGCTCGATCCCTCCGCCCCTCCCCCAGCTTCCCCCAGAGCTGTCCACCTTCTCTCTATGAGTCTGTCACTATTTTGCTTGTTAGTTCAGTTTGTTCATGAGATTCCACATAGGAATGAGACCACATGGTACTTGTCCTTCTTTGACTGGCTTATTTCACTTAGCATAATGTTCTCCAGGACCACCCATGCAGTCACAAAGGTTAAGATTTCCTTCTTTTTCACAGCCAAGTAGTGTTCCATTGTATAAATGTACCACAGCTGTTCTATCTGCTCATCTACTGATGGGCACTTGGGCTGCTTCCAAATCTTGGCGATTGTAAATAAGGCTGCAGTGAACGTAAGGATGCATATATTCTTTCAAATTAGTGTTTCGGGGTTCTTCGGATAAATTCCCAGAAGTGGACTTGCTGGATCATAAGGCAGTTCCACTTTTAATATTTTGCGGTATCTCCAGACTGCTTTCCATGGTGACTGCACAAATTTGTATTCCCACCAGCAGTGCACTAGGGTCCCCTTTCTCCGCATCCTCGCCAGCACTTGTTTGTTGTTGATTTATTGATGACGGCCATTCTTATTTCAGTTTCCCATTTACTCAATTAACCAAGGAATGAGCAGTGCCAAAACAAGGAAGCGGGTGGGGCCTGTCTGCCAAAGAAGCTTGGCTCAATAATTTTGTCCACAAGGACCTTTAATGCTTGGAATCAGTTCTCCCATTCAAGTCCCCAGTGGTCCCTTTGTCCTAAAGGATGGTCCCCTTGAGATGCTTAATAACCGCACACCTAAAATCGCTGTTTCTGGCAATTCAGGGGAATAATGGGCTCAAAATTGCCACCAAGAGAGTAATAAGCCCCAGTTCTAAAAACTATTAAGGAAAGCTCCTGGATGTTTTACTCTTTTTTTTTTTTAATATGTGGGATGATTCCATCCCTATATGACAAATAGGAGGGCTTAAATCCATGATCTTCATCGTGCTTAACTTCACGCCATCGGCCAAACCTCCTAATCAGTCCATGCATACAATAACTAACACCTCAATAAGCTCTGCGTTTTTTATTTCCTAAAACAAACAGGTGGTGGTTTTCTATAATGTTTCCAAGAGAGAGGCACAATAGAGGATCCTTATCTACCCTACTTTGAATTCTCAGCAAACTAGCTTTTCTGGAATAACCTTCAAAAGAATTTTTTTGTATCATATAAGTCTCTTATCTGCAGCCTTCACTCATGAAAATTAAGAGATAGTTGGGTATAAAGGCAATCATAGCCGTAACAGCTCTGACTTGTTCAAAAGACATTTCACCCCAAAACTCCTATGACAATAAACCATGGTTAATTATTCCAGACACCTTCGGGAGAAGAGAATCTATAATACTGGAGACACACTCAATGCCAGATTTCCTCAATGATTTTCCTCAAAAAGAAGGTTTGCTGGGAAATTTCTTTAGCAGTTTTATAGCTCTTGGTAAAGGGGAAAGAAAGTCTTCTTGAGTTGACATGAAGACGTTCAGAATAAACTAAGCAGTATGAAGAGCTTGAGCATTGGCTCCAATTCTCCTTTTCCAAAACATGTCCTGATCCTTCCATCAAAAATGTCACCCATGACCATTTGTCCAGTGCTTACTCTGAACACTTTTCTCACCAGCTGGGAGTAGGCAAGAGACTCTATTGCACTTGAATAATATGTGTTTGCTCTATTCTTTAAGAATACTCAGTTTTTCTAAAAGAGACAAGCAAAACAAATAGGATGTGTGGAACTCAAGAAATGTTATGCATAAACAGTAAGTAAGCTAATAGCTTAAGAGAAGAAGCAAAATTCATGCATTGAGTACAGATAATGAATAGCTTGGGAGACAGGGGCATAATATGTTAAATACAGATAAGAAGTTAGTAAGTAACCTGTAAGCATGTTGCAGAGGGAGGGGGGTGGGTGGAGATGAAAGAGGGGGTGGGGGAAGGATAAATGGTAATGGAAAAAAACACAATAAAAAAAGACAGAATAAGTGGAATGCATGATGAAACAGCCCAGAGTATTACTTTTTGACAGGAAGGTTCAGAAAAACCGAGTCTTAAGGTAAAATCACACCATTGGGAGCTGATAACTACATCCTTGCCCTTGCATCTCTCTTGACAAAGCAAATATGCTCCCCCACACCTTTCCTCTATCTACTGGGGCACCTTCCTCAAACCCCAATATCCATTCTTGTAACCACACCACCAGTTTAGAGGCTAATGCAGCAAAAACGAGAGACAAAACATATGAATATTGTGCAACCCAGAATTCGGGTTGTGGGTCTCCTTTTGTATACTAGCCTAAGTGCAGCAGCTCACCCCATCGTTTTCCTCCTGAGCCTCATTATATGTTTTTCATTGATTTAATAAACCATGTGTGATGGAAGCATCCTAATTTTAATGATGAGCACTTCTGCTTAGCGGACTCTGGCAGTGGATCAGGGGGTGGGGGGTGGGGGTGCCATTGCATTAGCGGCATTTCTCATACAACAACAAGGGTGGGAAACAGGTGAGGCGTAGAATATACGAGGTCTGTCCAGGAGGCATCCAGCCCTGTAACATGAAAACTAGAGACATTTATTGAAGAAGATGCAAGATACAAGAAACATTGTACATAGGACAATGACACCTCAGTCCCCTTCAAAGTAGACACCTTGGGACCTCACACAATTCTCCCAATTGCCATCAGCTGCCCCATTGTATTTTCCTTAATCTCATCGACAGTCTGAAATCTCTTCCTTTTCAAAGGTTATTTTAGTTTCGGGAAAAGCCAGAAGTCACAGGGGACCAAATCTGGGCTGTAGGGGGCTGAGTCCACTGGGTGATTTGATGTTTTGCCAAAAACCTCTGCAAGAGACATGATACATGAGCGGGCATGTCATCATATTGAAGCTTCCAATTACCAGTTGCCCATAGCTGCGACCTTCTGAATCATTCGAACAGTATCCAGGAGGAATGTTCAAGCTTAATGCAAGATTTGATACGGAGTCATTGCAATACTCGCTCAGTCATTTTGAATGAAATGGCCACACAGTACCCATGCTCACTCAATGGTGTCTACTGCCCCCACTGACTAGTACAGTGAAGTCGTCATTGTTCATGCATGTGCATTCCAGTCCCCTCTCCTTGGCTGCCAGGTTACACCCATGTCACGCAAACTGTTTTCATTATATTAATGAATATAATGGGCTTTTCCCGGACAGACCTCGTTTGTATATTATAGACTTAGAGGCTTTGCAAAAGTATGAGATTATGTTGATAGAAAAATTATATACTATAATAATAGACATAGAAGAACATATCCTTTAATTTTGTCTTGTGATAGCTGAAGATAACAGTCAAAGACTAAATTGGAAAGAAGCATACAGCCAAGTAACAGGGCTTTTGAGGTCAAATGCAAATGCATATAGGTAGGTGCAAAGGCTCCTGAGATCAAATCCTGGCTTCACCATTTCCTATCTTTTTGACCTTGGGCAAATTTCCTCTTTGTGCCTCACTTTCCTTATCTGCAAAATAGGGCTAATAATAGTAATAAAATAATTAATAGCAACCCTACCTGAAAGGGTTATTTTGATAATGAAAGGAATTACCAGCATGTAAGTCTCTTACAATATTGAGACCATAGAAAATGGTTTACATTTTTTTGCTAATGAAAAAGAAAGAGTGGAAGTTAGAATATGGGGACAAAGTCTTGCAGGACATGTTTTACACAAACATGACTCCTCATTGCCGTGATAATGAGACTCATCTTGTGCCAATGCAATTATAACGGGTCAAACTCACAGCACAGAAAGCAACAGTAATCAGCATGAAGCCACATGGAATCCTGTGACTTCCTCTTCAAGGCTGGGATAGACTTTAGGAGGCTTACCCACCGGACAGAGAGTGACTTCATCTGGGAAAGGGCTTGGGTGGTAACGGAAAAGTGGTGCAGGGAGTCCAGCAGCCGGGACACTGGGGGCCCAAGGCCAGCTGCTCCTCCAAATAGTGTGACTACAGCCAATAAAAAAACATGTTCATGAATCTGTGATGTCCTACCCATAGCCACTGCTACCAGGAAGAGACCTTGGACGAGAGAAGAACTGAGCTCACTCTTTAAATGGCTGTTATGAACTGGCCTGGGTTTTTAGAAATTGTGGCCATCACGGCCTCATTTTCTCTCTCCCTGAAGAAAGATGGTCACGAGGTGTCAGCATTCATTATAATTTCATAAAAGCATAGAATATGTCTTTTCTACAGACATATCCAGTTCATACCTGTCAGGGTGACACCTCAAATACTCCTGGCCCCACTCTGCATTTGCTTTGCTCCTTAATAAGTCTCTAACAAACTGTACCAAAAGCCCACAAAACCACCTGCTCAGATATATCTCAATTCAGCTAAACTAAATATATCTGAGTTCCAATTATTAGTTAGTCAGTAGCTCTCAATGGCATGCTCTTAAAATCCCAAAGAGAAATGAAGGCATTTTTAAAACCCCCGGGTGACTGGGAATAAACTTCCAAATAGCTTTAAATAGTCTTTGGATAGGTGTGCAAATGAATTTAAGTCCTCTGTGAGCAGTTTTAGCAGCATCTATTTTAGATGGTGTGAGAATTGGAAAATGAAATTCCTGGTGCCCAGGTTTTATTAATCAGATTTGCTATCCAGCCCAGGCCAGGTGATTTCATTATAGGCCAATGAATCTCCATTAGCTTTGGAACCTCTTATAGTCATCCCAAACCTTACCAGGTTTCCAGATGAGGCTGACCTGCTGCATCTTAATGCACAACTCTCAACTGCTTTTGTAGTACACGTCCTTCAGATATGTCAGCCGTCCATATTTTAGACATCTCAACTAATCTGTTCACATTAGGCCTCTTGTGTGCCAGAGCTGGCCATGGTTTAGAGAGAGGGGAAGGGAGGAAAGAGACACAGAGGAGCATCCATGTGAGAGAGAAGCATCAATCAGTTGCCTCTCCTGCACACATCCTGACTGGGGACCAAACCCCTCAACTGAGTCATGTGCCCTGACTGGGAATCACACTGGCAACCTTTTGCTTTGCGGAATAATGCCTAACCAATTGAGCCACACAGGTCAGGGCTCAAATATAATTTTCTTCAAAGAAAATTAATGCTCCTATATTTTAATCTCCTTATAAAAATTCGGAAAAATATAATTAAGAAAATAAGAATTGTCCAAAATGCTCCCAATGTTAACAATATGATATATAGAAAACAAACTGGAGCAATATACATATGGTTTTTTTTTTTTTTTTGGTTTTTTTTTTTTTTTGAAAATAGGAGTCAGAGCATGCAGGATATTTTTAAAACTGTTTTTTTAGTAATTAATATATTGTGAGTATTTTTCATATCCTTAACGTATTCAAGAATATGCTTTAAATGACTACAAAACTACATAGTTCGTAGGTTCATTTCTTAGGGCTGCCATAACAAAGTGCCAAAAACTGGAGTAGCTAAAGGCAACAGAATTTTATTCTCACAGTTCTGGAGGCTAGGAATCTGAAATGTGAAATAGCAGTTAATTAATGCTATTTTACTATTTATAAAGAGATTCATTTTTGCCCTGGTTGGTGTGGCTCAGTTGGTTGGAGGGCTGACCCATAAACTGGAAGGTCACGGGTTCCATTCCCAGTCAGGGCACGTGCCTGGGTTGCAGGTTCAGTCACCAATCGGCTGGGGTTGCACCCAAGAGACAACTGATTGATATTTCTCTCTCACTGGTGTTTCTCTCCCTCTCTCTCTCCCTCTGTTCCTCTCTCTCTAAAATCAATAAGCACGTCTTCGAGTGAGGATAAAAGAAGAGAGATTTTCATTATATTTAACAGGTGTACAAAGCACTAGGGACTATGGATTTATTTTATGTTATAATTGTACTGAACTCTTACTACTATAATAAAATTTAGCTGATTTTGTAGGGTTTTCTACATACATGATCATGCATGCATTTAGTAATGAAAGTTATTCATCTAGTCCTTCACATTTTTCCATAGTCCTGCAGCAAGCATCTCTAATACCATTAATTAGGAAATCATGATAGAAGGCAGTTCCCTGTTTCTCCCAAGTTCTCCTTATTTCTTCTTTTCCAGGTTAGAAGTACTCTCTAACCTATGATTTTCATCATCACTTTTTCTTCTGGTATCTCTGTTAATTTGCTAGGACTCCCCGAACAAAGTACCACGGACTAGGTGAAGCAAGCAACAGAAACGTATTTCTTCACAATTCAAGAGGCTAGAAGTCAGAGATGAAGGTGTTTGCCAAGCTCAATCTCATGCTGAGGCCTTTCTCTTTGGCTTGTAAATGGTCGGCGTCTCCATCTGCCTCATGTGGTCCTCCCTCTGGGTGTGTCTGGGTCTTAATCTCCTCTTCTTATATGAACAGCAGCCGCATTGGATTAGGGTCCACCCCAGTGACCTCATTTAAATTTAACTACCTTTAGAAAGGCTGTATTTCCCAATACTATCACATTCTGAGGTGCTGGGGTTAGGACTTCAACACAGGAATTTGGAGGAGACACAACTCAGCCCCTAACTCTGTCCCTAGTCTTCACAGATTTATATCTGTCTCTTCTCCAGATCCACACCGTCCACTACACGGTTTGAATTCAATCCCCTCGGGTCCCAGTGTACAAATAACGTACATCTTTACTCCAGGGCTCAAAGCCTAGCCTTTGAGGTCTGTCTGGTTTCTTGGTATTTCTGCAGCATCTCCATGAGGCGCAGTCATTTATCATCTCTGCATATTTTTATAGATATGATGTCTTCTCTATCTTCTCAAGTGGATCCCATCACTCAGCCTTATCTCTTCGTGAGGCTTCATATTTGTTTTCTGTCTCCACCAGTGCAAATGCCTCGTCCTGCGAACATGTTCTTCCTCTCTGGTGTGAAAATACTTCCACAGTGAGATCTGGCTTTTTATTTTAAGTTTTCATTTATTGTTTTCAACGGTTATTTTCTCTTTGTGATACTTATTATAATTTTTGTAATTCTTCTGCTATTATTTTGATATGTTTAGGCCACAGGGGGCATTTAATTCTTTTAGCATTTTCCAGGAAGTCCTTGTCTTATGAAATATTCAGGTCAAAACAGTCTCTTTCATGCTACAGAAATCAAGACTCTTAAGATTCCATCCAGATCAACTCTCAAAGCACTTAGGTGGGAAGCAAGGAGAGAGAAAGGAAGGGAATGAAATTACTAATACCTACCACATCTTAAAACCTTAGTTTCACAATCTCACTTAATACTCCATCCTAAAAATTGGATTAAATCATTTATCTCATCTTACGGATGAGTAAATTGAGGCTCAGAAAACAGTGACTTTCAGACGTTCATATATGTCATACATGAAGAAGCTCAGGGTCAAAATTAATGCGTAGACTCCAAAATCTATGCTTTCCCCATGACTTCCTATGAACCCCCATTGATCCTTAAATACACGTTTCCCTGCCTTCAGGTTCCCCTGAGCCTTCCTGCATACGTGAAATGATGAGAACACCAGTCAGATATCAACAAAATCACAAGAGGATAGTGGTTCTGCCACCGGCACTGCTCTAGCCTGCTTCTTTAATCAACAGTTTAAAACAGTGGTGTGCAGACATTCGCTGAAACATTTATTAGCAGGTATTTGAAAATTGAGTCCAATAAATGTATTCGAGCGCTTCCTTCATGCCAGAACCCATTCCAGCAGCTTAGAATACGTGGATAAATAAGACACCCGTCGTCCATTGAAAAAGTTACGGTTTGGGAATCAAGTGCAGACAGGAAACTACTACACACTAAACATGTTCTGGGGAGTCTCCTATGCTGCTGCTATTCCTGTCTCAAAGAATCCGCCCCAGGCTACACCTCTACTGATTAGGAGACAGTCATTTGTACATCATCACCCTCCTACCACCCTCACATTCCAGCTGGGGCAGGCGAGATGCACCAGCCACATTTCTCAGCCAAAAATGTATAATTAGGCCTATGAAGAACAGGCAGGTAGTGACAGTACAGAAGAGCTCAAGGCATGAAGAAAGCATGTAGTCATGTCAATGATGGAGGACCAGGGTTCATGCATCCCTGCAGCCCAGTGCCTGAAGTTGACCAGATTCTTAAGACTCTTCCCGACACCCACTGTTCTACTGTCTGATTTCCAGTGATGTCACCATGTCTTGCCCACATCTTAAATAAACAGCACTTCCAGTGTGTGAGATTGATTTCTGCCACTTAGAAGTAGGTGAGCTCCAACTAATGCAAAAATGTAACTATGATATGATAAATGCTATAACATATTGGCAGGATTCCATGTCTATGCCAAGAAACAGCTCCTAACCCAGCATCAACACACAACACTTGTACCGAGCCTTGAAAAACTAGTAAGCTGGACAAAGACACAGAGTGGAGAGGGAGATAAGTCTCAAGGTAGTCTCAAGGTCAAGGGGGAACAATTCCTACAGTTACCGAAATTCCGGCTAACTATTAAGCCAGATCAGTAAAAAGCCACATATCTGGGCAATCCAGTCAATAAACATTTATTGATTGCCTATCATGAACTAGAATGTTATAGAAATGAGAAATCAGACTCCTTATAGTCACAGTCAGTGCCAATGGCTTTGCTCTCTACACAAAGACTTGTGAGAAGTTCATGTCTGTTTACTATGCCTTGGATAACGTTGTTTTGTGAGAACAATGGTTTGTTTATTTGGGGGGTTTAATATCTGACTGACAAGTAATACTGACATGATGCTTTATATATGCCAGGCAATTCCCAAAGCACTTTACAAATAGAAATTCATGTAATCCTCGCAGCTCTATAATGTAGGCAGTGTTATTATGCCCTTTTTACAGATGAAGCACAAATATGGCAACTCCCCATAATTACTAAGTAGAAGAACTGGCATTTGTACCCGACAATTGGAGAACCCACATTTTTAACTACTCCTCCATGCTGCTTTTAATAATAATAAAGAAAACAGATATATTTTAAGTTACCCACACTTCCATTTTCTTCATTTTATTATGTATTCTTATAGAACTTGGCAATAAGGATACACAGCCGATCACTGAGTAGACGCTATTTGGTGTCTAATTTAACAGTGCCTCAAAAATTCCTAACATGCTGACTTCCATAACTATCATTTTAATGGGGAAACAGTATTCCATCAATTTATTGTACCACAGCTAACTCATTCATTCCCCTACATTCCAAACTCCTAGGTGTCCCTGGTTTTCCATTTCTTTGCCATTAAAATAATGATGGAACATCTCAGTACATTTTTTTTCTCTTCTCTTGAATTATTTCCTTAGGATATATTCCCAAGAGTGAGATTCCTGGTACAAGTATCCATAGGCAGTTTTATTTTTCATTCCTAACATAGAGTCAGACTGCTTCCTAAAAATCAGCAATGGAAGGTTGCAAACTAGCAAATGAAACCATTTCACCACAATTTCGGGAGGACTGGATATTATGCCTATATCTTTTAATGTTTACTAGTTTAGTAGGTGTAAGTTGCATGTTATTTTTTAATTTTATTTTAATTGCATTGCTTACAGATGAGGTTAATATGTTCCTAGTTGTTTACTTATGAACTGAGGTTCTTAATGAAAAAAATTGTCTGTACTAAGTTTGCCCAGTTTTCCATTGGGAATATACTTGTTTTTCTACCACTTTGAATGCCTTTAAGAAAGTCATTAATCCTTTCCTGTCATACTTTGTATGTTCTTCCTCCATCTGTTTACTGGGGTCCTGGAAAGCAAGGTGCTAAACGCGGCTCGGGGACACCTGGGCTCTGAGCTGGCTTTCTTCCCACAGATGACGCTAAGACCTTGAGAAGGCTGAGTCTGAGGGGTTGATATCTGTAAATGCCTCCTTAAATTTAAAGGGAATTCATTTTGTGTAATTTGCCCCTGGATGTTGATTTACGCTCTGAGCACAAAAGGGAAGAGAAGCAGCAAGACAGGGGCTTCTCAGACCTGGAGGGACCCCACCCTGTCTCAGTCCTCACACACCCACCTCCCTGGATGTTCCACGCCCAGAAGGGGGCTGTTGGAATCCGCAGCATCTGCTCCTGCTCTGTGTGACCTCCTCATCCCAACCAACCCAGCGTCACCAGCTAAATCAATCAAGAATTAATCTAACTTGTGGCTGTGGTACTCCTGCCAACCCAGACCCACCGAGTTCCGCCCTCCTCCTGCCTTCCCATTCTGATAATCAGTTATGTTGTTCTCCCGGTACACAGTTCACAGTTTTAATACAGACAAAACTTTCAGGCTTTCCCTTGGGTTTCCTCTTAGCCCTTCATATTTGAGAAAGGATCACTCTTTCCAAGGAACTCAAATATGTCCAGTTTGATATCATCCCAAAGCTCATATTACTTTTTATGCCTAACTATTGAATTTCTGTGGAACATAGCTTGTTATATGAGACCTGGATCTGAAAGAGTTTTCTATGTTTCTAAATGTTGTTGGGAAACTGGTTATTAATATTCCTTTCCCTATTCTGTGATAGCTACTACATCATACATTCAATTCATAAACATAACTGTACCAATTCCTGGGCTTTTTATCCTATTCATGTGTATTTCTAGCTATGCATTCATAAGTGCAGTTCTAATTATCATTTCTAACAAGGTTTCTATCTGGAACTAACTCTATCTCATTATTTGTCTGCTTTCATAATATTTCTGGTATCCTGTGATTTTTTTTTTCCAGAATGTTTTAGAATGATTCAGTCAAGTAAAAGACTAGATTTTTTATTCTTGAATTTAACACTTGATAAAAATTTACTCTCTTAACAGTATTCATTCTTCCATTCAGAAAGCATTTCTCTATTTATTCACGCTCCAAGTATATATATATCTTTAATTAAACGCTGCAGTTTTCTTTACGCAGGTCATGGTGATCCGTAAAGAAGCTAATTCCTAAGTATTTTACATTTGTCACTAAAATGAATGAAATGTTCTTCATCACAATCTTTAGACACTTAATGCTGATATACCAATACCTCTTTATAGAGTTGATATAAATAACAGCCTTTTGAAGAATTTTTCTGTATCTTCTGCAAAACTATTGTGAAAACACTGGTCATGATGTCAATCTATGTCCCTTTAAGCAATAAATTCCTTCCAGGGGTCAGAAAAAGGTGTCCTGTTTTTTTTTTTTCCTGAGATAAATTTAACCCAATGACAAAAGCTCTTAAGTAGTTTATTTTTCATCTTAGCAGTCAAGCTACTGAAAGCTCAGATTCATGTGTAACTTCACACATGAACTAAACTTCGATGCCTGCCACACGTTCTTCCGTTCCCTTGCATCTGTTTTGGTTTTACTCATATTTTTAATTGTCCTCTTTTAATTCTGTAATCTACCTTAAATTGTCTTTGGAGGTAGGCAGTTAGCCTAGGAAGGTTATGTACCTTAATACGCCCATTCACAAGTAATTAAGCTACATGATAATTGAATAGCATTGTTCATCTGTTCCTAATTATATCTGCTAAAAACGGTGTAATCAACCTTTTCCCTCCAGGACGCACTGTAAATCTACCCCCTTCATCCCCCACTGAAGAAAGCATTTACGGAATGTGAAGAGTGATCCCCCCAGGTCACCTTGAGTCTGCTTTCAACTTAAAGAAAAATGTCATCGTTTTTCACAAATTTCTTTCCTTCCAAGATTTTGAGTAATAAGTCACGTATAGTACAACTTAACGACCAGTCAATGTGCGACAACCAGCGTGTCATGAAGGCACATCCCAGACATAAGTGCGTGAGGGGAGGAATGATTTTGAAGAAGTTCCTTGACAAGGTTAAGTCCTGAGTGGTTCCTGCATCGTATCTTCTGAGGTCTTTATCTTACCCTTCAGGCAAAATCAGCCCCTCTGTGTAACCACTCCATCTCCCCCAGGGAAGCCCCTCCTGCCCTGCAGGCAAGGCCTAACCCCTGTCCCTGGCTCCCACGGCCCCTCCCTGCGTCCCCCCTCACATGACAATGGCCCATTTTTCAGCCTCCTCGCTCTAAGTTCTGATTCATCTTTTCACCTCCAGCACCTATCACAGTACCTGGCACTCCCAAGCTGCGCACAATGTATCTCAGCTGCTGAGATGATTGGTTCTCATCAAGAAAGGGACCTTTTTAATTTATTTTTTATCATCAGGGCATGAGCCACCTCTGCATGCCCAAACCTGTCATATGATCGAACATCAAGCGTAAGGAATTAATCATTACTGGTTGCTGGGCACACCCACCATTTGTATTTTCCTATTCTCGCTTTTTGGTCCATTTTTGGACCTTCACTCCTAGGCCCTTCCATGGTCCCTCTTGATCTTGCTGATACTCAAAGTCACTATCACCAGTATAACTTACTGTACTGCTCTCTGTGCTCCTCAGAACGGAGCAAGAGGATATCAGATTGTGAGTAAATGCAAGCACCTCTCCCAATGCGGAAGGAAGCAAGCTTCAGACAAAACGCAGGCCAGTCTGCCAATGAACGAGGCCCCTTCCACATGTAAGCAATACATAACCTTTTGGAAACCGTACTCATGATCCCCTTCTCCTGGCCCATCTCATCAAAACCGTGGGTGGTCTGAAACAGCCTAACCCTCTTTAAGAATGGGAGTTAGCTCCTCAAGAAACCTTAATTTCTCAGAAACCTACCTACCCACATACTGACATATGAGCTGCTGAGTCTGCTTCCAGGTTCTAGGGCCCAGCTCACAGCCAATGATCAGATTTTTTTTCCCGTGAGGATCTCTCTCTACTGAAAAACCTTGTGTTATCTATCAACACAGGGACACAGCTGTCCCCCACAAGAGAGGCTTTCAGATAACAGAATCTTGGTCCCTTTGTGACCACGGCTTAAAAGAAGAAAATGCTTTCAGACGGGAACTTTATAAGTATTATTCACATCTCTCCTTTCAAAAAGACAGACCGCTGAACAAAGCTGTTTCTTGATAACTGTCTAGTGGGGGTCATAAACACCCTTTCATGGAACGCTCCACTCTGACCTCCTCACCTAAGAGTTCCTACGCCCTGATGGGACATTGAAAGATAGAGAACCTTTGCCCTTTTCCATGGAGGGATATTTGGGTTCTCCCATCTCTCTGTAACTTCCTATTGCTTCTTCTTTTCTATAATCTTATTTTTATGTTCTGCTCCCCTCTCTTCCCTTTGTCTCTTTCCTTCTTGGTTCACCGCAGTTCTGAAAAACCCAACAGCAGAGAAGTCTGCATTGAGGAATCACATCCCCACAGTCTTCTGGAGTACGTGTCCTTCTTTGGAACACAAGGCGTCACCACTGTGCACCTCCTGACCTCCAGCACCAGGCTCCTTACTTTCCTTTCCACGTCTACTTTTACTAACGTTCCTGACTTCGACATTTACATGGGCAATCCATGCAGCATCTAGTCTCCACCATTGCTCGATACTCGTAGCTCTGATGATCACTTCTTCCCCCACTTCAGGCACCCAGGCACATAGATCATTTAAGTTACAGCACCCACTCCAGCATCCCAATTTTAAACACTCTGTTCTCTGACCATGTCATGTCCTATGGTCCAGCATGCTTAAGACAGCATCTCCTTCAAACTCCCAACCTCAGCAAGACCTCTACAGTCAACCGCGACACATACCATTGGCCCTACCACTTTTCTTATCTGTCCCCATCCTTGTACCTCGCTTAGCTTCTAACCAGTCTAAGTTACACATTCTGGCACTGTCCATGCTCCCTGGCAAACACACATACCCCGTTGCTCCTCCCTTACTAAAACCCCAGTCCTGGGTGAATCCAACTGTGCACCTGCTCCATGCCGCCATCAGAGCAGCTTAATGTTGCTGAAGAAAATTATAGAACCATGCTAACTGGACGGCTTTCAGATTTATGATTACAGGTCTCAAAACAGAGCTCAGTACTGCCAGACAGCTTACTTCCCTCGGAAATTTGTTTTCCCAGCCCCTGCGATAATTATTCACACCTTCTCTGCTCGCTTCAAATTTCCAACATTCCTTCCTCCCCTCCCCACTCTCAGCTAATGACCTTGCTTCGTACTTCATAAAGAAGACGCAATCAAATTAGAACCACCTCATCTTTCAACAATCAATTCTTCAGCCTTCCTGCATCTGTGTTCAAATATCCTGCCTTCATTTCTGTCAAAAGGGGAAGACAGATGAAATCCTGTTCTGTAATCAGATCATCTCTCATCTTCTTAACATCACTCCCACAATCAGCCCTGTTTGCTTCGTCATTCCGGTGAGCACTGAAACACAGCTCAAGGTCTGTCACAAGGCTCCGGTCTTGAAAGACTTGACGGAGGCTGAAGGATCCCCTGCCAAGTTCACTCACATGGCTGTTGGCAGGAAATTTCAAGTTCTTTGTTATGTGGGCCTCTCCATAAGGCTGCTCAGAACACAGCTTCACCCAGAGTAAGGAATCCAGGAGAGAGGAAAGACAATATCAACGCAGAAGCCACAATCCTTTTACAATCTAACCTCAGAAGTGGCAGTTCATCCTTTTGATCAAATGCTATTCATTAGAATCAAGTTGCTGAAGTCAATACTAGGGGTAGGGAGAGGAATTAAGCTTCACCTCTTGACGAGAACAGAATCAAAGAATTTATGGGCATATTTATAAAGCCATCACTGTTTAAGTTATTCTAAATTTGATACTGAATCGGAAATAATTTCCTCGGCCCAGTATATACATATATATATACAGGGCCCTCTATAAACTGATATATGCCCATCCCAATATCACCCTATGTCTTTGGCCAATCCATAGCCTATATTATGTGCCTTCTTCATTCCTGCAAATATTCACACTCTTCCTTTCTTTGAGCATACTTTTTTCAGAACTTTTACATAGAGTTCTGATTACAATATTATGCATTGACTTAAATGTTGGGATGTAAATATTCCCAAGGCATTTTGCCTATATGACTTACATAGCTACGATTTCGCACCTAAAAACCAAGATAAGGCTTCTCCTGAGTCTGTATCCTCCTTAATGCCTGGTATCGGGCTGCGTACAATCAGGAATGAATCGATCAATTTAGCCGCCTAGCCAGCAACAGAAAGAAATTACTTCAAAATAAAATTAGGTATTTGTCTATCTCTCTTGTAAACCAGCCAATGTTCTCACAAGATTATTTAAATTATAAAAAACTGGCTGTCTCCAGCCCTGGCTGCTGTGGCTCAGTGGATTGAGCGTCGGCCTGCGAGCCAAGTGTCGCTGGTTCGATTCCCAGTCAGGGCACATGACTAAGTTGCACGTCAGGTCCCCAGTTGGGGGCGCAACTGAGAGGCAACCACACAGTGACGTTTCTCTCCCTCTCTTTCTCCTTTCCCTTCTCTCTAAAAGAAATAAATAAACAACAAACAAATGTTTTTTTAAAAATTGGCTGTCTCATGCTTTCCTTGATGTTGCAGTTCTCCAGCCCTTCCCATCTCTTCCTCCTCTTCCTGCATTCAGGTCCTGCTCTAGCTTAGAACCCTCTTCCTTAAAGACGCAGCCCCATCCCAGTCGCTGGAACCAATGCACCATCCCGACAGCCTAGTCTCCACCTGGCCTGGCCCCTGTACTCTAAAAACTGGTTTCTAGACTGTTTCAGAAGCCACTTTTATGCTCTGACTAATTAGATTCTTTGTCCTGTGTTTCAGTGCCTTCCTCCATAACAGCTTTAGAGATACCCAGGATTTGTGTTAATCACGTGTGTTAAGTCAAGGAGACATGTGAGTGATGGTCATGAAGGGAGAATATCTTTTATACTCACAGACACCTAGAAATAGGATCCGTGCCACGTGGGAAGCACCGGCGTCAGTCAGGAGGCAGAGGAGTCAGGGGGAAATCGGGGCGAGAACTGTTATTGTGGTTTCCAAGGGAAGGAACACGTGAGTGAGGGCAAGCAGTCTCAGGATTGGCCCGTTTGAGTAATTACAGTGGGATCTGGGCTGTCCTACGGTGCCAGGTGCCTGGCCCTGGGGTAATTAGGGCATGGGCAAGAGTGGCTGGTACAAGAGCGTGACAAAAAAGATGGCTGCTGCAGGTATGGGCTCTGGACCGTTTGGTTTTCATATGAAAGGCATGTTCACTCGTTCTCTCTAAGAATTAGCCAACCCTGGGAGCAGCAATCGCTCCAGGGTCAGCATGGCCCCAGATCTCAATGCATGAACTACAAAAGCTAGAAAAACAAGGTTATTATAGTAATCCACACAGGTCTGACCTTGGTCCTGTCTTGCTCCTTCCTGCCTGGGCTCTTACTACCAGCTCAAATGGCTTTCCAAGCAGGACAGCCAAGGAACTAAGAGAAATGGTTCTGAAATCAGAGACACCTGGGTGAAAATACCTAAATGCTCCACCAATGAATAACCTTGCAACTATGGGTAAGTCACGTAACACCCCTGAACTTCAGTCTCTCTTTTGTATAATGGAGATGTCAATAGCACCTTCTTAATGCAGGTACTTAGATACACAAGGCACCTCACCTACAGCAAAGTAAACAATCAAAATATATCAGCAATAATGATTATTTCTTCTCCCTCTGATTTTCTTAAAACTGTATGTGACAGATTATAGACACTCAAGAAATGTATGTTGAAGTTGACTGAACCAACAAAGGAATGAACAAAAAATGAATAATCCCAGCTCTTTGAACAGTCAGAGAAATGCAAGGCTTTTAGCAGATGTAAATTAGAATAACTGACAGGCTAGAACTTGGAAGTTGAGGCCTGGACTGAAAATCTAGCTTTATAATTTTATCCCATGTGCCTCTCTACAATAGGATGGAGATACTACGGGTAGCCTTTCCAGCATACACACCCCCTCTCCCTTACTGGGAGAACTTCTATTTTGTTCCACTGTCCACTTGAAACTCAAGGAAGGAAGGGTAATCCTGTTCCCACCTTCAAAAACAAATCATGAAGGTCCCATTCCCACTGCCAGTGACTGGTTAGGGGTGAGACTGTGACCCTTTCATGTCTAGTGGTCCATTTGGCCAGGAAATTCTGCAGCCAACTGAATAACTGCAGCTGTCTTGCAACCATGAAAGAAGCCACCGGGAGCCCCAGCCTGCAAGCTCAGGATGGCAGAGTAAAGATGAGGCACATACCTGGGTCCTCAGTAAAAGAACAGTAGCTAACATTTCATGAGTGCCTATTTTGCCCAGGTATTCTTCTGAGTGTTTGTGTGCCTTAATTCATTATATCCTCGTCACTAACACCAGGTGGAAATGTTTGCATCTCTGTTTACAGGTTGAGAGACTGAATCCTAAAGAATGCAGGTCCTTTGTACAAGGTCACATAGGAGTCAGCAGTAGGGTCGGGATTTAAGCCCATAGCTGGGTTCAGAACTTATGTTCTTTGCCTCCCTGTTTCACTGGATCTGGACAGTGCTCCAGAGACAGGGTCGACCAATTCTCTCTGGACTTGTTATGAGATGTAGAATGTCTTTTTATTAAGCCAGCTGCATTTGAATTTTTGTTAAATGTAGCTGATGGCATCCCACTTGGATTCTTCCTTGGTAAAATGGGGATACTTCTACTTTGCTGTTAAGATAAAGAGTTCAATGAATGCTAACCCTAACCCTAAGCCCCTCTCTTCTGGGTCACCTCCTCCTGGCAGTCACCACCCCTCTCATAGGCTTCCATCCGCTTACTGAATGAACTTCATCCACTGCAGCCCAGGGCCTTTAGGTCTCCATGTGTGCAAATGTGTATACCCTTTTGGGAGGGACCATGAGTGCCTCACATATGAACACCAGCTCATTAGTAAGCAAAATTATCCTCTGATAGAGCTTTAGTGTGATGCAAACTCTAGATTCTGAAAGAATTTTTTCTAAAGTAACTTAATTGTTTTTTGCAATTAACTGCAAAATCAAGTATGTAGTGAATAGCTCCGTGGAGTATCACATCCTAAATCAGCTTAAATAAAGAAGAGTGACATCCCCAGCTTACTTTCAGGACATATTAACTGACAGCTATCATGTATAGCTGTCATATAAAAATAATGGTAAAGTTCTAAATACAAAACAAAAAATATCAGTTTTAGGATGACTTTCTCAAAAAGGTAAAGCAATGGGGAAAAAAAAAAAAAAAAAGAAAAGAACTTTTGTAACTTGATCTGTGCCAGATCCACAGAAAGAAAGGTTTTCTGATGCTCTACGCAACAGACATATGCATTTTGATAAGGCTTTTACGATCTATTGTATCCTCTTTTAAAAGGAACTGCTCATTACTCTCACAAGCTGTTGAGCTGAATGTGTATTTTGCATCTTTTTCAACTGCATCTTTGTCATTCCCAATTTTCGAAACTCTTTATAGAAATTATATATTCATTGAATTTCCAAAATCCAACAGCCCTTCCATTTCCATTTCATACCAAAAGGCGCCTCACCGTCAGTGTCAACTTAAATTTGTAGAGTGCTTTACGCTTCTAAGTGCTCTTATGGTCATTTCCTGAGTCCATGCCAACTCTAAAAAAGGAGAAAGGACAAACTGTCCAATAACTTCGTAAATTTATCGGTGGTTGCTTTCTTTCACGGGCACTAGTCCAGGCACTAAAAATGCAGAAGGAAACAAAACAGTCACCATCTTCAGGAAACTGAAATTTTGGCAAGAAGTCCACCCCATAAGTAAGTAAACAAATCAATGAGGAAGCCCGCATCCAAACCCTGGTTGCCCGGCCACAAATCTGGAGCTCTTTTCAGGACACCATGTGGCCTCTCTGGTCCAAATTAGCTGATGCAAAAGTTCTCGTAGCCATGAATTTTGGCAGTCTGATTTCTTGGACTCAGATCTCTCTGGGTTACCAAAAGGTCTCAGGCTTTTCCCACCCCTCTGAAGTGATTCAGCGGTCAGCTGCCAAAACAGCATTTAATAACGGACATATTCATGACCGTCCCCAACTCCCCTGATAAAAGAGAATTTTGGATTTCAACATTAACTTGGAAAAGGAAACATATACGTACAGATCTAGAAAAACCCATACGCATAAAATATTAAAATATAAGTTAATATCCCCAAGAATCTACTCACTTAGTTCCCAGCAGCCGTCAGGTCGCACAACACCTCGGTTAAGACACTTCAGAGGCTCCCCTTTGCCTGCTCCCCATCCCACGGCATCGCTAGTAAGTGACCTGGCCCCACATGTCATCGGTAACTCATGACTTGTTTACGGAAAGTGCAAAGACAGCAGTACTACTGACCTAATACAATGAATATCTCACTCGAAAGAAATTAACAAATGAATTGTGGCCAATCGATAGGTGTTGAAACGAAAATTACAATGTTAGTAAAGCCTAACTAATTTATACACAATATTGATTTTTTCATTACATTAATTATTCTTTATAGCACACATAAGGAAGTTGCAGAATAAAACTTTCAGAGCAAAGACATTTCTCTTTGGTGGTGGTGTGGGCTTACGTCTGAATTTAAAAGGCCAAGGATGGGGCGATGATAGTTGACAAATGTTTTCATTAAAACTGCATCAGAAACAGAGGCCTGAATACATGGAACAGACTGACAGCGGTTGGAGAGGATCGGATGAAAGCAGGTGAAGGGATTAGCCAGAGAACACACATGCATGAGCCATGGGCAGGGACAACTGGCGTGGGAGGACCTGAGGGAGGCGGGCGAGGTAGAGGTGGGCAAAGGACAACTGTAATAGCCTAAAGAATAAACTATTTTAGCATTAGAAAATAAATTTGATATATCCAGTATTCCTAAGTTCCTTTACATTGTCCAATTTTTATACATAATACATTTGATATTTATTTATCAACCGAACCACTGAAATGTTTATTAATAAGAATGTTAGAAATAAAACTGTTAGCCCACTTCTTTCACTGCCCCTACAGAAGACACAATGACAAACTTGATGAAGCTGTGTGGGAAAGAAAACCTTCCCTGACACCTCTCCCAGGTTCCTTAAGTGAACTTGACTTAAATCCAGTTGAGTGGGATACAGGTTCCTGAGAGCTAATAATTTTCACAAACAGCAGGAAACAAATCCTGGGGCAATTTTATCATGGCAAGTAACTTTCACAGAGGCAAGGGCCTGAGGCTGATCCTGGGGTTTACAGACCGTTGCTGACTCTAGCTGTGCCCCAAAACGGTGTCCTAGGACCCAAAGGAGGGGCCTGTGAAAAACAGGGAAGAAGCTGGGAATTCTTCATGGGTTAAGTTCCCAGCAACTCAAGCCCCCTCCGATGGCAGGGAGAAATAAACTTAACACATACGCACCAATCCCAATAGCCGTACCGGGTACAGATGATGCACCGAATATTGGTTTGTCGTGGACAATACATATGTTGACTTGTGTTTTGCTGGTGGCATTTTGACTCTTGGGATTAAAGCAGCGAATTGAGAGGCCTTGAACCAAGTTTCCTCAGGTACTCACTTCACTTAACTGGTTTTCAGTATCTAACGTTAGGAGATTCCAACTGCGTGACGCTTTGCACAGAGTTGCATGTATGCATCTCCTCAGGCCTCTCATATCTTCCCCCAAATAAATACGGAAGTCGTGTTTTGAAAGTCATTTAAAACTAAAAATCATGAGAATCATCTCGAATGTAATACAGTTCCTTTTCTTCCTCACCTTTTACCTCCAGAGACTTACAGCCACAGAAATGTTCTTAATGTGCTTGGAAGAAAATAAAGCAACAGAAAGTACCGTATCTCATAAATATGCTTTTTTGAAAACTACAGCCAGTTTTGCAAACGATTTTGTCATACCTTAACTATAGAACCTCAAATTCATAAAATACAACACACAGATGTGACATAAAATGTGTGCTGTATACCATGCATCATAATACACCTCTAACTACCCACATCTGTCACTATTACCAGCTGACGCTGGGATACGAATGTGACAAAACACCCCGATTTAGCATTATTTTTATTACTCAGCAGAAAGTCACTTGCTTGCAGTGACTGCTCCTTAGCCGAGGGTCCTTTGCTACATTGGCCATTCTTTAAGTGGACACTAACAATCCATACAAAACACATGTGGGACAGGTGCTCAAAAAAGGGTATTTGTTCTCAGTGTCCTTTACAAAACTAAACAGAACATTCATAAAATGAACTCGGAGAAATTTCACACCATTTTAAGGCACTACTAGCTATTCTCCATTTTCATCCCTTCTGCCCGCGCAATCCCAGTAGGTTCTCCATCTTTCTCCCCCTTGCTGGAGGCGTGGACGGGATCAGCCAGCTCTCTTGTCCCATAGCTTCCAGGTGGATTGAGCCAATGGAAGCCCAGGGAAGGAGACAGACAGGTGAAAGTGGCTGAGCTGGCCCCTCCCCTACCCCTTCTGGGCCTCAGCTCCAGATTCCTGGCAGTAGCTGCCTTCTGCAAACAGCTCCTATGGCGAAGCCCTTCCTGCCATCAAGACTGTAGCTGCGGCCAAGCTCCAGCAGATCATGGATGCTGCCAACATGGTTCTCTCCCTCTGCCACTTATGGCCAGGGGGGTTCACAGTTTCCCCTTGTTCCTCGTTGCAAGGTACCTCAGGTCCGATGTCGGTGCTTTACCCCATCCATAACTCTGTGACTAGTCCCTTTGCAATACCTAAGCATGCCCGTGTTGACTGCCAGGACCCTGACTACCACAGCTACCAATAAATAGCAATCTGATACAGAAAAAGAACATGTAAGTAAATAAAAGAACATCAGCAGCGTTTAAATATACCAGCACTCCAAGTCACATAGTTGATTACTTCCCATATGTGTACTAATGAGACAAAGAGTGCATACAAGATGAATCTCTGGCCTCTAATTTCATTATCACCTTCTTTCTGATCCAGTCCTTTTAGAATTCCATCCTTCACCATGACTACTTCTGTTCTTCTCTCCCTCCTCAGCAGCATCCTTCGAATCTACACTTCACATTCACTGCCTGTTCTCTCTTCCCGGCACGTCACCTTGTTCTTTACTCTGTTATTCTGATCTTACCTTGAAATTCCTACCCACAGGTTAACTTACTGCCTATCTATCGTTAAAGTCATGTTTATTCTTCTTTTTCACCTGTGAAATAAACCTATAAAATTCTTCAAATTCCTAATCAAAGTCCATAAAATACAGAAGCTATCATCCGGGTTTACAGCCATAAGTCCATAACCTTGAATTCTTTGGAAGAAATGCTCAGTAAAATCTAACAATAAACTAGAGGGCAGGAGCAATGATGAACATATGGTGTTAAATGCAAGATTCTCCCAACAAATGACACAATACTTAGCAATAAAAGCATGATAAGATATTAATAATAGCAATGAACTGTAAACATTAATGTGCCCACAGGCAACTAATTTAACTTCACTGCAGGATTGCTTCATTTATGAATTTAATTGTATGTATTTAAACATTTTTGTTGCTGTTTCATTAATTTCCCCTAAAAATATAAAATGATATGCTGAAGAAAAGAAGGACTATGAGTTTCCATTCCACAATATTTATGAAGTGTCCATTCGGTGCCCATGATATTTTAAGCATTAACATTTACTGTTATCATTCATAGCTGTAACAGCCTGCAAATTCATTTTTGCAATAGTCAGAATGAAAAGTTCCAGATTCAAAAAGGATAGTGTAGGTTCAACTATCATTTTGTTTTTCACACAAAGCAACACGAATGTCCGCAACAATGACAAAAGAATAGCTAATGTCTGTCTCTGTGTCAGGACCTCTGGCGCTCACTGGGAGGAGTACCATCCCTCCCATTTTCCAGAGAAGGAAACTGAAGTACAAAGCAGGTACTTCTTCAGGGTTAAAGGACAGTACGTGGTTGAGCCAGAATAAACCCTACCTTGTTTGACTTCACAGCCCATCCCCTTAAACATTATGCTAATTAAAATCACAAATTGAGCATCAGCACAATTTTCAGTAATTTTCAGCGGGCAATAACTTTATCATTGATTTCTTTCAATTTCTCTGAAGAACTTGTTTCCTAAGTCAGGATCTCTTCCCATTGCTCTTCAATATCACAGCCCCTGGCCACAACCGCCTTGGCCATCTGAGTCTGACCAGTCGCAGTAACCCAGAGTTTACATGATTTATACATTTTTGTCTTCCCAACCTACATCAAAGTTCCCATGCTCACCATCTAGGCGATTTTTCCCAAGGTGAAAATGAATGATGAGATTAGCCTTCCCAAGAGGAAAGTCCATGAACTTCCGATTTGTGATATAATGTCTAATAGGAGAAACCTCCTCAAATAATCCAATAAGCTCTGGCCTCTATACTTACTTTTACTCCTATTCTAGAGAATCAGGGGAGTTGGTATCTTGTTATTTAGGAAAGGCAACTATGAACAATTTATATTAGAGCTACGAATTTGCTCCTGAAATAAGTCATGCTACAAAACGTTTGACAATTTCATCTTTAAAAAAACCACCATCTTGTCAGGTTCTGCTGATATGTTTACAAAGTAGTCTAGAACGGACAGTATTGAGCATCTTCTACAGTTCGGTCTCTGTGCTGGGAACATGTGTTTTACTGAGCAACTACATTTACTAGAGGAAGATGCAAATAAATACCATTGTCTCAGTTAAATGTTTAGCAGACTTTGCAACATATAAAATAAAGTTCTATCAGCCAATTAAAATCAACCAAGAGTATATACAGGATATTGATAATTTAATGAACTCAAAACAAGATGAATGATTATCACAAAATACTAATTTGGATTCCCCATTTAATTGTTTTCATAGCAAACCTGTTTCTTGCCCCAATAATTAATTTATTTCATGACTCTTAAAATCACATTAGGATTTGCCAGTCTCAATTAAACCTGTTTAATTCATTATCAGGCATAAATAACTTTCAAATGCCATAAGCCTCTGATTGTCCTTAGTCAAAATGAGATGATGATATTTAGCTTTGGGGAATAATAATTTAAGAGTCTAAGATTAAGCAAATCTACATGGTTAGTGGCTAAATTTACCTAGCTTCCAATTAGTACATGAAGATTTATATTTCTCTAAAATCAGCCCTTTCAAAAACCCCAAGATAACCAGCATGAAAAAGGCAGAGAAAGTAAATCACCTATTACCCTTTACCTCCTCCAGCCTTATCTTCATAACTGAAAAATCAGATTGGGTTCAATTCAACTTCCTTCTGATGTACAGCAAATGCTGATGGTTTGACCCAGAAGCAGTACATGTAACAAATCGTCGGCGGCGGCAGCCGTCCATCTCGAGAGACGATGGTGTAGCTTCTTAAGAGTCTATCTGCACCGCCGAGAATGGTTGTGCAGTCCGACTCGGGAGTGACACGGTATCTGTCTCCTCCCGTGTTGAATCGACATCTTGTGATGACGCTGGAGTGTCCTCTCCAGTGAAGCTGAAGCTACAGAGCCTGGGCAGGGTGATATGGAGGGTCTGCTGTTGCCCATGCAGCAGACCCCCACTCTCTTCGCAGCCGAAGGATCCAAGGGAAAGACGGAGTCAATACAGCTTGGCTTCAGGTGCGCCGCAGGAGTTGCTGGTGTTGACTGCAACGTCAAACCGCCTTAGGGACTCCGGCTCCGGATTTTCTGTCGGGGTTTACTCCCTTAGCCTTTCCCCTGAAGAGGTATGCCGCAAGGCAGCGGAGGTTTTTTGGAGTCAGAGTTTTCCTTCTCTGATGTGCCCTGACTGGAAGATCGAACCAGCGACACTTAGCTCGCAGGCCGACGCTCAATCCACTGAGCCAAACCAGCCAGGGTTATGTAACAAATATATAAGTGAATATGGCCCATAGACAGAACAATCTCCTACCTCCTGAGCTTGCACTGCACACAAACCTGGTGGTGAAAATCAACCTTTTTTGCAGTTCAACATTTCTAATTAGAAGAGACATCAAAAAGATTATGCTTTAGAAAGCAATGTGAGCCATAATATTCTAGATTGTCTCTGAAACGGAGCTCTGCGGCCTCTTTATACAGTATTTTAGCTTGCTGTCTAAAGAAAAAGCAATAGCTAGAGGATGTTTCAAAGTGCTTATGGTGTTTGGTGGCAACTAGTGTTATATTTTCCCATTTTACCTTTTTATACTTATTAGGAAGCAGACATTCCAGCACACAGAATCTATTTATTGCTCTCGGCCCTGAACGTATGAAACAGTCTATACCGTCAGGCTGTGCTGAACCAGAAGTTTCCTTGGTAGAAATAAATATTTACAAATGATCGAGAACTGTCTAGTTCATTTATAACTCTTTTTCCTTTTGGGGGGCTGGGGTGGGGTGTAGTTTTGTTTTCCCAAAATGGGGCAGGAAAGGAGAGGAGAAAGATACCCTGCACTCGGCTTAGATTAGAATGCAAACCCTAAGATAAAAGGCCACACAGGCTTGTGCTCTTCCCCGGGAAGGATTTCCTTTTCCATCAGTGCTGAACCGGTCACGCCTAAAGTTTTCGCTGCTGTGGAGCATGCCACTTCACAGAAGAGTTCATTCTCATCTTAGTTACAAATTGTACGAAGTTTTTCTTACTCAGGGTCAAAATCCTTTTCATGTCTCATTTATCCTCGCTCTGTCCCTCGGAGGAATACAGAACAAGTATCCTCCATCTTCCCCATCTCCCTCCCTTGAGCATTTAAAGACAACATTTATGTCTCTATTTTCCCCATCTCCTTATTAAATATTATCAGGGCCTTCGATTATTCCTCATGTGACATGATTCCAGATGCTGCAAGTAAATTAAATTGGAGATGTAGTTTGGCTTAAAATGTTTCCTAAACAGAGTGCGAAGAGGAGACGGGAAGGTCCATTCAGTTCTCATGTATTCCCCACCTATAATTAACACACCTGGGAGGACTGTAGAAGTCTGGAACCCAATGGTCACCCCAGGAGCCATGTCTGGGCTAGCTGCCCTTCTTGGGCTCCCCAACACACGGCAGTCATGGGGTCCATCTGCGATACACGGTGGGCCAGGGAACCTCATCTCCCCGGCCACATTAGCTGGCTGCAAGAATAGTCAAAAGTTCCAACCTGGAGTCATTCCCCAAGGTTCCAAGCGGGAACTCATGGAAGACCTGCTTTCCTCTCGGCTTGCGGAGGTACTGGGTATAACAGCCATTTGCCTGCTTCACGGAATGAGCCCATTTGACAGAATGAGGTCAAGATGCTAGAGTGTGAGGAAAAAAACCCAAATCTCCAGTTCCAGTCATTCTTGAAGCCAACTCTACCTCTACCTTTCCTGTGGTCTGGTTATTAGGCCATTAAGTCCCCTCTGACTAAACTGAGTTTGAGTTCTTTGGACCATTTGTAGCACAGAGGGTCCTGTCTAATACAATATTCCTGAGGTTCCAACTACAGAACAGGACCAACACAATGCAGGTCATAAGAGAGGAAAGCTGCCATCCTGCCTACAAAAGGTTTGGATGGAATCTCTTTCCAGCATTAATTAAGGAGAGTGATAGTTACCAAAGAAGACTGAGGTCTGTTTTCCTCAAGAACCTAAGCTCATAGGACTGATGCTGTTTGCCCAAAACTGTATCCCTAGAACTGTCCTAGGGCCTGATTGTATAAGACACTCTCTACACTACTTCTTATAATAAATAGTAGGCAAAACATTGACTATAACTTACTAAAATGAAGACAGAACTGCCTTGGAAAAAACTTAGTATCTCATCTCAAGATGAGATAATCTACTTGTCCTGTAAATGATGGGACTAGATGATCTTTTTAGTCTTTTTTTAACCACAAAATGTTATGGTTCTATCCATACTCAACAATGGTAAAGAAGAGTCTTCTAACCACCTAGGTATGCTTAGGGGGGAAACATACGATAACAAAAGAATATGTAATTGGACAAAAAAGGAAGAGACAAATAATGGGAAGCACCCATCAGTGATGTGACAGAAGAGGTCGTAAGATGTGCCATCATCCTAGCAGCTTTCTCTCCTACTCTAAGCAACTTCTGTGGCCAAAAATACCCTCTGTGCTGTATCCAAACTGCCAGCCACCACGCCTTTCTCCTTCCTGGGTCTTACGATCCAAGGATGGCTCCTTCAAACCACCATGCAGCTCCTTTTAGAGCTAGGATCCCACTTCTCACCTCCTCTCACCATTTCAGACAGCGTCCCTTGTCACCAACAGAAGATACACCAATTATATTGTGCACCCCCACCGTGGTTTCTCATCCTATCCCCTGCAATGTCTGATGCACAACTGTCCATAATGTTGTATAATATCTGTTTGTATTAAACTTAGGATTCTGTCTCAACATAAACAAGCATAAAATGTCATCTCTATAAATCACTGGGAAGCAGTTACACTAAGTGACTCTAAGGAACTGACCTCAGATTCTTCTATGAAAGAAAGCCTTGACTAAGGAAAATATTCTTATTACAGGTAACAGCTAATGTATTACTACATGCCTGCCTATTAAGTATGAAGTACTTTATACCAGCATATTACACTGCGAAGAGGGACTACCCTAAGCATTTTTGCATGCGTTTTCTCACCTAGCTTTTGTAACACCTCTGTGAGAGAAGCACTAATAAACACCTGTGCTTTAAAGATGAAGAATTTAGGGCTCAGAGAGGAACTTGCTCCTGATTATACAGCCAGTAAGCACAAGAACCATATCCATCTGAGCCCAGAATCCTGGCTCTGACCCATCCCATGACGCACAAGGGTACGACTGGTCCCTGTGAGAAATGGGCAATGGAAGCGTGGGCGCACAGTGGGGCGGTGGGGGAGGATACCAGAAACAAACAGACTAGGGAACCAACATCAACACGATGTACTTCTTTATCTTGCCTGGAGTCAGCCCTATTTGAAGAAGAGCCTTGTTCGCATTATGTAGCAATAGATTATCTGCCATTTTGCATTGTGGAAATGCACCCTCCATTATCCAGGCTAATCTAGCCGACTGTGGAATGCCGTATGCAGACATTCTAATGACAGGCAACTAATTTTGTCTTCCATGTGAAGGAGATGCTGCTGAACATCTCTTCAATTTTTTTCTCCATAGCTTCTGAGGCAGGCCAACTCACAGAACCCACAACCGTTCCTTCCTACAACATCGAGAGGAGAAAAGTAACTGAAAAATACCAGGAAGGGGAGAAAGGGGTGGGAAAGAAAGATTATAAAATGTGCTATCCCCCCCCCAAAAAAATACTACCACAAAAATTAAACATTTTTAAAAGTAACTCAGTGCCAGGTTTACTTGTGAATCAGGAAGAAATGAACATTCATGGTCCATTGCTAAACAAAGAAAAGCATTTGACTGTGCAATAGAAACTATATGTTCAAAGAGCCAAGGTGGAATTTTCCTACATTGCAGAGAGACATGGAGTATTTCCTTTAGAAGTGAACCCTTACTGCTATCACTGATGCTGGGGCTGTAGCAGCAACAGCATTTCTTCATTAAGCAAAAATCTCATTATTTTTAAATTCATAATTTCTAATTCCTCCAAAAGCTTCATTCTGTCATTACGACTTTTATATACATTGCTAGAAAATAATGCTGATACCTCCTAAAGAGTCATTAGATGTTTCTATATGATAATCAAAGTCTTTGGTTTGGGTGAAATGGAAGCTGGGAGTCAGACTAACAAACTCTTTGGGGTTATTCAGGAATTAATACATAAAGGTCTAACTCCAGAAAGTACAATTTTGGGTAAATTGTAACCGAGATTCCCTCTCACTGAAACAATAGCCTTATTTGTTAGGAAGTATGGAAGTAATAAATAATTGAAAAACTGGCTTAGGCTAAAATAGGCAGGATCTAGAATACTACACAATTAGAAATATTTAAAAGTAAAGAGTTCTTAAATATACTAAGTAAGTCTAATGCCTTCATTCCAAGTGTAACCTTTTTTTTTTTTTCTTTTTTCTTTTTCTTTTATTCTAACCAATTTCCATTAAACAGGGAAAGGAGCAGGGAGGAGAAAAGCGTTTGAAAAACTTCCAGAGTAAAAAATCCCATAATGAAATTTTGCTCATTCTTGGAGAAATGAAGTAGAATTAGATGCTTCGGTGGTGGTGAATTCCAGAAGCTGAGCAGCTGCCAGCAAACGAAGCTTTCCCATAACGTCAAATACGAAAGCTATCTGATAGCAACATATTGGGTTCTTTAATTCCTATTTCCATACACTAAATTGTTTGAAACCTTTGAGATAAAAACTTCAATAAACTAGCGTTCCAAGCTTTTAATATTTTAGTCCCTTGAGCAAGCATGTCAGATTAATCTTCAAATTGCAATGGGCAGAAAGAACATTCAACCCAATTCTTAAGCCCATGCCTCCCTCAAAGGAGGTTAATAATGTAAGCAGTTTTATTGGCTATTAAGATGTCAAACTTTCCTAATTCTCAGCAGTATTACTATTGAACAGGGGAGAGGGGGAAGAAGGCCGTTCTATCTTGAAAAGAAGGGATGCTACCTATTGTATCTTTGTATCTGCTTAGCAGTTAGCACCTTGTCAGGCACCCAGTGGGCACTGAGCAAACACTTTTGTTACCAGCTGATGGACTGATTGCCCTGGGGGAAAGTGGGAATCCTGCTGAGAACAGGAGGCCAAATCCTGGCCCTGCTCAGCAACAAAAACGATTTCCAGAACGAGGGTTACCAAGGTAGAGCAGGAATTCGAACACGCATTTTCAAAGTGCCATCCAGAGGACTGTTTCCTGACCTGGTGAGCAGCCACCAGGAACCACTTAGAGAGGAATTAGACTCCTCTCCGGCCTCACCGTGCCCTGAAACTCCTGCCCTGACTTTCCACGCCCGACTCCTCTGCCTTTCACCTGGTTTGGGTTTGCGACTCATAGAACTTAAGTACAAGATTCAACCTCGCTCATCTAACTCGGGTCCCCTCGCCCTTCCAGGATTTTCCAAGCCTCTGCTCTGTGGGAGGCCACACCGGACTAGGCACAAGGAAGGACACACAGGACGCCCCTGGACCCCTTTGAAGGTGCGAGGGGGTGGCGGGAAGCAAAGAGGGTGTAGGAAGAGAGAGTTCAAGACCAGGGCACTACCCAGAGGTCTCTTATTCGCCCTCCCTCCCTAAGCTTCTGCCCCAACCGCTGGAAGACGCTGGGGAACTACCAAGTGCGCCCAGGCAAGAGCGGACCTGCCCGGCGTCCGGACTGGGGCGAGAAGGCGGGGAGGGGGCAGGGAGTCAGAGGGGGCAGGGGACAGTACCTGGTGTGGCTGTGGTTGCGGGGAAAGTCCTTCTTCTCCATGACGGCCGGCACACAGTTGGTGAGCTCCGTCCAGTCGGCGTGCAGCCCGCAGCTCCAGCCGGTGGAGAAACGGGAGAAGAGCCAGGTCTCCTTCTTGCCCGGCCGGTGGCAGGTGCACTTCTTCTGGCCCGCCTTGCAGCTGCAGGGCTGCTCCAGCCGGATGTTCTTCACCAGGTGGCGGCCGAACGTGGTCCCCCCGGTCTTCTGGATGTGCAGGAACACGATCACGTCGCGCCCTTTGATGTTGAAATCCACAAAGCGGGTCAGGTCCTTCAGCGTGAAGTTGAAGCGCGGCACGAACCGGGGCAGAGAGCCGTTGTCGGGGGCCTCGGGGTCCGGCTCCTCGTCCTCCTCTCCCTCTCCGTCCTCCTCCGGGTCCCCGGGCTCCTCTTCCTCGTCCTCGGGCGCCGCGGCCCCCCGCGCCCCCTCGGGCGGTCCCCGGGGTGGCGGGGGCAGCTGTGGCCGCCGCTCGCGATCTTCGGGCGGCGCCTGTGCCCGGCGGGCAGCCTCCCCCGCGCGGGGCTGCTCCGCGAAGTTGGCGCAGGAGCCGGTGCAGGAGGGGGACACGTACTGGTACATGATGACCACGAAGAGCAGCGTGAGCGCCGGCGTCAGCAGCCACTTGTTGAACCTGTCATCCATGGTCCCGCGCTCAGGCCGGCAGGCGACGCGGCGGCGGCGGCGGCAGCCGGGGGCGCCCGCTCGGAAGTTTCGGGGACTCAGGGGCGCGGCTCCGAGCCCGCCGCTCCTCCATGCCCCTGACGCCGAGGCGCGCGGCTGGGGAGCGGCCCCGCGGCTCCCGGGCACTCGAGACGGGCAGCACCGGGCCTTCGGACCGGGCGGCTGGGCGGGCGCCGGTGCGTGCGGTGGAGGCTCCGGCGCCGGGCGCCCTGCGCTCCCGGGAGCGCCCGGCTCGGGTCGCCTCCCGCTCCCGCCGGGGCTCCGGGCGCGCTCTCAGGCGACGCGGGGCATCCCGCCGCCCGCGCTCAGACGCTGGGGCGCGCGGCTGCGGTCCTGGACCTGCCCCGGGCAGCCGGGCAGCCGCGGCCGCGAGCGCGGGGGCCGCATGAGGCTCGCGGGGGCGCTGGCCAAGGGCGAAGGCGCGGCGCGGCCCCGCCGCCCCGGCCGGCCGCGGGCACCGCGCTCCGCACGCGTGCCGGGTGGGCGCCTTAGCCGCGAGGGCGCACGGCGCCCGCCGCAACTTTGCAGAGGAGCCCCCGCCGCGGCCGCCGGCGATGCGCCCGTGCGGAGCGGCCTCTCCCGGGGGGTCGCACGGCCGCCCAGGCGCGGGCACGCAGACACACCCGCACACACCGGCCGGCACCGCCACAGCCCGCCAGCCGATGCGACCAGAGCCGCGCTCCCCGCAGCGAAAACCTGCCGTGGGTACGGAGCATGCGCCGACGCCGTCCCGGCCCCGGGGGAGTTTCCAGGGGAGGAGCCCGCCGCTCCGCGGGGCTCGGGGAGGCAGCTGGCAGCGGGAATCCCTTCTGCCTCCAGCGGGGAGGGATTCGGGAGAACGGCCAAGGCGGAGCGAGGGGAGGCCCGCAGCAGCGCGTCGCTGGCGCAGATCGGAGGCCGCTCAGCGCGGCTTCTCCATCTGAAAGTGGAGAGGCATCCAGCTGGCCTATCGGCAGCGAGAACACCTGCACCCCGCTGGGCCGACTCCCCCAGGCAGAACTCCAGGAGAGTGGGCTGCTCCCTTGTCAGCAAGGGAAATTGGCTGCAGGCTGCTTTTAATTTCTACCCAAGACATTCTAACGGGTGCTCAGGATTTATTCCAGCCCTTCCTTCGCCAGAGACGTGGTGTGTCCACCTCTACAACTTTATCCAACCAGCATCCCACTCGTGGGGAGACGCTGTTATTCACTAGGCGCCTACAATGTATCAGTCAGGCTCTGTGTTCAACGCACGCCTCATTTTTCCCAGCACCAGACGGTCCTTCCCACGCCCAAGCAGTACTCAGGGAGTCGGAGGACTTTAGGGGTCACCTCCTGAGATTCATCCCACTGGTATACATTGAGCTCCTGACTGCGGGCCTCACCCTTTCACCCCAATGTGAACCATAAGACCTACACTTACCTGTATTTCTTGAGCTAAATAAGCTCTTGTTAAGGTGCAGATGTTTTTTAAAACTTTATTTTGCTCAACATCTAAATTTTGCATTGACCTGAGAACCACATCTTTATGTAATAACAATTTCTCTTTTTCAGATAATGGATGGGTTGTACCATCAAATTGGAGCAAGTCCCTGGTCTTCTTTGACCCCAGTGGCAGGGGGGCAGTGTATTAAAGGTCAAGACAATGCAGCTGGACCCCCTGGCGCATACTATCACGCCCCTCCCGTCTGCCCTGCCATTCCCAGTCAACCGCACCTGGAATCCCATGCCTTCACGTCGGCCACCTTTCCCACCTGGGCTCTGGGCTCCTTCTAGATCGATGAGGTACTTGTCTCTTCCTGACACACTGTGCTGACCTGTTCCATTTGTCAGACTGCCCTCTTCACAACCACAGTTTAGATCCAGATCCGCTTCGGGGAAACTAAGATTTGCCCATGGGAAGTTTTGTTTGTTTTTTTTCTAGACAGGTGGGATTCTTATCAACAATGCTTCCCTCCTCTCTTCAGCTCTATAAACAACCACAAACAGGGCCCTTACTGATACTGTAAGACCTAGATTAATAAGAAACATGTTAGGTGAGCTGAATCAGCTTCTTTAAACCTTAACTTGATTCTTTTTTTAAATTGTTTGTTTGTTTATTTATTTATTTTCAGAGAGAGGGGAAAGGAGAAAGAGAGGGAGAGAAACATCACTGTGTGGTTGCGTCTCACTCATGCCCCCAACTGGGGACCTGACGTGCAACCTAGTCATGTGCCCTGACTGGGAATCGAACCAGTGACACTTTGCTCGCAGGCTGATGCTCAATCCACTGAGTCACAGGAGCCAGGGATTCTTTTTCTTCCACTTAAAATTTAAAATCCTACTAATGGCATCACACTACTCTCCCAAGCAAGAAATTGAGAAAGAACTAAAAAGCCAAGAATCATTTTCTGACTGCATCTAGTTAATGGTATTCTTATTTTAAAATATATACATTCGCTTTAGCGAAGTCAGATTTTGTCATAGTTTTATATTGCTCTATTTGAGAAGTTTCTCATTTTCTCTGAAGTTACATGTACCTTGCTAGCTACACAAACGTGTAACCTGAGTGCTGGTGGCTATTTGTATATTGGAAAGTACTTTCCTGGCCATTATCACTTCTGCTCCTCAGAACAACACTCATAAGAGGAGCATAATGTCCCATTTCAGAGATGAGGACTCTGAACCAAGGACGGGGAGGAGAAAGCAGAGCCAAGATTCGTCGGCAGCCGTCCGTCTCGAGAGACGATGGTGTAGCTTCTTTAAGAGTCTATCTGCACCGCCGAGAATGGCTGTGCAGTCTGACTCGGGAGTGACACGGTATCTGTCTCCTCCCGTGTTGAATCGACATCTTGCGATGACGCTGAAGCTACAGAGCCTGGGCAGGGTAATATGGAGGGTCTGCTGTTGCCCATGCAGCAGACCCCCCCTCTCTTCGCAGCTGAAGGGTCCAAGGGAAAGACGGAGTCGATACAGCTTGGGTTCAGGTGCGCCGCAGAAGTTGCCGGTGTTGACTACAACATCAAACCGCCTTAGGGACTCCGGCTCCGGATTTTCTGTCGGGGTTTACTCCCTTAGCCTTTCCCCTGAAGAGGTATGCCGCAAGGCAGCGGAGGTTTTTTGGAGTCAGAGTTTTCCTTCTCTGATGTGCCCTGACTGGAAGATCGTACCAGCGACACTTAGCTCGCAGGCCGACGCTCAATCCACTGAGCTAAACCAGCCAGGGCTAGAGCCAAGATTAGAACCCACTAATATCCCTGAAATGCATTCAAATGGCCACCGAAGAAATCCAATGAACATCAACATCGGAGCCTGTAAGGTTCCCTCTCCTCTCTCAAGACCCTGCGAGTCAAGAGGCAGGAAGAGACAATGGAATCGCAATAGAACAATAAAATTTCTTTCCTTTTCTGTCTGGCCTTAAGGCAGAGCTGAGCAGTCTCCATATCCTGCAGTATTTGGGACCTAGTCAGTGAGTTTCCAGATAAACAGGAAAGACAACAACGATTTAACATGCTTATATCAGTGTTGAAAGAAATTATTTAGGAGAATTTTAGAAGGAACCATTATAACAACCAATATAACTGCTATGTTGCTAACAAAATGTCTCCATAAATAAGTGCAACTGTAACCCTCTTCGAAGAACATTATCCCAGAAGATCTCTTTTTGCTTTCAGTAAAATACCTAATGAAGTGCCACCATTACCTTGAGGTAACCGCAAGGAAAACAATGCACAGAATCAGGCAATGGCACAGTTAATTAAGGCATGGCCCCAACGATTCATTTTTAACGATAGGTAACTTCGGTGGTGTAAACACTGTCTGTCCCAGGAGTGGTCTCCCTATTACAGTTGTGGAACTTAGGGTGAAACTAATCAAAGCTCTTAAATTATGCAATAAACAGGCTTCCTTATCTACAAGGGCAGACCTCACATTCAGGTGAAAATAAATAGAAATTTTCTAAAATTGAATGCTCTCCAGGTAAAAAGGGAAAACATGTTTGCATTCAGCCTACTCCAGTTGCTCTAGGATGACACCAGCTGGTAGTTGTTTCTGGCTAACAGATTGCAGCTACTACGATTCCTACACAAATTATTAAAATAATAAAAATAATGTTTTCAAAGAGCTTTCTTCCACTTCCTTTGCCAGTCTAGCAATGAGTTTAACACTATCTGTGAAGCAATTTGCTCACCTAATTTTATGCCTTAATAAGCTTTCCTACAATTATTTTCTTGCCGGAGTCTTTCTCTGACTCAACTTCAGCAACTCTTCCTTCCTGTTCTTCTCAGATATCCTCAAACCTGTTAACAACATTGCACTCCCCGAGGATTCAAACTTTTGATTAGAACAGTCCCCATTTAATCAAGTACAATTGGGAGATGAAATTGCGTCTCAACTTCTCCATTTTCCCTTTGGTGCCAGAAACTGCCTCTGAGCCTGTTGAGCAAACCCTGGAGAGATTAACAATCCAGATGATCACAAAGCATCGTTTTAAATCCTCTGCCTTTGCATACGGGAATATGTAGATATGGATGCCTTTCAATACAGATGAAAAACAAAATTAGATTATGTGATTGCCAGTGCGAATCTCTCCTTTAAGAATACAAAGTGCTCTTATACATGGAAATTACTTTTTTTCATTTTTGTGAACAAACCAAAAAAAAAGCCCCCACAATAAGCAGTTTTGCACATAACCAGCAAAGCAGTGGCTTTCTTTTTCCTGAGGAAGTTAAGCAGAATAGTTTGTGTAGGCAGGGCAAACGGCAGAAAGAATAGTGATGTCTACTGAACGTGTTCCGATTCGCCACATGATCGTGACTTTGGGGCAACCAGGGCCCTACATGCTGCTGTCCTTGAAATGCTATTATATGAACCGTTTATTCTTTCCTTTACTGTATAACACTCTCCATTCACCACAGATAGCTGCCTATGAATGATGAATGGAAACTATGCTACCTGTATGCATAATGTATTCATTAACCTAATAGAGTGTAAGTAGATACAACAATCTTTTTATAGTAGATAGTCACTTATTTCTTCAATGAGAGCCTGTCAGGCTTTCATTGTATAGCAGGTACATTTCTGAGTGCTTTGCTTAGAGCATTAGACAAGACCAATAAGGCCCCTGCCCTCATGTTTCTTATATTCCAGCAGTGGGAAAATAAATGAAGAGTCAGTAAAAGAGATTCCTTCATTTAATCCAGAGATATATGTATTGAGCCCCTATTACACTAGCAGGTACTTTGAAGTACTTGGAATACTTTAGTGAACAATAAAGACAATGTTTTCCCCTCGAGAGTTTAGATGCCAGCAGGGTGAAAGTGTTTGTTTGGCCTGGTGGGCTGTAGTAAAAATTTTACTCTGGACGAAATGGGTCATCACTAAAGGATTTGAACAGTTTTTTTTTTTTTTAATTAATTAATTGTTTGTTTGTTTTTAGAGAGAAGGAAAGGAGAAAGAGAGGGAGAGAAACATCACTGTGTGGTTGCCTCTCACTTGCGCCCCCAACTGGGGACCTGATGTGCAACCTAGTCATGTGTCCTGACTGGGACTCGAACCAGCGACACTTGGCTTGCAGGCCGACGCTCAATCCACTGAGCCACAGCAGCCAGGGCTCAATTTGAACAGTTTTAAAACAATCATTTTGACTGCTCGGTTGAGAATGGGCTGTAAGAGGGCAACCGTAGAAACAGGAAAACCAGATAAGTAGTTATTTTGTAACCGTGTGAGAGACGATAGTGGCTCAGACCAAGTCAGGGTGGCAGCAGAGGAGGCCGTGGAAAGTGGCCAGAGTGCCTGCATTTGGAGACAGAGCCATCGGCGCGTTTCCTGGTGGGTTGAATGCGGGGTGTAACAGGAAGGGGAAGCCCAGGGTGATGCCAGGGCTTGGAGCCTATACAACTGGAACTATGGCGCTACTGTCAATGGTGACGTCAGTGGAGACCACTCCAAGCGCTGTCAGGGTAAATAAAGAGGGTCCTGTGACTAAGAGTAAATGACA
The DNA here is from genome assembly GCF_987537825.1 of Furipterus horrens. Classification (NCBI taxonomy): domain Eukaryota; kingdom Metazoa; phylum Chordata; class Mammalia; order Chiroptera; family Furipteridae; genus Furipterus; species Furipterus horrens. Next base: position 6,760,677 of record NW_028327182.1, read on the forward strand.
GGGATGGCGAGAAGGAGGCAGTCAGAAAAGACCTGTTGTGCAGAGACAAAAGGGCTAAGTCCTGAAGGATTCCAAGGAACCAGCGGCATCAAACATCCTGGAGAAGAGCTTTCTAAGCAGAAGAGGGGCAGAGGCCTGGAGCGGGAAAGCCCTTGGCATGATCTCCATAAAGAAAGGATGTAAGAGAGGATGGTTGGGGCCAGGTCATTCAGAGCCACGGTAATGGGTGCAGAGTAGCCACTGGCAGTTTTAAGCAAGGAAATGATATGACCATGGATATGAAAAGCTCACTCAGCTCCATGAAGAATAGATTAGGATTAGGAAGAGAGAAAGCAGAGAAACCAATCAGGAGGCTAGTGCAGTTTTCCAGGCAAGACATGACAGATGCTTGGGAGAAAATAATTTACAGTCATGAGTCCACAAACTTGATATGGACCGATATAACGCCCTTCACTTTCCAATAACAGAATGAGACTTTGCCTTTAAGATTCCATTTCCTGAGCATAGAGAAAAATGAAAAGTATCCAACTTAACTCATTCACTTCTCAGTTGACGTCTGTCTCTCTGGGATAGATGTTCAAGTGTGTGCCTCTCCTCTCTGTCTTTCTCTAGGGCGATCTAAGCTCAGGGGGGTTATGTAGCATCTTTGCATTGGCTGAAGGAGATGTTGTCTGTTGGGGTTGCTGTTTCGCACAGGGCTCTCCCCCCGCCCCCAGAATGCAGTTGGGCACAACTGGACTCAGGTGTACATTTTGATTTCTGCTGGGTCTTCTGCTGCCTGTTATAATAACCTCCGCCGTCATGCCCACACACTCTGCCCTTTACTCAACGGGACTCCGCCCTTTTTGTCAGCCAGCGCTTTCAGCTCTTCTGTGGTCTTTTCTCAGGAGCATGTCTGCAACTAAATCAATGGCTCAACCCCCTCAGGCCCAGCACTTGTTTTTGTTGAACAACGATTTAGAAAGAATCCCTTTCATAATCCCAAGTTAAATGGGATCGTTTGGATATAAGAGAAGTTCTGAAGCCATCCCTTTGAAGATGAAATTGAAAGAACAGAGGTGTTCGTGGATACTAGAATTTAAAACGATGGTAGGAGCTTTGGCTGGGTGGCTCAGTGGGTTGGAGCATCGACCTGTACACCAAAAACAATGCTGCGGGTTTGATCCTTGGTCAGGGCACAGGTTGTAGGTTCAATCCCCAGTCAGGGAGCATATGGGAAGCAACCAATCAATGTTTTTCTGTTACATTGATGGCTATCTCTTTCTCTCTTTCTAAAAATCAGTAAATGTATCTTCAGTTGAAGATTAAAATAATAATAATAATGGTAGGATAAGTAAGAACAGGCCTGACTTAGCAATATACATAGGATAAGAAAAAAAGAGGGGTGTATACTTAAATGAAGCAGAAATGACAAATTACAGCTTTTTGGAGGGAAGAAAACAGGGAAACATGATTCTCATAAGTGAGCTAAGTTGTTTTTTTTTAATATCAGGTCAAAATAGTTCTCTATAATGTATCTCAAAAAACTTTCTATCCTGAAACCCTACCACACATTAAGGCTAATTTAATTTACAAAAGTGGTAGAATATTTGAAAGTTACTTGGAAGCAAGACAATTCTATCATTGCAGTCACCAAATTAATGCCAATCAAGACTCGTCATCATTGTGAGAAGCCCAAACACCCCCTAGACATTGATACCACCCCCACTGAAAGTCTAGTAACTCCCCTTCCCCCCACCCCATCAAAATACATCAGTTTAGGGAGATCAAAAGGCCAAATCAGTACACATTTTTGCTTACTCAGGCAGATTTTGGCTCTTGATAGATAAAGCCATATTTTAGAATTTTTTTTAAATGATATCTATTTTTGTCCTTAAAAAGGCTGATTTTGTATTTGAAACCAAGGCTTGCAGATATTAGTTATCCAAGGTCATATGGCAGCTAGTAAGTGACAGTGCTCAGATTTGAACCAGGTGGTCTGATTCAGAGATGGAGAGAATTGTCTGATGCAAGGTAGATGTGGAAGCCAGATCAGTAGGGCTGACTGAGAGACTGGATAAGGAGGAGTGAACGGGATGAATCAAACATGATCCTGAGGTTTATCGTTTGAGCTACTGGATGGCTGACAGGTCTATTTGCAGAAAAGGGGAAACATGAGAGACACACCGGTTGGGAGGCTGGGGGAGCAGGAGGAGGGAATTCTGAGTTCTGCTTTGGATTTTTTTTGTTTGTTTGTTTGTTTGTTTGTTTTATTTTTAAGTATATTTTATTGATTATTTTGTTACAGTAGTTCCAATTCTTTTTCCCCTCTCCTCCCCTCTGCCAAGTACCCACCTTCCCTCCAGCAATCCCACCCCTCTTAGTTCATGTTCATGGATCGTGCCTATAAGTTCTTTGGCCTCACCCTTTCCTATATTATTCTTAACATCCCTCTGTCTATTTTGTACCAACCGATTATGCTTCGTAGTCCCTGCACCATTTCCCCATTTCCCCCCCTCCCCCCTCCCAGCTGATAACCCTCCAAGTGATCCCCATACCTATGATTCTGTTCCTATTCTGGTTTGCTTCGTTGAGTTTTGTTTTTACTTTTTAGATTCAGCTGTTGATAGTTGTGAGTCTGTTGTCATTTTAGTGTTCATAGTTTTGATCTTCTTTGTCTTAAATAAGACCCTTTGACATTTCATATAATAATAGCTTGGTGATGATGAACTCTGTTAGCTTCACCTTGTCTGGAAAGCCCTTCGTCTGCCCTTCCATTCCAAATGATAGCTTTGCTGGATAGAGTAATCCTAGTTGCAGGTTGCCTTTCATCACATTGAATACTGCTTGCCAGTCCCTTCCTGCCTGCAAAGTGTCCTCTGAGAAATCAGCTGATAGTCCTATAGGCACCTGTAGGCAACTCTCCACCTCTCTCTTGCTGCCCCCTGGACTCTGTCTTTATCTTTCACCTTTGGCATCTCAATCATGATGCATCCTGGTGTGGTCCCCTCTGGGTCTAGTTTGCCCGGGATTCTCGGTGCTTCCCGGACCTGTATGACCATCTCCTTCGCAAAATTTGGGAAATTTTCCTCATTTTTTTTCAATTCTTGCTTCCTCATTCTGCACTGGTTGACTTTTTTTCTTCCTTATGTTCCAAATCATTGATTTGAACCCCGATTTCCTTCTCTTCACAATTGGTTTTGTGTGGATTTTCCTTCGTTTCACTTAGCATAGCCTTTACTTCTTCTCTTATGTGTTTGCCATACTCAGGCATATCTGTCAAGCCTGTGAGCATCTTTATCACCAGCGTTTTGAATTCTGCATCTGTTAGGTTGGCTATCTCCTCGTCGCTTAGTTCTCCCACTGGAACCTTGATCCGTTCTCCCTTTTGGGCCATACTTCTCTGTCTCCTCATTTGACAGGCTCCTGTGTTTGTTTGCCTCCATGTCCCAGGTAGAGCTGTCACACCTGTTATGTTGTAAGGGGCGAAGCCTTAGGGATTCATCCGTATAGGGTGACCTGTTTCACCACGTTGTGGCGCTGTATGTGGGGGAGGGGTCTGAGAGGGAACAATGCCGCCTTCCCAGCACTTGCTCCCTTTCCAGGCACCTCTCCCACTTCCGCACCGGACTGGAAGCCCCTCCAGCTGCTGCCCTGGCCATCATTCCCAGAGTGGGTGGGTCTGCGGACGTTCTAGGACCGTGGGGGCCCTTTAAACAAGTGGATTCTGCTGAAAGACCGGCAGTTTCTGCCTCCACCCCAACCCCCACTGGTCTGCACAGTCAGAAGCAATGAGCCTTGATTTTCCCCAGCGCTGGGACCGTGGACTGCGAGGTCCCGTGAGGAGCTGGGAACACTCCCCAGGTGTCCCTCCTGACTTTTTAAAATGCGTGACTGCGCTTTCAATCAGCCTGCTGACTGCCGCCGCTGCTGCCACCACACCGCATCCTCTCCATGCCAGCTCCACCCCTCCTACCTGACTGGATGAGTATTTTTTCTTTATATCTTTGTTTGCTGGACTTCCACGCAGTTTGATTTTCTGGAACTTCTGGTTGTTTCTAGTTTTGAGGTAATTGTATTCCTTCTTAATTGTGGAGAGAGACACAGTGTGTCTGTCTACACCTTCATCTTGGCCGGAAGTCCTCTGAGTTCTGCTTTGGATAAGTTAAGTGTAAATGTTGAATGCGACAGCTAATGGAGTATCAAATATAGCTGAATAAAGGATCTCGAGCTCAGATGGGACGAGACAGGAGATGAAGTTGTGCCAACTTTAATAAATAGGTAACACATAGCCATGAATGCTCTGTGAATATTTGTTGAAAAACATCTGTGAAAGACTAAGTAAGCAATTACTATTGTCTAAGAGAGAAATGAGTCACAGACAAAAGGAATGGAAGTGAGACAAAAGAGCAGAAATTTGAGATACATTCCAGAGGTACAATCAATAGCATCTAGTGACCAGGTATGAAGGGATGAGAGAGGAGGAGAATGAGGATGAATCCAAGTGTCCTTGATGGGTAGTGACCTGTACAGTAATGCCATTCATATGGGAGGAGAAGCAGAACAAGGATGGGGAGCAGAAATCAATGCAGATAATTATTAGTTCTCTCTGCAAATTAAAATATTTGCATTTTTCAAATGGGTTTGAGGTTCAGAACATTTAGATTTCATTTGAAGGAAGCAGGTTTTAAAAATATACTTTCATTTTTATGCAGCAAGACAGATCATCTTAGTTTAATTATTAGCTTTGGAAAGAAAAGTCCCAGTAAAAGTGTGTTTTATGATGACTACTTTCTCTTTTTTAATGTTTCATATGATGAATCAGGTGGTAATGCCGCTCTTTTCTACATTGGCAATTAATTTTATATTCTCTCTCATATATATATATATCACTCTCCTTCTCTCTAGATGATAGATGATAGATGGATTGATAGAAAGAAAGACATCTTGTGGGGAAAAAGGAGGGTCTCTATGGAAAGTAACCTCATTGGGTGATCTGATAAATTCCTAACTGGGCAGGTTCTGGTAGTCATGCCCCAGGCATACAACTTCCTTACTAAAAAGTTTATCTTTGCCTTAAGCAAGCCCTGTCCCATGTTTCTGTGCATCTAGCTTAGCACACCTTTGAAACGCCCCCTTTCAGGACCCTCAAGAGAGCACATCACCTTAACTATTCTGTGATCCCCTCCCTGAGTTGCTTTCTCCCGCCTTCAATAATCTTCCTTAGGTTCCCTCCTTAATTTCAAATGCATGAAAGAAGCTGGAAAACTGTTATTCTTTGGAGCATTTGAGGTCTCACTCCCTGGCATATGTCATCAGTTTGGCTCAAATAAAACTCTTATGAAAATTCTCTACAGATTTGGACATTTCTTACTTCGACAATCTGTCTCTCTGTATGTATCCTAAGAAATCAAATATCTACAGCAGGCTCTAAGAGGTATTGCAGGTAGCTGTTCTTTGCTCTATTAGGATGGCATTTTCCAACAGCCCAGAAACACAGGTGATCTGAATGTTCTCTGAGAGCAGGCTTTAAGTGGTACTCTTTTTAAAGCACTTGGCACAGTGCTTTACACTTAATAGACATCTGAATAAATGTTTGAATAAGTTAAAAAATAACTGTGCTCTCCTTTTAGACTGCCAAGTGGGTTTCCACAAACTCACTTGCTAACAGGTACCTAGTCCCAAACCCCTGACACTTCTCGCTCATGTCTCATGTAAGGTGAAGTGAGCAATGACTCCTTTGACAAATCATTCAATTGCGTTCCTACTACTTGTGACCTTCGTTTTAGCCTGACCTTTTGTTACCATTTCAACTAAAGTTCCTAGGGTCTGATGAATTGTACTATACAAAATCAAAATTTTACCAGCCATGTAATATGAAAAATAGAGACATTTATTGAAGATACAAGACACAAGAAACATTTCACATAGGACAATGACTCTCAGTCCCCTTCAAAGTAGGCACCTTGGGACCTCACACAGGTCTCCCAATCGCCATCTGCTACCCTGTCGTATTTTCCTGAATCTTATCGATGGTCTGAAATCTCTTTTCTTTCAAAGGTGGTTTTAGTTTTGGGGAAAAGTCAGATTGCAAGGCACCAAATCTGGGCTGTAGAGGGGCTGAGTCACCTGGGTGATTTGATGTTTTGCCAAAAACTCAGCATCAGATGTGATGCATGAGCGGGTGTGTTGTTGTAATTAAGCTGCCAATCACCAGCTACCCATAGCTGCGGCCTTCTGAATCATCCCCATTGTTTCCACAGAGAAATGTTCAAGCTTCACGCAAAATTTGATGCAGATTCGTTGCTCTACTGGCTCAGTCATTTTGAATGCGATGGCCACACAGTACACATGCTCACTCAACTGCATGTACCGCCCCCACTGACTAGTACAGTGAGGTCGTCATTGCTCACACATGTGCATTCCAGTTCACCATCCTTGATTCCCAGATTACTTTGATGTTGTGCAAACTGTTCTTGTAATATTAACAATGGTTATATATATATATATATATATATATGTACATATATTTATGTATATTTATTTATCAAAAGACTGGTCATCTTGCCATGGAAGCATATTAGCTATCGGGAAAAATTATGTTTGTTGTTACCTTCTAATGGTTATTATATAGAATATTATTACTTAAAAGCTTTTACCCTGGCTGGTTTGGCTCAGTGGATTGAGCGTCGGCCTGTGAGCTAAGTGTCGCTGGTTCGATCTTCCAGTCAGGGCACATCAGAGAAGGAAAACTCTGACTCCAAAAAACCTCCGCTGCCTTGCGGCATACCTCTTCAGGGGAAAGGCTAAGGGAGTAAACCCCGACAGAAAATCCGGAGCCGGAGTCCCTAAGGCGGTTTGACGTTGTAGTCAACACCGGCAACTCCTGCGGCGCACCTGAACCCAAGCTGTATTGACTCCGTCTTTCCCTTGGACCCTTCAGCTGCGAAGAGAGTGGGGGTCTGCTGCATGGGCAACCGCAGACCCTCCATATCACCCTGCCCAGGCTCTGTAGCTTCAGCGTCATCACAAGATGTCGATTCAACACGGGAGGAGACAGATACCGTGTCACTCCCGAGTTGGACTGCACAGCCATTCTCGGTGGTGCAGATAGACTCTTAAGAAGCTACACCATCGTCTCTCGAGACGGACGGCTGCCAACGACTTAAAAGCTTTTATAATTATTTCTATTTTTCCCTGAAATCAGGCAGTAAATACTTATTGTCCTCAGAACATTTTTTTTAAAGCTTTGAGTTCTGCTCATTAAAATCTTAGTATTCTATTTTATCAAGAACATATATTCTAAATGTAAAAAGGGAAAAAATTTTCCTGGGTGGAGGGGAGCAGAGGGGAAAAGAATTGAAACTTCTGTAACAACATAATCAATAAAATATACTTAAAAAAAAAAAAGGAAAAAAGTTTACTGTAGCTATAAACTTGCCTACCCAAACCCAAGTCAGAGGCCTGTATACAACCTCAGAAGTGTATATTCTAATAAAATATTTGTTTTTTAAATCATGCTGTCAAATAGATTTTTTTTTGCCCAATTAATCCTTAACTGTGCTCCAGACACCCCAATTCAATACACATTTTTGTACAAGAAATATATTGAAACGGCTGCTCTTTCGTTTCCAGCGTAGCTGTCTGCGGATCACTCTCTCCTGTAAATTGCTCTTACCTATTTAATGCCCATTCTTCCCAACGACTGTCAGTTAAACGTTGTTCTTGTGATTTTGTGAGGCAATGATACATCACTTAAGTGTCTAATTCTAAGGTGCCGTCCTAATGTAGCAAATACAGAAACATCTCATTCCCCTGAAAAAAAGGAAATTAAAACATCTGTCTTGCTGAGCCTTTTTGTGAGAAGTTCTATTTGTTAAAAGGCACAAGATGGCAGAGCAAGATAAAAGGATGCTGTCCTTCACTGGTTAGCTTCTTATCCAAATCCAGCACACCGCCCAAGGAGGAGTGGCCTGGGGAGGCTTGTTTGCTTGCAGAGAGTTCAAACCAACACTAGGTCATGTGTGGGCGCTCGTCCTGGGTGTTTTTTACCGGTTCCTGTTCTACATCTTATCCCTATCTGCTGTCTGTCTAGACTCTACTATCGGCTCCCTTTTCTCACTCTGCTACACGTCAGTGGCCAAGACCCATACCTCCCCACCGTGGACACGCTCTCCATTCCTGGCAATCTTCCATCAGGTATATGCTTCCACGTCCTACCCACCTGATGATGCATCTTGCCCTCCCACACCCAGCTGAAACATGTCTTCCATAAAGCAATTCTAATACTATGTCATCTTTCTGCTGCAGGTGACGTTAAATATTCCCTCTTCTGCCCCACCTCACTACAATTATGTAGCTCTATTACTACATGGTGGGTTTAAATTATGTTTATATGACAGGTTCTTAAGTGAGATTGTGAACTCCTTGCAGGCAGGCACTATTGGTTATTGATATGTGTATTTATATAGCCTGAGGTAGGCAGAATTCCAAGGGGCTCCTGATGACCTTTACACAATCCCATCCTGTTGGGTGTGGGCAGAAGCTGTGATTGTGTTGTGTTATATGGCAAAGGGAGTTAATCCTGCTTTGACCTGAGTCCTTTAAAAGCAGAAGGCTTTCTCCAGCTGATTGCAGGGGAAGAGGTCAGAGAGATTCATTTCTGCTGACCAGGAAGAAACAGCAATAATCATGTTATGAACTAACCCATGGGGACTGCATGGGCAGCAAAAGGTAGGCAGCCCCGAGGAGCTGAGAGCTGTCCCTGACTGGTACCCAACAATACCTCAATCACACAGCCTCAAGGAACCAAATTTTGCCAAAACCTAAGTGAGCTTGGAAGTGGACTCTTCCTCAGTAACCCCCAGACAGGCAGTTGGCCCCGCTGACACCTTGATTTTAGCATTGTAAACCCCTGAGCAGATAACCCAGACATGAAATGCCTGGACTGACGGCTTACAGAGGTATGACCTACAAACTGTGCTATTTTAGGCTGCTGTGTTCATGTTGTAATAGAAACGTAATATACTAGCCCAGTGCCTGGTACATAATAACTATTGACTGGTTAATTGTTTAGGTAGATGCTTTGAATTAATGAGTGAGGTTATGGAAGGAAGGAAGGAGAAGGGAAGGGAAGGAGGGAGAAAGAAATATACTATTTAGAAAAAGAAATTGTACTGTGGTCCATTCAAGTACAAATGGGTTTTTAGAGAATGAACAGACAATTTCTTAGAGTGATCGATGGCCCCTCCTGAGCTGAGCACATGTGACAGACATATGTCCATTAGATTAGTTTTTTCTATTCGTGTTTCCTACCTTCCATCCCATTCCTCATTCCTGATGTGTCCGTGACCACTTTGTCATCCCTATTCTGACCCCAACTTACTTGGTAAGGGAAAAACGCAGCCCCAACAACTGGCACCCGGGAGCTGGCCTCGAAGCTAGCAGCTAGGCCGCGGTGTTTTCCTGTGACCATAAACAGCCTCCCATAATTTCAGCATTAGGTGAGGACTCTCCATGACTCTGACCAAGACAACCACAAGCCTCCATAAAAATGTCTGACCAAAGATCAAAACAAAGACACCAAGCAACCACAAAGTGACCGGACCTCTCCTTTTGCCAGAAAATACGAATAACAACTGCTACTTTCCCCAAGACAACTCTAGCTCTGCTCCATCTCTCCTCCCCGCCTCCCAAAATAAAAAGTATTACGATTCACCTAACTACTCTGCTTTCTGAAAGACCCCAATCCAGACCTCGGCTCCTCTGAATCCTTCTCCAAATCATTTAACACACAACCTAGTCTTATAATAAGCCCCTCCTAACTCCCTGTTCTCAAGACAACCCATGGTTCCCTATGATGTTCTGTTTTCTTAGCTGCTGTAAGCCATAAACTCATCTTTGTTTTACTACAGATACGTTCCTGGTTGTCTCTAGCTTGTGGGCCTCTATGGGGAATGAGGATGTTTATGTAAGAACTTCTTGCCTGCGATGCCTTGAATGCTTAATGATTCCTTTATAGGGCAGGTCAAAATCAAAATAGCTGGACCTAAAAGTTTGCATCAATCAAGTACTTGCTTCTCCAAAGCTGCCAGCACTTGAGACTTAACTTATAGACTCCAGCTCTCAGGAGCTGCTTTCCCATGTCCAGTAGTGACCAGAGGCGGGAGACAAGTAACCAGCACAGTGGTAACAGGGCATCAAGTTAGGATGGCAGCTCATCTGCTCATGAATCACCGTCCCTACCCAGTTCCCTTGTCATTCTCCACCCTTGAGCTCTCAAAACGCTCAATCCCCAAAGCCCCAGGATGCAAGTAGTGCTTGCCTCTGCCGTGGTCCCTGCTCTCAAATGATAAGAGGGGCAGAAACTCCCTGAATAAACCTCAGAGTACGTGAAGTATGTAGGTTTGGATGGAGGCCAAGGGCGGTAGGGTAATTGCCGTTACTTTTATTTGGGGGAGAAACCTAGATTGTAGCTATGGGCTCTGTGAAGAATAAAGACATGATAGAATCAGGTGGGTAAAAATGTGATAAACAGGACTCAAGACAGGTAGGCGATTTAGGCTTAGATTTGCTGGACAAAGGTCTGTTCTGGATAAGCATGCAAGGAAAAAGCAGGTAAGGATGGGAGAGGGTGAATTTTTGATTTTTGGTTGCTCTAAACCAGAGATTTTCAACCTTCGATAAACAGCAGAGTCATGTTGGGAGCTCTAGAAAGAAATCCTAATATCTAGGCTGCATCCCAAACCAATTAAGTCAGAATCTGGGCGTGCAGAATTGTTTAAACTCCCCATGTGCTCCCAAAGTCGAACCAAGGTTGAGGACCACACTAAACAAAAAACTTGAACCTCTTCCCCATTGGGCCCTGCTGCAAGCCAGCCCTTCTTGCACTAGCTGCCAAGCTGAATGTTGAATCCTTAAAGCATTCTAGTACATGGTGGATAACGTCACTGTGTTTTGGAAATCCAAAGGCTCAGCAGGAAGGGATAGTTGTCTGTGTGAGAGTGTGTGTGGTCCATGAGCATGGCCCTTCCCCCTCCCATGACTGAGGGCTGGTCAGGCGGTGACTGGCCAGAAGGAATGTGTATTGTTTTGGGAGTGGAGTGTATAATAGCTCCCTCCTTATCTCCAGTTGGGAGCGACTTCTTGTCCTGTGACTGCTTCTTGACCTTTTCTTTCTGCATATACACACTGAGGTCATGTAGTTTAGTCATGTGTAGGACACGTGCCTCCTTGGTCTGGGACCCCTTATAAGGAGCCTCAGGCTAGAGTAGGGGCTGTCTCTCTCTCACTTTATATAAAGGGACACATCCTGGACATTTTCTCCTGTGACTTGCTTTTTCACTAATCAATGTGTTTTTGAGATTAGTCTAGCTTGGTGTATACAGCCGTTACTTATTCATTTTCTCTGGGATCATATTCTTTCTTTCAAGCAGTTGTCTCAGATCAAAATCTCTTCTTACTTCTTGCCAGAGGGCAGGGGACAGTGTGAAAACTAGGAAGTGTGTACAGCTTAAGTATCTATTCTTCCCACAAGGGAAATATGGAAACCACCTCTAATGATTACCCCAGGTTACTTACATTTTCTGATTCTGCAGTAATTTGCATTTTACAATTCTCTTAATTTAAGACAAAGATAGATAGTGTGGCGTGCCCCTCCTTCCATTCATATAAAACTCTTTAGAATGACGGCTTTTCTCTCTTTCACTTCCATACAATTATATTGTGTAAATGCATTTCCCACATGGATGAGCAGCTGTGATCATTTAGGTCCTGAAATACAATAGTATCCTCTAAATGATTTCTTGATTATTTTTTTTTAACCTTGCTTGTTTTAGAACTCTGCTGCCTGCTGTGATTTAGTATCAATGTTACCTTCCAATGCTGTGCTATAGCAAGGAAATTTTACCCACAAAGGAGCTTAAAAAAATAATCCATGATTTATAAGAGAAGACGCAGGTAAAAAACTGTATTTGATAACCCAGACATGCATTGCTCTGTAGATGTTTACTGAGCATCCACTAAGTGTACTGACCCAGGATCTAGGCAGGGGTGCAGGGGTGAACAGTACAGGATTCCTTCCCAGGAAGCCCGCACACTGTCTCAGCAGAGAGACCCACTTGCGTGGCTGTCCTGCAGGCCAGTGGGTGATGAGGAACTTGAAAATGTGGCAGTCAAAATACAGGAATAGAATGAAGAGGAAAATCATTTCCGGTCCAGGAACCAGAGAAGGCTTTCGAGGACAGATGGCAGTTAAATGTGGATAGATCAGTTAGATTTTGATGGCTGAGGGAAATGGAAGTGGCTGTTCAGACTGAGAGGGTGCAAGCACCCAAGTGCAGAAGTAAGAAGGCCAAAAGCGCAGGAAGCCCTGAGCAGTGTCATTTGGCCGGAGAAGATAGTTTAGAGGATGGTAAAGGAAGTAATTCCCATTTTTTTAAACGTTTTTTTCACATTATTTCTTCTCTGGGTCTTAGAAGGCCAACTGTGCTCTTACCCAAGCCTCTTGTGTTAACAGATCTGCATGTGTATACACACACGCACGCATACACACAATGCACACTCATGCAATCTGACCTTTTTAGTAGTTCAGTTGTAAATAAATACGGGGATTGCACCATGCATCCCATAGCAACACGTCTTTCTTATACATTTCCTTTCCCCGAGAAGTCCCAGGTGGCCTTTAGCTCCACACTCCTGCAGGCCTCCCCACCTGAGCTTGCCCCCTTCTTCCCACTACCAGATGTTTCTTCTGAATGCCTCCTTCCCGCTTCCTCATGAAGAACCATCTGGTTTTCAGTTCCTCCAGTTTTTCTCCCCACTCAGCAGCCAAGAAGGCATAGAAACTTCAGAAGAAAAGAAAAGGAAGATAAGGAGAAGAAGAGAGTGGTTGTGAAGGTGGAGAAGGAGAAGAAAAGGAAGGACGGAATGAAAAGAAAGAAAACGAGAAAGAAAAGTAAATAATTTCTTCCCTAGGAAGAGGATACAGCAACGATGCAAAAACTTACACTTTAACTATTCTCTCAATAATCAAAAAATTTGATTTAATCTCTAGAGTTCCAACAATGTAGATGAATTGGACATCATCAGGGTCCTCCTATCAAATAGCTGATTGGCATTTTGACTTCAACACTGGTTATCATATTTTCATTTTTAAAAATTTTCCACTAATTGTCTCTACCATCATTCTGGTTTGTTTGAGCTTGATTTCTACCCCTTAGTTTGCTGCCCATTATTTTCTACCACATACATCGCTTCTTGTTGATTTTTCCCTTGGGTGACATAGTCAAGCGGACCATGTTTTGAATATTCATGGATCAACCTGTGCAGTGAAAACATAGTACACGTAAAACAGCTGTCAACAATGCTACAAAATTCTGTTTCTTGGATTAAGACCATAGGATGCACCTGCAGGCAACTGTTATTACATCCTTTTGTCTTCTGCGTACACCTATTAAGCAAAGAGCTATTGTAGTCATTGATACCCGCAAATTCTGTTAATAACCAACAGCATCAGGTGCACACAAGTAGGAGGTGGTTAAGCACAACCTGCTCCTGCCAAAAACACTCCCCAGAGCCTCTCCTACCTAATCATTTACAAATACACAAGACAAGAAAGTCAGTGCAGAACTAATGTAAAACCCAACAGGGGCAAAAAGTAATAGGAAACTCAACTGCTTACGTTGCCTGCATCTCTGGAGAACATCACTCCTAAATAGTTACAGTACATTTTGTTAGCATCACCTTCTCTGCCAAAAAGCAGAATGGTTTTTGATTAATAAGTAAAAGAAAAAGCAGAAACGGTGAAATTAAAATAGTCAAGTTTGCATTATATGTGTTGATTAAGTAGTGATCTATTCCTTTTTCTAAGATCAGTTTACTAAGAATTTACACATCCATTTGAAAATATGGATTTTTCCCAATTCAAAGACAGTGTTTTATAGAATATCAAACTTTACACAGCTTCAATGGGAACCTTACTGTTGGCTATCATCATTGTTTTGACATATGTATCATCCAGGCGCTAAGCCTAAAAATGCCTTTATTGGCAGAAGTCGACTTATTAGGAAATCAAAGACACCTAAGGAATTTGGAAATCACTTATTAGCAGACTGTTATTGTTTTTGTGACTCTGTGTGCATGTATAATCCTAAGAAAAGGGATTTGAAAAGACCTGAAGAAAAAGAGATCTGAAGAAAACAGGATATTTATGGAAATTGTTAAGCAAAAATCACTTGGCCCATGAATCAATATTCTGTCAATATGGGAGCCCAGGTGGTATACTAGAAAGAGCACCTGGCTGGGCGTCAGGCAGAACCAGGCTCTGCCACTGGCTGAGTGATCTTGATTGAGTAAGCATCTTCACTTCCGTAACATGGGGATAGTCCTCCCTACGTCACAGTGGGATTGAACGCGTTAGAAGCGCTGACTGTTCAGCGATGCCTGCCTGTTCCCTCTTTCCCCTCTCTTGCCTATCTTTCACCGATTACTATGTTCCAAACATTTGCAGTTTCTTAGTGAAGAATAAAAAAATCTTGTCTCTAGAGCGGGACTAAGCTCCGCATAATGCTGGAAAATGCTCAAAGAAGCACAGGAGGAGAATTTGTGTTTGCTCGCTTGTTTGTGGGGTTGTTTGGAAGAGGGACGAAGGGGAACGTTTACAGATTGGTGTGATTTTTATTCCACCAGAAGAAAACCAGAGAATCTTTTACCTTCCGGTCTCATCAAACTTGAGAAGCAAACTGAGGTCTAGTGAGCAATTGTATTTAATCACTCAGAGAATGAAACAAAGTGTGCAGCACTGGGCTTCTACCTCTGCTTTGAATCATTCATTTAAGGTGTGGACGGGCACTGGGGATTCATAGTCTGGAAAGGTTAGATTCTCCTGTGGAAAACGACTGTAGGACTGAATTCTGTGAGTTCTTTTATGCACAGTGTTAAAAAGTAAATAATGTTTGATCATTGTCCCCTTATATTTTTAATAATTCCATTCTCCCTTAGATATAAGTATTTGCAAAGTATTAAGTTCAGTAAGACATTTTCCATTTTTGAGCCATTTTTTTAAAGATTTTATTTATTTATTTATTTTTAGAAAGAGGGGAAGGAAGAGAGAAAGAGAGGGAGAGAATCATCTATGTGTGGGTGCCTTTCGCTAGCGCCCCCAACTGGGGACCTGGCCCACAACCCAGGCATGTGCCCTGACTGGGAATTGAACCGGCGGCCCTTTGGTTTGCAGGCCAGTACTCAGTCCACTGAGCCACATCAGCCAGGGCAGAGCCATTTTTTAAATATAAAAAATGAGATTATCCTAAATTCTTGTCTTATACCCTAATGGGACGTTTCAGCAAAACATTCATATTAAACTAATAAAGCTTCTGGGAGGACAAGTCCTTCATTGATCCAACAGATCACATTTAGGAAGCTTTTGGCACAAATCTTGTTCCAACTTCGGGCTTAAATGTTCCTACATATAATCCTCACTCCATCCTTCTGTGTTTCAAATAATTAACTTTTTCTTTACTTTTTTGTCTGACTCATAGTATGTGAAGTGCTTTCATTTATTTTTTATTATTCTTAATTCCAGTAAAATGGTGATAATATAAAATTAATGCAAACTTAAGTGAGTCATTTAACCTCTCCCATATCTCAGATTTTCTCATTATATGTATTCCGAAGTCTATCATTTATGCCCTAAATCTTTAAATGGAGGTTTGGTCAGAACTTCAGCTGACCCTACAATTCTACAAGGTTTTTAGACCTGGTCTTTAAAGTTAGAAAAGCCCTCGACTACTTGCCTTCGCAGGATATATTATTTAAGTATCTAGCAACAGCAGGTTATGGTTTAATTAAGTCTAGCAGCACTTCATTGACAATATGGAGGGGACAAACTATCATCATTACAACCTGTTTTCCACGTCCTTCATTTCCTGTGAGCCTCCGGTTGCATTCAGCCCGCTCCTATACCAGCTGATACCAATACTTTGGCTGCAAGGAGCAGAGTCGGTTCACTTCACATCAGATAGAAATAAGGAGAACGGGAAGCTCAGCCACATTGGAATCCCGAAGTCAAACAAGCAGTCCTCGTGAGAAAACAGAAAGTGTAGCCAAGGCGACTCATCAACACCGATTTCTTTCCTCGAGCTGCCATCACAAAGCACCACAAAATGGGTGACTTAAAGCATCCGAAATGTATGTCTCACGTTCTGGAGGCCAGAAGTCAGGGGTCAAGGCGTCTGAAACCCGTAAGGGAGGACGCTTCCTTGTCTCCTCCCAGCTTCGGGTCATTTGCTGGGAATTCTTGGCATTGCTTAGCTTGCTGCTGCTGAGCAACGATCTCTAACCCCATTGTCACATGGCGTTCTTCCCTTGTGTGTCGGTGTCTTCACGTGGAGTTCTTCTCCTCTTCCTATAAAGGCTCCAGTCCTATTAGATTAGGGTTCGCCCTAACAGCCTCATCATATCTTGATTATGTCTTCGAAGATCCTATTGCCAAATAAGGTCACAGTCACTGGAACCAGAGGTTGGGACTTCAACATATCTTTTTTTTTTTTTTAATTATATTTTATGGTTATGCTATTATAGTAGTCCCAATTCTTTCCCCTTTGCCCCTTCCAACCAGCACCCCCACTCCCTCAGGCAATCCCCACACCATTGTTCATGTCCATGGTCATGCACATATGTTCCTTGGCTACTCTATTTCCTATGCAGAACATCCTTTTCTGTGACTACCAATCTGTACTTCTCAATCCCTCCCCCCTTTCACCCATCCCCCAACCCTCCTCCCCTCTGGCCACCATCAAAATGTCCTCTGCATCTATGACTGTTACTATTCTGCTTGTTTGTTTGTTTTGTTTTTTAGATTCAATTGTTGATAGTGATGTATTTGTTGCCATTTTATTGTTAACATTTTTGGTTTTTTTTTTTCCTTCTTCTTAAAAAAGACCCTTTAACATCTCGTATAATCCTGGTTTGGTGGTGATGAACTCCTTTCGCTTTTTCTTGTCTGGAAACCTCACGGTCCTTCAATTCTAAATGATAGCTTTGCTGGGTAGAGTAATCTTGGTTGTATGGCAAAATATCTTTTTGGGTGATACAATTCAACTCACAACAAACACTGACCTAGAAGGTTGTTAGGACCCACTTTAGTCACTCATGCACCTTGCTGCCACCTCAGGGAATAAGACTTTATGAATCCAGTTTGCAGTACTGTATTCTTTATTCACAAGCTTTAGCTTCTTTATTGTCATCTTTTAAAAAATTCAGTTGTATCTACCAATTGCTCAGCTTTCTCTGAATCTCACAGTGAAAATAAATGAAAAAATATGATTATTCTAATTAGTCACCTGTTCTTTTTTTGTGCAGAGCCCTCAATCCTAATCACCACTCAGGTCTTGGACAAGTCCATACATTAGCTGTCCAGGACACAAAAAAAGCCTTTACTTATACAATAAACTTATTATAAAACTTAGAAATGTATACCCAATACTTTACAAATGTAAAATATGAAATTTAAAGAATGCACACATGCGTCATAAATCCATCTTGCCAAAGAGATGTATTGTGATATAAACTTAACATACAGTATAGTGATTTATAACTATCTGTATGTTAATGTTGCTTAGGGAATCATAATTTTTAATTACCTGAATTTTACACATTTAAATATGCATATATATTATTACATTAGTTCAGCTTTAAAGACTATATATACTATGTATATGTGAAACATGATAATGTGTATGTGTGCAATTATAATTGAACTCAAGGGATCCCCATAATGATCCAATAACAGAGAGAAAAAAAATCAAAGCCATAAGCAATAAATCATTTAAATTATATGTGTAATAGCTTGTGGCTGCAGAGTTTTTAATACATATTCATTCATGTGTGCCTTTTATATTTTGCATTGATTTAAAAGCTGTTTCTTCAATGTTTTATAATTATGACCTCATGTAAATCAACTCAGTTGAAAATTTCACATATTCAGATTAGTGAAAAAAGATATAAGATGTTCATTGAAATTATTAAAAAGTAACTTCTATATGTTCACCCTAGTTCTGCTCACTACAAGCAATTGCACGGACCCAATGATTAAATGACTGTAACTTAAATGCTCTGTTTAAAATCATGAAGATGACAAGTTATTATATAGACTCAATGTTTTGGAGAAGTATTTAATTCATGAGGAACTTTTTAGCATACCAATTTGAAATGCTATAATCAGAGTGTGATTTATTGTTTTTCCCCAAAGCATGAATCAAATATCTTGATTGCCTGATAATGTTTTGGTTTTAGTTATTCATATATTTTTAGTTTTTGATTTACCCATTTGGAAAATATGGGTAGATGATTTCTAATAGGGATATAAGCCTCAACCCTCATTTGGTTAAAGGCTGAATGAAATACGAGCCCTTGGACAATACGTCCTTCCCAGGCCCTCCGGAAAGTTTGCACCCAGGAACTGCCATCGTGCACTGAGCAGCAACAAATGAAAACTAACACCACTGCTGGGTTCTGCTTGAGTCCTGTTTTTGCTTGAGACTCCATTTATACGTGGCGTGAGAGAGCCATCTACAGAAAGTTAAGAAAAGAACTACCTTCAACAAGAAGAACAGACAGTCTAAGAAGGTCTGTTAAGAGACATTATTCTGTGTCCTTCCCCCTCCCGTTCAATCAACAAAGATTTTGCATATACTGGTTTCCTAATCTCCTAAATCCTACCCATATTCTTGCCACATTGCACCTCAAACTAAATATGTCCGACACTGAATCCATTTCTTCTCACCAAAAAGCTTCTCTATTTTCTCAGTGAATAGAATCACATCTGTGAAGTGGTCAAATCTAGGAAACTATATGTCCATCTGCAGCCCTCATAACTCCACACAAACCACAGGTACATGTGTGTTTCTTCTTTCCTAGCCCTACTTTACCACCTTGTCGATTTCGTCATCCTGTTACGTGAACTAGTCCAATCATCTTTTCCCTGGTTTCTGAGGTCAAGTTTATTCTTCATACTGTTGTAGAATAATCTATCCCACTCGCCACTTGAAATCACTCTCAAAAGTAGCATATAATTATTGTTCAAAAACAAATAAGACTAATTTATTGTGTAAGAATTCGGGTTAGGTTAGCTTTGGGGAGAACGCTGTGGGTAAGGCTTGTTAGGACGCAGGACAAATACTCAGTCTGTTCTATTTTTTTATCCTCGTGGAAGCTGCGTGGATGTGATAGATGTATGAAAATTCACGGAACTGTACAGGTATGATGCAGGCACTTTTGTGTATATATTATGTTTTTCTTCAATGAAAAAGTTAATTACATAAAAAATAATGGATTTGCCAGTTTTCTTCATATCAAGATTGAGCAACAGCTTCCGTTTTTTCTTTTTTAAATAAACCTCTTTATCATGTTGTTTTGTTTTCAGTCACATTCAGAACCCAAAGTGTTCTGGTCGCAATAGTTAATCATCCATGGCCAGCAGAGAGAAAGTCACATACTCACTCTTAGTTATTATGGACGGTCAGGATCTATAGATTTGTTT
Source organism: Furipterus horrens (assembly GCF_987537825.1). NCBI lineage: Eukaryota > Metazoa > Chordata > Mammalia > Chiroptera > Furipteridae > Furipterus > Furipterus horrens. The sequence goes on from NW_028327182.1 coordinate 6,780,196, forward strand.
CCTGCCTTTGTCCCTGAAACATTGTCTTCCAATGGGCAACAGTTCACCCGCCCTAGGGCATGATGCCTGTCAGCTCCCTTTGGTCATCACACTTGTTTAATGCCTGTGGGAGGCAGTTTGGTGAGACAGAGAGATATTTTGGTATCGCTAGCATCAATGTGCTGATGCAGGAACACCAATATGCTGATACAGGCCAACTTGATGCCAGCTGCTATTACTATTCAACTCTTTCAGCCCGGCTGAAATAGAGATAAAAATGAAAGCCAAATGCTTAAATATAAAACCAGACAAAACAGCAGAGAAACCAGTAGGGAAAGAGACATCTTCTGAGTCAATGGCAGAAATTAATCTGACATTTTGAATTTGAGGATCTCAGAACCTAAATTTTAGGTGAAGATATGACTTACAATTCTCACGAGGATTTAATAAAAATCCACACTAATGTTCCCACCAGTTTGGGAAATATGTGAATAGAAAACTCTGCTACATGAACACTGAAGTTATAGTAGAGAGAAACTTAAAGATAATCTCATAAAGCACTGATTAATGATAAAATATGTAATTACAATATGAAATATTTACAATGTTATAAATATAGAACAATAAGGTAATTATATATTTGCATTTTTATTGCCTACCATGTACTAGGTAAGCACAGGGCATTTTATATACATTATTTTATTTAATGTAGTTTTACAAACAGTTTTTATGGTGCATTACAATGAAATAAAAAAATAGTGAGAGGTTCCCCTAAGTCCATGCCACTGTTCTTAGAGTTTTTATCTTCTCTACTGTTTTTGAGTATCCATAAAGTACCCGCATTGGCAGTTTAATATTCATTATTATAATCACATCTTAAAATATTAGCATAATGCACTGAAATACCTAAATCCTAAACCCAGCCCCTCAGTAGGCAACCGTCAGGAAATTTTGCCAAAAACGACTGATGTTCTCCAACCAAGCAGAACGTACCCGATTCCCTAGCCCACCTCTAAGCTGTTCTGGAGAAGTATATTCACATGTATCCAACTATCTATGGAAGCGTTAGCCCCAGGTGTTCTGGGTGCCGAATGATTCAAAATAAAAAATCTCTGGAGCATGAGATCAAAGGGCTAGTCTAGTGGGTGGTTATATAATTTGGAAGGAGGAAGCAGGGTATCTGAACTAAAGGTATTATTTTGAGGAAAAATGCCTGAAATAGAGGGGAGAAAGTATAGAAGCCAAAGATGGATAAAGCAGGGACCTCGTTAAGCAGAATACCCCGTGCCTTCTCAGAACGTGCTCCAGGTCTCTTTTTCTTCTAGTGTGGGTGCACCTGGGACTAGTGAATAATCGTTGATTTTTTAAAAAAGTTTTATTGATTGATTTTAGAGAGAAATGTGTTGGTCCACTTATTTTTGTATTCATTGGTTGATTGTGGCATGTTCCCTGTCGGGGACTGAACCCACAACCTTAGCGTATCAAAACGCTTCTCTAACCAACAGAACTACCTGGTTAGGGCAAGTGAATGACCTTTGAACAGACTGAACACCTCTCCCAAAAAGTACTCTGGGAACTCTAAATTAAAATGGAAGAGTATCAGATTAACAATGGGAAGGGAAATAAAAAGAGGGAAGAGAAAACAGATACTGAGCCCAAAGTGGAATGGAGACAAAAATGAAAATAAATACCAAGGTTTACCAAGTCCGCTCACATTGTAAAGCCCCTTACTTTCTCTCCATCTGTCTCTCGAAATATCTCCATCTGAAACAATGCACAGGAAAAACTGGTTTTCTATTTGATGCGCTACTTAAACTGCCTCCATGTTTCTTTCTCCTTTTCCAGAATCCCTCCTTCCTAATTTTAGGGCTGAAATATACATCCAGAAGTAGATGAGACGTAAATGGGAAGAAGGAATTACTCTGGTCGTCCTTCAGCTAGGCAAGACTGATCAAACTGTGGGTTTTGAAATGAAACAAACTGTTATTTGATTATATTGAGATCAGTTGCTGGGTCAGGAGAATTTTAAAACCAAAATTACACAAATGATGTACATTTTCTTGGCTCATGATACTCGATACAACTAATTTTAGACAGTGATTTTTAGCACTTGCAGCTGCAAACATAACAGGTTCAAAGTAATAATCAACACTAAATTTTGATATTTTGTTACTTCTCAATTATAGTACTTTTAAATAAAGGCTTTTTTTTTTTTTAACTTTCTGCCATTTGATTTTCAGAAGCGTCTTCAACCAATTAAACACACATTGTGGCTTTTTTATTAGGCTGGAAGAAGTCTACTTATGGGAGATAGTCCATTTCCTGACCCTGCCTTACACATTTTTCTCTGGCGGCTAGAATCTCCCTCCCTCTAATTTCCAGGCTAATTCGTTGTCTCAGAATGAAACACTAAAAGCAGGAAATGATACAAGGGTAGAGTGAACAGAGCCAATTGTCTGCACGAATCACATCACTCCTTAATTCCTTAGTAACAGACCCCAATTTTGTTGGGGGAAACAGGGAAAATGTGCCCAGCTCTGAAATTCCATGGCCTGGACTCTCCTCATGCAAGGGGTGGCCAGGTGGCTGAGAACTGGTTAATGAGAGGCAAGGGAGGCCATTTGCTAGGACTTCCAGGGACGTTTATTAAATATAGCCAATTCAATTTGCACCCTCCGTAATAGCATTTTTTTGTGGCTTTTTCACTGACGTCGTGATTTTGAAATTCATCCATTTTTATCTAATAACAGTGACTCATTTATTGTCACCGCTGATTAGTATTTCGCTTTACGAATAAACCACGATTTATTTTGTCATTCTGTTTCAATGCACACTTGAACTGTGTCCAGTTTTTTGCCCTTACGAACAATAATGCTATAAGCTTTCTTGTATAGGTTTCCTGCAAAACCCTCTCTAGAGCCAGAGGTTGGCATACTTTGGCCCATGACCCAAATATGTATAGTTTATAAGATAAAAATGGGTTTTATATTCTTTTCATTTAAAAGAAGGAAAAGAAAAAGAAGAATGATATTTTATGATGTATGACAACAGGAATTTCAATGTCTATCCATAAAGCTTTGGCGGATATATCCATGTCTGTTTGCTTACGTATTGTCTGCGGCCACACTGACACTACAATGACACAGCTGTCATGGATGTCATCTACACGTCCTTCAGAGGGTAGTCACACCGCCTATTCCGTGAGGCTCTTCTCGAGATGGCCACCTCCTTTAATTCCTGTCATATTTATTGTAAACTGCCAGTCCTTTACATCTTGTCAATAAAGCTCATTATAATTTACTTTTATGTATTCTGCTACCTTCCCAACCACAGGAAACAGTCACCTGGGGTTGAGATCACGTTTCATGACACGAATGTAAAGCAGCTGCTCTACAAATGCTTATTTTTATTGTCAATAATCACGACAGTACTCTTCACATGCTGCCCTTGGGACTAAAAGAATCTGCACACCTTCACAAAGTGCTAGATTTAAACTCAGGAAATAATGTCAGTGAGAATATTCAACAAAGTTGTTTGTTCATTTGTTTATTTGTTCAAGAAGCGTTCATAAAAATTTGTCTTCTTCTGGACTTCCATTGAATTTTATTAACTTTCGTCCGTAATAATTTATTGGTAAATGCTCTTACTTCCATAATGTACTCTAAACCCTTTGACGACATTAACCATTTTGTTTATCTCAGTATTTTCCCTGATACAGCCATCTTCCCATAGATGATACACAATATATTTCAAATGAATTAATGAGTTTGCCCGTACCTATACTAACCTCCACTAGAAGACGTAAAAGCAGAACATGTTTTGTCTGCCACCACCACGTTTCAAGCTTATGTGCTTTGTTAAAGAAACAAAAACAAATGCATGATTATAAAAGACTGACCACATAGGTGAGTATAGAAGATTGTTGCTAAATAGCAGATTTCAAGTTCTTATATCATCCTAAATGATGATTTTAAGTTATATATCTCACACAATTGACTACCTGAAAGTCACTGTAATAAACTGAGCTCAAAAAGTTTTATCAAATTTACCTGGCGTTAGACATGTGTGAGGCATTTGTAATCTGTTTTAAATAAAATACACAAACTTACCAAAACCAAATTAACTGTCACTAAAGTAAATGAAGCTAACCATTGCTCATTTGGTTATGATTTTAGTATAAATTTGCCTAGATATTTTTTACATGAATCTATAAATTCTACTCAGCTGAAATGAAGAGTAGGACACTTTAGTGTATTTCAGATAATCTGAGTTAAAAGTTAGAACAGAATCTTTCTTGTAGTAAGAAAAACCTTGAAGCCCTAGAGTGATAATTTTAAAAAGCCATTTCAACTGTGAGACTTTATTTAGGTGGAGAAAAATTAAACTTTTTATTATATTACATGATAATTTGACAGTAACTTTATCCTCACAGAGCACCCCTATTTTCATTAAATAAATACAGTGCATGCTGAATCTAAAAATTTTCAAGATGATTTATTCTATTAAACATAATATTCTTATTATAAAGCACTTATTAATCACTTCTTCCACATACAATGAAAACTGCTGTCATCACCAAGTTTTAGTCTCATTACCCCAATATGAATAACTTTGAATAACATTTTGCTACAAAATACTACAATGCAGTTGTACCCTTGAATTACATTCACTTCATAGTCAATCTGTGCTCAGAGGTTATTGATAATGAATGTTAGAATGTTTTGCTGCTCCACTAACTTGAATGACCTTTGCCGAGTTACTCCATTCTTGCATTTTAATTTTTCTGTCTGTACATAGAAAGAAAAAAAAAAAACATATAAAAGAGACCTTAACGCTGGTTCAAAACCTCTAAACTTCCCCTGGTGAAATTTGATAATGGATCCATACACAGAGGGCAAAAAGAGACCCAAGAAAGAGGCAGGGCACTCCAGATTGGTATGTGGCGGGTTTAATGAGCAAGAGAACATGGATTTGAAGCTTGTCTTGGGCAGCTAGCTGTAAGACAAGTAGATCTTTGCACACGCCACTAGAATCTTATGAGTTTATAGAGAGGCTTTAACAGGGTTCAGTGACATGTACAGTCTAGCTGGTCCCAACACCATCACTCTCCCCTCGTGTGGAAAATGTGGGTGGAATGTATAGTACATTCCAAGGACAGGAGCAGTGCACAGAGCCTGTGATTGCCCAGGTCCAACTCTCAGGTCACATCCTATACCAAAGACCTCCCTGGAGCCTTCAATACCATCCAATCCTACTCTTCCTTTTGTTCTGCAGATAAGGAAACAAGGCCAGAGATGACCAGTCTCAGGAATATTTCAAACCCACGTAGATTTCTAAGAAAATACTCTGTAAGCCAAAATGTATAATAATTATGTAAATAAATGACCATTAATTACATTAATTTAATTCTCTTTGAAAGAGAAATGTAGCAGTCCTCACTATTCTGAACTCAGATATCCGGGAATATATATTATCAGATGGTTTAGTAATGCCGTTTGATAGTGTATTTGTGTGACTTTGGTAGGGAAATCATTTCTTAAAGATTTGCAACCCATCAGGCAAACGTTAACACTTGAGATATTCACTGTCAATATTTTATTTCCTTTATCTCTCGATTTCAGTAAAAATTTCAGTCCAAAAATAAGTGAAAATGAGAAATTAATTAAAGCAAATACTTATGAAAAATTCATAATATATTTTTCTGTTATGCTCTATGGACAGAAACAAAGTTCCTTACTCATCTGCCTTAGCTTTCTGCCCATCTATCCATAAAACAAGGAATCTTCAATATTTATTGAGCCCCAATAACAAATACTGTGCTAGATTCTGCAAGGGATGCTAAAAATGAATAAGGCATGAGCCCTCGGGAACATACTATCTCTAGAGGAGACTAAGTACTGTATTCACATTTTAAAGTGAGAATTATAAGTGGTATATGACAGTTTAAGCGCTTATGAGAATTGAAAGGAGGGATAGATCGTACCAAGTAGGAGAAACCGGAAAACGAAGGCTAAACTTAGAATCTGAAGGCTGACTAGAATTTCCAGAGCAAGATCTTCTAAGGAAAGGTGTACACTAAGCACATGAGAGGAAATGTAAAATGCAAATGTTTTAGCAACTTCAAGATTCAGATTCTCTATAGGGGCAAAGGAAGTAGCAGTTGATCGAGACTCAATCAGAGCCTGTGATTTTGGTTGATTATAATAAAGGGAGCTGTCGGTTTTCTATGCATCCCACCTGGATTCCTCTGGACCAGCCCTTCTAGTTCATCTCAAACTTTAATGTGAACAAATATCACTTGGGCTTCCTGTTACTCTGGGGATTCAGATTCAGTGGGGCTGGGCTGGGACCTGAGACTGCATGTCTAGTGAGGGTACAGGTGATGCTGACGCGCTGGCCTGTGGACCACTTTTGAGTACAAAGGCGAGAAGAATGGCCCCCTTCATCAGTATCAGCTTCACCTGGGAGCTTATTAGACGTGAAATGTACATTACGGGCCCCCACCCCGCTCCCGTTGAATCAGAAACACGGGGATGAGGCCCAGCACCCTGCGTTTCAACAAGCCCCCCAGGTGACGTCACTGGTTTTCCAACCTGATTACCACACGCCAGTCACCGGAGATGGGGACCTGGAGTGTCCAATTCTAGGGATGCCCCAATCTCAATCCCGGAGACGCCCCTGAAACAGGTGTGGCCTTGGCGTCCGAATTTCTAAAAGCAATACCAGGTGGCTCTAATTTGCTATCAAACTTGAGACACCCGCGAGGCAGGTGCTTTGAACGGCCACAGGCCTTCTTTTCCACGTGCGTAAACGTGGGTAATACCCATGCTCGTTCCAGCCTGGCATCTCCAGCCCGCGTTGGGCGCCCACAACCCCAGTTCGATCTGGCGGAGCCCGCCTCCCTGCCGCGTATCCCACGCGTCTCGGCTTCCGCCGGAGCATCAGCCCCGGGGCTCTCCGCGCCCGCGCCGCCCGCACCTACGTGGCGCAGGTCTCACCCGAGGCGGCCCGCAGGGCGCATTCCGCCAGCGCTGCAGCCGAGCGCGCATGCGCCCCAGGCCCCGGCCGAGTAACGGCCTCGAGCTCCCCCCACCGGAAGTGGGCGGCGGCGCGGCGCGGGGACCTGGCTGCAGCGTGGCGGCTGCGGGCTCCGGGCGGCTGGCGCTCCTCGCTCCGCGTCATGGCCGAGGCCGCCAGCGTGGTGCGGCTGCTCCTGGGCTCCGCGGGGCTGCTGTCGCTGTTGCGCCCCGGCCCGGCCTCCGCGTCCAAGGCGGTGACGGCTCACTTGGCCGCGAAGTGGCCCGAGACCCCGCTGCTGCTGGAAGCCAGGTGGGTGCGGGCTGGACCCTGTGCCGATCGCAGGGGCAGGGAGGGCCCGGCCGGGGCTGCGGGAGCGCTGGGACCCTGGCGGCCCCTGGGGGCCGTCCTTGCGCCTCTGCTCCGGGCGCCCTCCTGGCTGACCCTCGGAGCATCCATCACTCCTCCCCGGCCGCCCCGTGCAACTCGCTGGCAATTCCTTGTTCCCCCGCGGTTAGTCCTTTGCCCCGCCCGCGGGGTTTTAAACATCGGGACCTTTGTTGAATTCGTTTGAATGTTACTAGCATTTACGAAGGGAAAAAAAGGAAGAATGGATAGTGCAGTGCGGTGTCTAAGGCAAGCACTTAAGTTAATGTGGGCAGTTCTTTCCAGGGGACCGTCTCCAGTGGCCGAGGTAGGCTTCCTGCGTTGTTCATTCTTTCCGAGCCTCCTCCGCTGGAATTAGTGTATACGCCGCTGTTTCCTGTGCACACACAAAACCCGTGGCTATTCACCTTCGCTCTTAGTGTCCCAGTCTTAGGCCGGCAAGAAGTTTTCATGACGATTGCTTTTGTCATTTCACCCAGGCAACAGCTTATGGTCCCGAAAAGAGACTCCGTCGCCGCACATTATAGCGCACGTGTGAGAAACGAACTCGGTTCTTTTTACTTGAGGTGTGATTGACATTAGATTCGTTTCGGGCATACAACATAATGATTTGCGATGTGTGCGTCTTGTGAGCACCACAATAGTTATGGGGTTGGCCACAAAAGTCTGTTATGTTTTCCCCATAAAAGACATTTTTCGTTGTCATCAATAACTTCATGGGTTTGGATATTGTGAGTATGTTGGCTGTCTCCCGCTCTTGGCTTCTAGTGCATAGAAGCTCGGGTGCTGCTGAACATCTTCCAATGCCTAAGACAGCCGCACAGCAAGGAATTTTTGGCCGAAATGTCAGCAGTACCAAGAAACTTTGCCAACGACTTTTGACACGTTTGCTCAGTCACAGCACCTTCTCCATACACTGCACAAACCTTTGTGTTTTTTTTATGTGCATTTCAGTTGTGGTTTGAAATACGAAAGCATAATAGTCCCAAACGTTGTGTATTTTCTTCCGTCTTCAATGTGAAAACGGCTGCATAAAAATTCACCGACTTCGGTAAGTTTTTTAAATGCACGCTGCTATGACAGCTGTGACGATACCATCTAACAAAATATGTTCGCATAAAGTTAAAGGCGTCTAAGCACTGCTAGAGCCAGCATATGGGAAACCAAACGAACTTTTTGGCCAACCCAATGCTAGTTTTCATTTTCTAAGGAACCTCCGTGCTCTTTCCGCAGTGGCTGCTCCACTTTGCATTCGCACCAACCTGGCGCACGGGCTCCCTTTTCTCCTTTGAGGATTTATCGCTTGTCTTTTTGATGATAGCCATTGTATAACAGGTGTGCGGTGGTATCTGGCGGTGGTTTGGTTACGAATTTTCCTGATGGTTAGCGACATGGGGCACCTTTCCACGTCCCTGTTGGTCATCTATATGTCCTCTTTTAAAAATAAAAGTCTTATCAGAGGTTTTTGAGTTGCTTTTATTTATTTATTTATTTTGATGTTGGGTTCCATGAATTCGTTATACATTTTATCTATTGGTCCCTTATCAGATACGTGGTTTGCAAATCTTTTCTCCCGTTCAGCAGGTTGCCTTTCATTTTGTTGATGCTTTCTTTTGCTGTGCAGAAGCTTTTTAGTTTGTTGTAGTCCTACTTGTTTGTTTTTGCTTTTGTTGCCTTTGCTTTTAGTATCAAAGCCAAAAAAAAAAAAAAAAAAAAAAAAATCATAGCCAAGACCAGTGGTAAGAAGCTTACCGCTAATCCCTGCTGCTAAAATGTGAACTTAAAGGGACAATACCATTTCTCATTCATGTGTCTTTTCCCAAAGCACCGTGCGTGAAAGGGGTGCCCAGTAAATACATCAGGACCTCGAATAACATCATTTCATTCAACGTTGTATTGCTATGAAGTTGATGAGAGACGGAACTTCCTTCCTGGCTGGGGCCACTGTCTTGAGGCATTTGCACATTCTCCGGGTACTCTGGTTTCCTTCCACCTCCCAAAAATGTGCACGTTAGTCGAATTGGCATTTCTCCATTGGCCCCGTCCGCGTGCGTGTGGGTTGGTGTGCACAGGCCCTCGGAAGGAAGCGCCTCCTGCCAGGATGGGCTGTCGCCACCCAGGTCTCTGAACCGGAATAAGAAAATTAGAAAATAGTTTTGAAATTTATCTTTCTTAAATATATGTATAACTCACACTTATTTCAATGTTTAATATTAGAAGTGTTTTGGGTCTTCATTTAGAATTTTGGTGGTGTTTTTGTGACCAGAAATATGTCACTGGAACTTAACTCTCACTTAAACAATTCAGTTGGTTTATTTACACGTCATTTCAGGTAAAGTTGCAGTTTCCAAGAACCTATAGAGGACATTAAGTAAGGGCTTTAACTTTAGTTGAAACAGTTTTGTTAGATTGTATTGTGACAGCTGTCACATCAGCATGCATTAAAAAATAAAAGATCAAAATCAGTGACTATGTAGCCATTTTAATATTGAAGACGGAAGAAAATAAGCAACATTTTTGGCATTTTATGCTTTCTTATTTCAAGAAAGGTAAAAACAGAATGGAAACGCACATTTGTGCAGTGAAGGGAGAAGGTGCTGTGACTGATCAAACATGTCAAAAGTGGTTTGCAAAGTTTCATGCTGGAGATTTCTCGCCACTGGACGATGCTCCATGGTCTGGTAGACCAGTTGAAGTTAATAGTGGTCCAATCCAGACATTAATTGAGAACATCAACGTTCTATCACGTAGGAACTAGCTGACATATTCATAATACCCAAATCAGTAAAGTTATTGGTGAAAATAAAAATGCCCTTTATTTTATGGGAAAAACCCATACGGGCTTTTTGGCAAACCCAGTAATTTCAGAGGAGTTCCAAAAGGGCTTAGAGCAGTGGATATTTTCTTAAAACGATCACTTTGAAGGGTCCTATTTAGATGTATAAAAAGCGGTATATGGAAGAAGTCTTTGTCCTCTGGTTGAACAGACTAGGAGAGTGTCCGTAGCTGTTTGATCAAGTCAACTGAGTGGCAAGTGTTGCGCCCCACTTCACTTCCGGTTTTGTGCCATCCCCGCCCGCCCTTTTCAGGTCCCACCCATTTAGTGTTTAATCTGCTTTTAGTTGGTTTTGTCGGGATTTTGTTGTTGTTGGTTTTTGTTTGTTTGTTTTTGGCGACTGTTGCTTGGACACCACTAATAAGAATTATTTTGAACTTATTTATTGCTTTAAATTCCTGTGCTTGTCATGTTTATGTTGATGGATTAGTCAGTTTTCCTTTTCACCTCCTTTTCTTCATTCAGGGACCATCTCAAACTCCCAACAATTAGTTTTACTCTGCTGTCTTTGGTGTCTTTAGCACTTTGTGTTTACATTAAGCGCTCATTTAAGTTTATCAAGGCGGGATGGGCAGTAACGAAGCATCTGTACCACCTGTTTGGTGACTGATTGCCTTCTAGTTTAAATAGTTAAATCTATTTGTTTCAGGTGTCTTGTGCTTTGTTCTGCATAGGACTGAATAACCTTTTACTTATTTCATTATTTCCGAAAGGTTTTATATGGCCTTGGACACTTTTTGTTACCTACCCTCTGTACAAAAATGAAAGTTTCTTAGTGCTTCAAGACCAAATACCTAATGCAGTACACCAAGGTCCTGTTAACATTTTTATTAAGGTATTGTCTGTTTTAAATAATAAAAAGATTGTCTACATAAAAAAGTAGCTAATTAAAAATTATTATGTATGACTTTAAAAGTAAAATAAAACCAATTTTTGTGAAAAAGTCTTATTTTTATTCTTTTTTTACTTTTTACCTTAAAAACACTTTTTTCATTGCTTTTAAAGTGTGCTTCTTAGTGCTCTTTCACTTGGAGAAACACAATAAATTATCCATATTTTAGTTGTAGCTAATAATGAGGAAACGCCAAAAATAATTTCTTATGCCTTCTGTTCCGGTCATGATTATGTACTTGAAGTTGAGAATGATATGTCAGGTAAGAATCATCAATATTGTTCTCCTTCTGCATTATGGTAAATAGAAATTTGTAACTTGACATTAATTTTTGGAAGTTTTTGTTTTTACCATAAGTTATAATTTTGTTCTAAAGTATGGTTTATAATATCTAAACCATTTTTTATTTTCATCTGTTAACTGAGTACTTTTATTTTTTTAATAGTGAATTTTTGGCAGAAGAAAGCAATGAAAAATTTTGGCAGTTTTTGGACACTGTTAAAGAATTAGCAATTTATAAGCAAACAGGTACGTGATGTGCATATTTTAACTGGTAAGATTTGTATTTATGTGCACACATTGGATATGATTAATTGCAAAGGTTATGTGTGACTGCTTAATGGAATTAATTAATCTGAATATTAAATTGGAAAAGATGTTTTAATGAAAACTTTTTAAGGGTTCATTTCTAAAAATATAAGGTTTTAATACTTTATTATAGGAAAGCTCATGTAATTAGCAGTGTTTGCATATTATAATCAAGAATAAATATAAATTGTTTAATTATCTTTGTTTTTTACCTAGATTTTTTTGAAATACTGTTAGTTTTGCATCTAGTAATATTATTTTTGTTTTTTTGTTTTTTTTTTTTTTTTTTTGCTAAAATATCTTAAACTCTTCAAGAGACATTTAATACCTTCTGTCAAAAATCAGGGGACTGCCCTGGCCAGTGTGGCTCAGTTGGTTGAAGCATCATCCTGTACACTGAAAGGTCTTGAGTTCAATTCCTGGTCAGGGCACGTATCTAGGTTGTGGACTCAATCCCTAGTCAGGGAGTATATGGAGGCAACTGATTGATGTTTTTCTTTCACATCAGTGTTTCTCTCTCTTCTCCCCCTTCCTCTCTTTCTAAAACCAATAAATATATATATTTTTTAAAAATTAGGGAACCTATGTGCTTTCATATCACTATCTAGAAAGTGGAGCTAGCCATTCCTACTTTTTAAATATATATGAAAGTGCATGTCTGTATATACATACATATATTTGTAGGATTAACAAGTGTTTATTAATGTGTTTCTTAGGGAATGTCAGTAGATTTAAGATCCTGAAATTAGGTTTTAGCAGTAGAGGCTAAAAGTTATTTATTATAAAAAATGGTTATTTTTCTATCTACAAAGAATAGAATAAAATATATTAACATGGAATCCCTTAAGAGGGAATTTTTTTAGACAGAGAAAGCGTTTTACTGCAGCAGTTAGTTTATGATTTTATTTCTGAGTAAATTGAAGATAAACAACAGTTTTTAATGTTTAAAGTGTTCGTCACTGAAGGCTTATTTGGCTCATGTGGTGGTGGAGTTCAGCAATTTTGTGATTTCTTGAGATAGACTTTTTAAAAATGGAGCAGTCATGCCTCGTAATGATATTTAAAATTGAATTATTTCCAAAAACAAGTAATTTGCTCTTTCAAAAACACGTTTACTTCAGTTTATTATTTCATAATCATTTGAGTCATAAGAGAAGCTGGCACTGCTTTCGATACTGGGAATATAAAGATGAAGAAATGTGGCATGTTGGTTGGCCCTCCATGATGTAACAGTGCCAGAGACGGCAAAGCAGCTAGGTCTGCGGTAGCGCATAAAGAAGATGCCCCGTCAGTCTGGCCGAGAGGCCGGGACAGCCTCTTCAATGGTGGATGCAGGGGCTGAGTGTGCCCGGTAGGACTTCGCCGGGTGGTGAAGGAGGGAGAACAGGAGAGGAGACTGGAGTGGGATGCACAGAGGAGCTTCGGCCTCTTAGAAGTCTGTTTTCAAGTCACTTGGAGACTCTTGGATTTGTACTGGTCCTGGAAATGTTAGTTTTGCTAACTGAGGTTAAAAGTCGGCTAGAATCCTGTTTCAGGTTTCCGTGACAGTAAGAAATCCAACACCACTCTTCCTGGCCCTCACCGAAAATCCTCAGTATGTCTTCCCAAGTCTGTTGTTCTCCCTACAGGCTTTATGCCTTATTCAGGGCCAGTTTTTCATTAAAGAAACAATCTTGAAAATTACAAATTTTGAACTCTCATTTCAAGTTCCTAGGTATATCAGCGTGTTTTATACCTAAATGAAATGACATACCTGGACAGTCTGGTGACAGATCACTAAAAGGTTGGAATTAAAGCTGAGGAATACCTACGCTCTACGTCCCGCTTATATTGGAGGACGTGTATGTCAGGGGAGAACCCTAAATAAATTGTATTAAATAAGAATTACTAACACTGAAAATATAATTCTGTTGAGCTTATTCATAATGGTGAGAATCAAATGAATGTGTCGCATCATTGCTGACCTCATTAGGTATGGGAAAGAATGGTCAATATCAGGGATTAAATATGTTAACTATCAGATTTTACCAAATTTGTTTTCAAGAGGTTATTCTAGAGGAAACATTTTAAATCTCCAGTTTCTTGTAATTTTTTAGGTTGTTGAATGTTCCTGAAACCCTCTAAATTCTCTTAAGAATCATTTCATTGATCTACTTGCTTAAAGAAGTTGTAGAAATTGAACATTTTAACACCTTGAATTCAGGTGCCGTTTTCATGCCATTTAATGAGAACACTTTACATTATGTGCCAGCAAATTAACATCTTTTACTCATTGAATTGCCTGTTTTAAAAAATATTTTATATGGTTCTGCCCCAGTTTTGTACTTATTTATGCCTCAAGATTCAAGTGGCATGATTTAGCTGACCTACGTAGACCTGTTCATTTCTTAAATATTAATTCTAGAAATATACCGAATGCCTATTCTGTGTGCCAGGAGTAAAAAGGCACAATTGGAAGTATAGGAAAGATTTCTGTTTTCGTAGTTTATAGCTTCATGGGAAGAACAGCATTAAACAAATAACTATACAATTAATTTTCAATTACACTTTTGAAAATTGAACCAATGATAGTGTAGTCCTATCAGAGTGTGTAAGAGGATCTAGACTTGGGAAGTCAGCAAAAACTTCCCCAAACAAATGACATGTAAGCCGAGGTTTGCTGAGTAGGAGTCATCCTCCGCCCTCCTGCATTCCATGCCGGAGGAGGCCGTGGGAAGCCCCGGAGCGGCGGGCCGTCTTTGTCTTCCGATACTGTCCGTTGGTACCACACGAGTGGTAAGGAAGCAGCGAGAGATCCCTGCACCACCACCCGATTTTGTTCGCAAATGTTCTTAGTCTTTATCTTTGTGTTTTTCTAAATTAATTTTTTAACAAGGTTTACTTCATTTTATTTTTATTTTAGTTATTTATTTATTTTTAGAGAGAGGGGGAAGGAGAAAGAGAGGGCGAGAAACATCACTGTGTGGTTGCCTCTCACTCACGCCCCCAACCGGGGACCTGACGTGCAACCTAGTCCTGTGCCCTGACTGGGAATCGAACCAGCGACACTTGGCTCGCAGGCTGACGCTTATCTTTGTATTCTTAAGTATACATGAGTTTCTGCTGCTCGCCTTGTTGGCTTCAGTGATACCCTTTTACGCCCAGCTAATATTTATGAGCCGTCACGGAGCTTACTTTACTTTCCACATAATTTTCCTTTGGTTGCATTTTGGTTGGTGGGCGGTATGGTGTTCTGCATTGCCAAAGCGTTCGCCATCTGCACAGTCTTCTTTCTGCAGTGACGTTCATCCGGAACTTCCCATCAGACTTCATGCCGTAGTTCCTCCCGTTATTTCTTGGCGATACACCGTTTGCTCCCTAGTCAGTGCTTCATAAACATCTCTTGGGGTTAATGGCCTTGAGTTCTTCACATGCAAATGTGTGTATGTGTGAGCTTTATACTTTGTATTTTTAACTTTAGAGTCTCGTAGTTTTTCCAAAGACATTGCAGTGCTGATTATTGAGTCTTTATTCTTAGATACATATATTCATTACTCCTTTTAATTCTGGAGCGTTTTCTTGGATTATAGTTTTCTTTATTCTGTTTTAGTCTCTTGATTCTCTGCTTTAGGGTTACAATTATACATATTGTAGATCTCCTTTGCCTGAGTTTTGTATCAGTTACTCTTAGATGCTTTTTTCTTTTCATTTCTCCTCTTTAAAAAAAATTTCTGTGCAATTGTCTTCACATTTCCCCTGCTTATTCTGTTTCTCTCACTCTTTTCCATGACATCTTTTTGCTCTTTTGTTACTTCTAGTTTAGCCTACATTTTCTTGTATTTTTTTTTCCTGTTCTTCCTGCAGTTCTTTCAGAACATTTTCATATCCCCCTGTTTTAGTCATTTCATTTCTGAGCTTTTTATCAAGAACTCGGAAGAAGCCAAGATTTTTACCTCCTTGCAAGCTAAAGACTTAGCTTCCCATAATTCAGGCATCAGACAGACACAAGGCTCCTGCATCACGACTGAAAGACTTTATAACTTACCGCAGGAAGCCTCCCGGGTGGGCTGTAGGGGGTTTTTGTCAGCTAGGATCCATCGCAATTACTGAGGCTTTTTACTGTCATCTTACACTTTGTACTTCGTCCACCTCATTTGCCAGGCAAACCAAAGTTCTGATGACTGAATCCTTCTGACTGCAGTATCACAGAGGCGTTTCTTCTCGCCTGGTTTAAGTCTGCATCTCTGTACCTGTTGTTCGAAGAAGGTGGAGCCCTACACTGACCTGGGACAGGTCTTTGTACCTGTCACAGCAGTGTGTGTGCTTGAAGCCCACCTGCATGGGGGAGAGTTAAGAACCGAGGTGTCATCTGGGCAAATGCCTTTGAATATACTTCCAGGTTCCTGGCCTGGAACCTCCTCCTCATTTCCTTTTCATTAACAGGCAGCAAATGGGAGGACCATTTATTGCTGGATGACCATACAATTTTGTCAACATGTCCACTGTCAGTTTACAAGGATTTCCCTCAAATTCTGTTAATTGGCTTGTGAGGCTGGATCTTTACTTCTCCAAAATCCGGGTGTCTGTCAGCGTTCCATCTTGGGTATCAAGTCTGTCAGCTCCTGTAGGATATGATATTGTACCCCACTTGCAAGCTAACAGATTAGTTCCATGAGTGCTGACAGAAGACAGAAGACCCCTGGGGTCAGAGACAAAGGACTTTACTACTTAAAGCAAAGGCAGTAAGCCCAGCACCCACATATTTGTGCTGGTTCACGGAGCCCCAGTTCTCACGGGTCGACCTAGAGGGCCAGGTAATGCCTGTCCCTGGGGGTAAAAGAGACACTGAGGGTCAAGAGTGAGCACCTTCTGAGCAAGCAGTAAACATAACAACGAACAGTCCAGGCTCTTGGCTCCCCCAGCGTCTCCTTCTAGCCAGCCTCCTCTTCCTCTTCCCAGAGGGGGAGCCTCTGGGGTTGCACACCCCTTTTTCCCCCCTTTTCACAGGGAACTCTGATCTGCGGGCACCTGCCCTGGATCCACCTCAGCTCTGCTCTTTTGTATGAGAAGTCTCCGTGAGTTGGTGGCGCGGCGCCAGGGGCGCAGGAGAGAGAGCGTGACCAGGCAGTGCCCAGGGGCGAGCCTGTGGGCACCTGCTTGCTGCGCTCCCAAGCTGCCCTCGGAACCCCTCGTTACCTCCCCGCCCCCGGTTGGCAGCGGACGGTGCTGCGGCTCCTGACCCGGGGGCGCAGGGTGGACCATGATCACGTCCCCAGCAGATCACGCCCCGGGCAGCAGAGGGAACAGGGCAGAAACACGCCTCTCCCCGCTTCTTCCCGGGGTGCCGCCGGGCCCTCTCCAACCCCAGGCTGCCTCGCTCTTCTGCCCTCTCCCGTTCAGATATCTCTGTCATCCCAGGGGTGTCCAAGAGTTTTTCAGTTAAATTGTAGGGGTCAGCCTTCTCTTTGGTGTCTTTGTGATCTTCGGGGTGAGTTTAGAGGAGGGATTTGGCATTTCTGGTTGGTTCATTCCAGACAAGACATTTTTCTCTTATTCTTTAACGTCTGACCCCAGATCTGTCTCCTCAGATGATCTGGACACGCTAATCCCTTTTGGCTGGTGTACTAAATATCAGGATGTATTTATAGATGTGATTTAAATTTTATCAAGTCATATTATCCTTTAATTTTTTGTGTTAGTCTCCTCTTAAATAGGAAGTAGGACCTGTGACTTATCCCTATATCAAAACCCCACAGCCATGGAGTGAATTGGTCTGATGTATTAGCATCTCCCAAATAGACTTTAATGGCAAGAGTGTTTCAACTAGACTTATATTGAGTTCTTGGATTTCACCAGAAGATCTATACGAAGTTAATAATAGAATAGAGATTGTGGTTTTCCATTTTTCTCTAACACCACCCATAACCAAACTTGAGATACGATTATATGTTATTAAATTAACATTACAGTGAGAGAGTGTGCCCATGTGTCAAATACAAAATACTAACATTCTTTTCTTTTGACTTGTTTTTATAGAGTCAGGTTATTCTTATTACAACTTAATCCTGAAGAAAGCTGGACAATTCTTAGACAACTTACATATCAATCTCTTAAAGTTTGCTTTCTCTGTAAGAGCATACGCTCCAGCTATTCAGATGTTTCAACAGGTATGTAAGATTCCCAAGCTGTAGATGACAAGCATAAATCTATCTTAAGTGAAAATCTTCAGTTCAGAAGGATCAACAGACTTATAATATCTGGTTCCACTGCTTACCATTGATTTTATTATCATTGTTATCATTGATTATAATACAATTGATAAGTTACATAATTTTATAGTTACTTGACATAAGGATATTATGAGGACAAATCACCGTTAAAGTTTATTATAATGAAAATCTTACTTTGATGAAACTTTTTGACAACTTTGAAGCACGTATTTCTACTATGAAGTTTGATTTTGTTAAAATATTTAATTATGCCTGCCTAACGATATTTAATTACAATAACTTAATAGTAGCTGATGAGTTACTATAATCAAAGTAATGTGTGAGTTTTTTAATCATATTATAATTATCAACTACTGTAGCTAAATATAACCTCTGAACTCTTAGATTGCAGCTGATGAGCCACCCCCAGATGGCTGTGACGCATTTGTAGTCGTCCATGAGAAACACACCTGCAAAATTAATGAGATTAAAAAGCTGCTGAAGAAGGCCACTTCCAGGTAAACTAAGGAGAGTGTACAGCGAACAAAGTGTTTAATAAAAAGACTGTGGGTCAGAATAGCAGCAATTTCTTATCATACGGAAGTTTAATATTCCAAGACATTATATGTTAAAGAATATGCTCTATACTGAAAAACTAAATACATGCACTGGGAGTACTAAGTACTTTTCTAAAATATATGAGAGCCTTCAGTATTGTTTCGATTAGCTTTGGAGTTTAGAGTATAATTTATATCAAAATACATAAAACATGAGATATGCTTTATGTAAACAATAACCATATAAAACAGTATTATGAATCATAATTCATAGGTATATACCCCCTATTTTCATCATTAATGGTGGTGGTCCATCCAATATTTGCTTCCTTCCTTTTTCCCCTGACAGTGTTCTTGGTTGATATTTTAGATTAAGTGGAAGCTTGCAAGAGTGAGAGGCAAACATCATCATTTCTTGAGCACCAAGCATGTGCTTTATGCTCTGCTAGATTGCGAGGCATCTTGGTAAATCCACAGGGCATTCCTAGGAAGTAGCTGGAAGTCCATCTCTGGACCTGGTAAGAAATAGGCCCAGGAGAGGTGAGATCCCCTCCTGCCCAAAGTTGCAGAGCGCACAGTTAGGCTAGAACGTGAAGCCAATTATGTCTGGTTGCAAAACCCAGTCTTTTCACCAGGGTACGCAGCGGCGGTCTCCCTGTCCGCTTTTCCTCTCACCTTGAGTTAGTCCTGTTACGTAAAGGTAGTAAATGACTGAAAGGGTCTAGAGATCTGAATTCATTAAATAAAAGGTTGTTTCCTCACACCTTTGCTATTCATTGTCTTTTGTTATTCTTCCTACCTGTATAAATTGTTGAAGGATGCGGGCTTAGAATTTCGTAGACAGGAGCTGAAATTCTGGCGTTCTGTTTGAGCTTTTCCTGGATATTTAGAAACCTTAGAAGTGTAAGTAAATGACAGTCACTATCTGAAGGGGTTGTTGTGCAGGAAGAATCTGACCCCACGCCTAACAGATAAGATGTCAAAGCCTGTTTATGATGATAGAGCCAGACGACAGAACTTCTCGGGTTTTTAAAAAATTATACTCCAGGATTTAATGAACTGTTATTTGTACAGGGCAGGGCAAAAGTAGGTATACAGTTGTTCATATGCAAAATAATACAGTGATAAATAATACAAGAATACACTGTTTTGTGTACTCACAATTATGAACCTGCTTTTGCCCCATCCTTAAGTACTGATAATCTTTGTATGATGTAGTAGTGCCTTTGTTTTATTTTTTAAGTAATTGGGACTCATTTTCAGGAAATGTGAGCTACAATAATGTAAAGTTATATCCTAATTGAAGAAAACATAAATTTTATTTCATTGAAAAATATGTTGCCATTATATATTAGTGTTTAAAGACAGTGAACCTTGTTGGAAAATAAAGTATTTCTAATATTTAATTTTGTGTTAACCAAATTTCTTTCTCCTGTCATTTAGAAGGTATGTACACAGTCACCACAGGTCATTTAAACTCATTTTCTGTGATAATATATGTGTGTATATGTATATTCCTGTAAGTTCTTTGATGAGCATAAATTATTAAGTGTCATGATATATTTCTCATAAGCTCTTTACTTTCATTTCTTTTAAAAGTTCATGTGTTTGTTGTTGTTTTTCTAATTTTAGGCCCAGACCTTATCTTTTTGAAAGGGATCATAGATTTCCTACAAACAAAGAGAACTTACCAGTGATTATTCTCTATGCTGAAATGGGTACCAGATCATTTAGTAAATTTCACACAGTATTGTCTGAAAAAGCTCAAAATGGGGAAATCCTGTATGTTTTTCGTCATTATATTCAGGTACATGTTTGCTTCATTTATTATTTTGGGTATAAAAATACATTTTATGGTAATTTCCTTAATAGATTTTATGTAATAATTTTCATTAGGAATGTTATTTAATGATTAAAAAAACTGTCAACGTAAGAAATCTGAAACCTGTAGAAAACGTTTGTGAGTTTACTTACGCCAAACTGAGGACAATTCCAAAAGCTCAACGGGCGTTGGAAACACTCAGGAAAATGACAGTTGGGTTGTTTCTGATTTCTCAGTGATAGATTTTAAAACATATATTCTGAATCCTAACCTTTTCTTCCATACTTTGTGAACATCTTCTGGTGTATTTCTGATCATCTTATATTTAAAAACTATTTATGACATCTTTTTTTCAGCACAAATATTAATTTGATGGTGTCAAGTTTATCCAACTTTTCTATAATGGTTTTCCCTTGTGGTGTCAGAAAGACATTCTTCTGTATTTTTTTGTGAGAATTAAAATGCCATTCCTTATGTTTTGGTCCTTAATCTGTCTGAAGTGTATTCGAATATGAGGTAGAGATACAATTCTAGTTTTTCCATGTGAAAATCATTGGTCCTCCCATAATTAATTGAACAGTGAAGTCTTTATTCTGAGCCATTATACACCAACTTTTCGTATAGGCAAGTTTGTTTTTAGACTCTCTCTGTTCTGTTTCATTAATGTTTATACGTTTGTTCTACACAAATATAACATTTTAATTGCAGTAGCTTTAAATCCTAAAGCAATCAGAGAAAAAAGGACAAAGCTGAAGATAAACTTTCTGACTTCAAACTGTATTATAAAGCCGTAGTAATCAAAACGGTATGGTATTGGCATAAACACAGACACATTAATCAGTGGAACAGAATAGTGAGCTTAGAAATAACTCAGTCATATATGATAAACTAATATTTGACAGAGGAGCCAGGAATACTCAGTGGGAAGTAGCCTCATCAGTTAAAGGTACTGGCAAAAACGGGTGCCACATGCAAGAGAATGAAACCGGGCCCTATCTTAACGCCACTCACAAAAACTAGCCTGAGGCGCACTAAAGACTTCGACATCACATCTGAACCCCGCAGAACTCCTTAGAGAGGTAGGAAGAGGGCGCCTGACATTGCTATTGGCAGCGACTTTCGGAATTTTACACCAAAAGCAAAGGCAATAAAAACAAAAATATACAAGGGGACTCTATCAAACAAAATCCTCTGCAGAGCAAAGGAAACCAACAAAATGGAAAGGCAACCTATGGAATTGGAAATAAATATTCACAAATTGTATCTCTAAAAAGGGATTCATATCTAAAATATATAAAGAACTGATACAACTCAATGGCAAAACAAACAAAAAACCTAGTCAATTAAAATATAGGCAAAGGACCTGAACAGACATTTTTCTGAAGGAAACATGTAGATGGCAAGAGATACCTGGGACGGCGCTCAACACCACCAGTCACTGGGGAAGCATAGATCAGAACCACAGGGAGAGACACAGCACAGCTGTTAGAATGGCTGTTATCAAAAAATATGCATAAAAGATAAGTGTTGGTGAGGATGTGGAGAAAAGGGAACCCTTGCACACTGTTGGGAATGTAAATTCGTGTTGCCAGTATGGAACAGAGTATGATGGTTCTTCAAAAAAATTAAAAACAGAACTATCATATCTAGCAATTCTACTTGTGAGTATACATCACAAGGAAATGAAATCACTATCTTGAAAAGATATCTGCACCCCTAAGTTCATTACAGCATTACTTCAAGTGGCCATGATATGGGAGCAACCTGTTTGTCCATCAGTGGATGAATGGATAAACAAAATGGCGTGTGTGTGAGTGTGTGTGAGAGAGAGAGAGAGAAATGGAACATTATTCAGCCTTGAAAAAGAATGAGATCTTGCCTTTTGCAACAACGTGAATGGACCCTGAGGTCATGGTGTTAAGTGAAATAAATCAGGAAAAGACAAATACTGACTGATCTCAGTGATATGTGGAATCTGAGACAAACTGAACTCATGAAAGATTGGTGGTTGTGGGGGCAGTGGGGTCATGATGATGGGTGAACGTGGTCAAAAGGTACAACCTTCCAGTTATACGATAAACAGGTTCTAGGGATGTAATGTATAGTATGGTGCCTGTAGGTACAATACTGGATTACATGTTGGAAAGTTGCGAAGAGTAGATCTTAAAAGTTCTCATCACAAGAAAAACAGTATAACTGTGAGGTATGGATGTTAACTAAACTTATTGTGGTGATCATTTCCTAGTATGTACATCTATTAAGTCATTATGTTGTATGCCTTATTCGTACAGTGTCATACGTCAGTTATATCAGAATAAGAATGGACGTGGGAGGTTGAAGTGTACGTTTCTGTTTTTAAAAAAAGTCTCCCAAGTGATTCTAACAGGCCCCCAGAGAGTACGCTCATCTATTGAGAACCTCCATCCCTCGTCATTCTTTGGACGATGTGTCTATTAAATATGCTTCTGTGAAATCATACTCGCCAACTCTCTGGGCACTTTGTAACACCAAATTATAGCCTTATATTTGTACATTCCAAATATTTACACTGTAAATGTAATTAACATGTAATTATAATACAAATAGACTTATTTATGCTACTTTTTGAACAGCTACCTTTTTGTGGGGAAAGAAAAACTACAGTTCAAATTTTATATTAATACATTTTCAAATGGAGAAAGTAAATATGAATTTAATAAACATTTATCTTTATTACTGAGGAGCTAATAATATTTCAGAACTGATTATGGAAATTGATTACGTGAAATTGCATTTCTTTTATGAACTATAACAAATTGTGTGGACTTAGAGCTTTGGTTTGCTTAGCCACCAACTGATTGTCTTGTGTGTGAATAGTCAAAATGTAGTTTTAAATTGAGCTAAATGAAATTGAAAAGTCATTAAAGGATTTTCAACTCTATCAGAGTACTATCATTATAAACAACCTAGTTTTCTCACTCCATCTTTCACTATAGCTAAGCCTGAAAAATTAGCAAAGCACACTTTAGTGTGGGCAGCAGTGTTAAATACTTGTCTGCGTATCTAAAACTAATTCCTACATCATCTTCTTTGGAAATAGAGCAGTACAGGAATAGTCACTCTGGTATCACATTTTTTAAGACTGGGGGTAAAGTTTAAGGAGGAGAGAAGAGAATAAAAATAGCAATATGTTCTTAAGGTTCTTCTTCCCTCTTCTTTCTACCTTTCCCTCTATCATGTTTAGGGTTACACATTTTACCTGTGCAAACCTGAATTAAGCACCGACACACAGCATATTCCAGGGAACTGGCTGAGCACTAGGTCATACTGATTTCCTAACCTGAGAACAAATATGCCTCATTATAGTGATTGTAGCACAGCTGGTAAGAATTTCAGTCTAGAAGCTAGAAAGAAACTTAGACATCTTCAAATATATTATGTATATTCATTCAGCTTGCTTACCTTTTCACTTAGCATAATGCTTAATGCTCTCCAGGTTCATCCATGCTGTTGCAAAAAAGTAAGAGTGCTTACCTTTTGAAAAAATGTGGTGACTTCTCTTCTTTGATAGGGTTATCTCTGGAGTACATTTTATATTTGTTCTTTATGGAAAGGGGGAAATGAGGTCAAAATTCTTATCATAAATACTTCAGCCAACTCGGTGTTAGGCAATTGTTGCCCTTCATTGGAAGAATAGAGACTGATTTGTGGCATGCGTGTATTTTACTCATCGATCGAGAAACACGGAGAAAAGTGGAATCAGGTTGGTCAAGGCACTGGGTTTCCTTCCCTTTGCCTCTGCATTCCAGTGTTTGCAAATGAATCCCATTTACTGACTCAGCAAATCTTGTGTGTTTCCCAAAAGCAGTACAGTTTTGTTGGAGCTTGATTGTATTGGGTCCTCTGTTAATTAACTCATGGGAGAGATGGGGAAATTACCATGGCATAACAGGAAAAGATCAGATATATTTTTCAATATAAAAGTAAATAAAACAGTCATTTCAGAGTTTTTTGAAAGTAAAGAAGTGGACATCAACCAAATTCTGGTTCCATGATAGACTGTCTAAAGAGAGTATAAATATCCCCCAAGTAATTTTCAGTGATTTAAAAGTTTTATTATTAGCCATTTACCCTCATGTCCTAATACACAGTTACACTGAATTGAAAAGAAGGTATTTGAGTAAATATTTTTCTCTTTTTTTATAAATCGATGTTTTCAAACAGAAACCAGCATCGCGGAACATGTACTTATCTGGCTACGGCGTGGAGCTTGCAGTGAAGAGTACGGAATATGAAACATTGGATGACGCCCAAGTTAAAAGTAGGTTTTCTCTCTGTAGTTGAGTAGGATGAAAGTTTGGAGGCTTATATACTTTTGTTTTCCAAAAAATTTCATGCCTAAAATCGTACTTGTGTTAATATGAGTCTGGAGGTGGGCGAAACATGTTTTTCCTGAGTTTGGAATTGAATTGTAATCTGAAAGAAATATATTCAATGTTGCAATCAAACCCTGATCGCCGAACATCTCCCATCCTGAACAGTTCGGTGCTTGGCCAAGTTGTTCACAGGAACAACGTCTCAGTTGTTGAACAGAACTCCGGTTCTAGACCCAACGGTCTTTTCATGCCGACACCTGCGTGACCAGTCACGTGGCTCTCGGGTGACAGAGGAGAGAAGGTGCAAGTATGGGTGTGGCTCGGTTTCTGAACAAATCGCTTCTCAAGTAGCTTTCTGGATAAGCTAAGTTCGGGAACCAAGGTTCCACCGTATTGTTCTCTCATAATAAACTTACTTAAAAATCGGAAGTACCATTTTATTTTGCTTGTACCCAATCACTTGCCAACCGCTTTTTAGCAACATATTTAAAAATGATACTCTGAGTTACTCTGCGGCAGGAGACGAAGCTATTTATGGCTCCAGCTGACTGGCCCAGGTGCCCTGGTGGCCCGATGTGCCCAGCCACCCCCGGGGTGGGGTGAGGGGTCGCAGGGATCCAAGGGCATCAGTATTTCAGGAAGCCTGAAACTCACGGGGAACTCGCTGCCTTGGGAAGGTTTGTCCGAAGATGGTGGGGTTTATTTTTTTCTTTTGTGAAGTGGGGTGAGAGAGGTCTGGGAATTGTTTCTTTAGATGAAGTAGATGGGTTAGCTTTGTGATCTGCAAATCAGGCTGCCAGTTGCTGTGGGTACTAAATGCAAGCTCTAGATGAAGAACTCTGCAGACCAAAAAAACTAGAGAAGTTTCATAAACTTATGAAAATCTTTTATTACCAGAGGGGAAGAGGGCGGGTGGAGGTAGCAGAGGCTGCAGGGGCAATAAATGCTGATGGAAGGAGACTTGACTTTGGGTGGTGAACACACAGTACAGCATGCAGATGATGTAGCATACATTTGTACACTTGAAGCCTTTTTAATTTTATTAACCAACGTCACCCCAATAAATTTAATAAAATAAAAGAAATAAAAATTGAAAAGAGTGCACACTCAGGATGCAAGCGTGTGCCATTAAGCTGATCCATGAAGAAAAAACAAAGTAAAGCAAATGGAATTTAATTTCATTTTTAGTTCTGATATTTCATTACATATTTCTTTCCCAATCTGAAATTGTTTTCGTTTTTTTGTTCATTTGTTTGTTTGGTTTTTCCCAAAATATAGCTGTGACTAATACTGCTGTTGAAGATGAGATTGGAGCAAATGAAGTTCAAGGATTTCTCTTTGAGAAACTAAAGTAAATATGAAATTAAATAAAAATTATATTATACTCTTGAGGTTGTTTTTAAAGGAATTTGCTGCATTGGCTTATGTTTCACATTTTTAAAATATGCATATAATTGTTTTTATGTATTACATAACTAATACACAGTTAATGCAAAAACACACAATTGAAAAGTAATCACTAACTCATAACTCTGATTAGAAAATTGGAATTGACAATGATCAGAGTTATTTCTGACAAAAAACTAAATCAAAACTATAGAATCTTTTAGAGATACAATAGGTTACAAAAATCATAGTTAATATTTAGCATGAAAAAATAAAAAATTTTGCACCTGAAAAGAAGAGAAAATTTCTCTCCCTACATTTCTGTGCCACAGATTTTCATACTAAAAACCTTTAACATCTGGTCTTAATTTCACATCCATGTGTCACTAAACTTTGAGCAACTAAAGGTGTGCTCCTCTTTCCCTGCACCGCTAACCGGAGACGAGGACGAGGGTGGTGAGTGCGCTCTGAATCCTCGGGAGTGGGGGTCGTCGTCGTTCTGTGTGTGCCTTCTCTTGTTCATAAGCAGGGAAAGCCTCTGATTCCAATAGAAAGGCAAAATTAATTAAGAGAAAATGACTGTTTTATATTCATACTTTTAGTTCCGGTTTAGTATTGCAAGTATTTATGAGGGACC
Source organism: Furipterus horrens (assembly GCF_987537825.1). Taxonomy (NCBI): domain Eukaryota; kingdom Metazoa; phylum Chordata; class Mammalia; order Chiroptera; family Furipteridae; genus Furipterus; species Furipterus horrens. The sequence continues at coordinate 6,806,840 of NW_028327182.1, forward strand.
CGCAGGGCATGTCGGGTTAGGAGAGACCTGCATGACGCAAGGGGCACATTTTGGGAGACTGCTAATTCACCCAGAGGACTCATATTTCTGCACTGTAGGGCCCAAGTGGTAGACCATGGCGGCCTAAAAAGCTAACGCATCTTGCAGAACAGAGTTATTCTCCTTAAGGTATTTATTTAGTAGGTAACCAAACATTTGTATTCCATTGGCAGCTCTGTCTCAGCATCTCGGAATCCATAGCTCTGTTCTTTTTTTAAACTTAACTTTTTATGGCAACCAATTGTGCATCCTCCAAAAAGCCTTTGCAGCCCTGAGAGATGGTTTTTAAAAGAGCCAATACGCAAAGTCAGTTCTTACACCATTTCTCAGTTGATTTAGGCAAGCCCCCACCCCCAAAACACCTTTACTTTAAGGTATTTTATGAATAATGTATTTTTGCCTGAATAACATAAATAATTTAGCAGTGAAAATATTAAGATTAAATATAAAAAAACTATATAACTCACATAAACTTAATATTATTCCATAACTTAAAACTTTGAGAAATGAGGGCTTAACGTAATTTGTAGTGAACTTTTCTGAAGTTTTGTTGCTTTTTCATTATCAGAACAGTCTTGATTCATTTGTAAAATGTGGTCCCACATTATAATCAAATTGCAAGATTCTGACACTCTGTTATGTATATTGTTATCTATAACAATCAGTTTCTGTACATATGTTCTGTATATTTTTCACTTATTAATATCTTCATTTCTCTTTAGTGCTGAAAATATATATTTTATAACTTGTGATGGTAGCTAACATTTTAGTGTTTAAAATTCTGTTTAAATCTGAAATGACACTATGTCTTCATTTCATGAGAGAGAAGATTATACTTTAGATTATATGTGTAGTAAAATGTCTTTCTACTGCATTATTATTTGGCACTCTGAAAGATACCTGGATGTGTTTATGGTTAGGCAAATTTATCTTAGCTTTTTATACATTTCAAACATGGAACTTCAGAAATAGAGTAAACTCTAAGATTGTTTAGGAAGCATTAGTGTCTTTTCTTATAAAATAGTTTTTATTTTAAATTATAAAAGCAGTACTTTTAATTTATGAAATGTTAAAATAAAAACTATATAGCATAAAAACGAAGAGTTATGCCCTCACCCTTGGATCTCTTATAGGTAATGTTAACATGTTAACAGTTGAGAGAGACTACATCTCTCCAGGTTTTGTTTTGTTTTATATATTGAAAAAAAAGAGACATATATCATCTTCCTTATTTAAGTTCTGCAGATACAGTTGCATCATGATTAATTCTCTTAATGATGAACAGTTAAGTTTGTACCTAATTATTAGGGGAAGTTAATTTTTAAATCGTACTGCTTATATAATGATTCGTAGTAAGTGATGGTAATTAACATTACTTAACATCCCGATGCAGAGAAAGGTATTCAGAGCTGAGGGACAACCTGACAGCGTTCCAGAAATACCTGATCGAGAGCGACAAGGAAATGGTGCCTTTGAAAGTCTGGGAGTTACAAGGTACGGTATTCCGGTCGGCTTCAACACGGCGGCTTGGTAACGGACCCGTTTTAGTAAATAAGCTTTTGTTTCACATACAACTTATTTCATAGAAAGTAATCACTGATTTAAATAATATAAATTATTACATTATTTCTTATGGAAATAAATATTTAATTAAAACATTGTCCGTCGAGCAGATTATATTTTTATGTTTGTAAGACTTAACATTCATATAAATGTAGTTATTTGATATTATCTGATCATTTTTAAAGTGTATGCCAATTTGTCTTAGAGGTTCATCTGAAGTATTAAATCACATTTCAGGGAATCTGTAACACTGATTAAAAATTGTAACTCGTAGGTCAGGAGAAACCAGAACTAAATCTAGTTTTCTGTTTAGAATTTGGATGAGACAGGCTGCCCGCTGCACGTTTGTCTCTGAACTTAGAGCGGCTTCTCTGCTGCCACCCCGTGAGCAGAACTTCTGTGGCCGGAATTTGGTTTGGATTGAACTGTCAGTCCTTTACACTTCGTAATTTTGTTTTCATTATTTGTCAACTGTAGTAGGTCATGGGGACATGTTTTCCGTGTGATCCACAACATTGATCCCATCTCTCATCAATGTTAAAAAATGTAGCAGTTTATTGAGATATAGCTGACATCACTGTAGTTTACCCGTCTGAAGTGTACCATTCAGTGGGCTTTAATGTATTTTCCGAGTTCTTTAACTGTCACCACAGCCAGTTTTAGAGTGTTTTCATTACCCCCAAAAGGAAGTAATGTACACATTACCAGTTACTCCCATTTCTCCCAACTCCTCCGGCTATAGGCAAGTACCCGTCTGCTTTCTTCTCCTTCAGAATGTTCTCCAAGGGACCCATAATGTAGAAAATCATAAGTGATAGAGTGCTTTTGAGGCTTGGAAGCAGAACATGCATTGTCAGCTTAGTTTTAATTAACCTTCCTAGTGTCTGGTAAGCTACACTTGAGTGGACTAGAAACAGGAGATCCAGTTCTGAGACACCATTGAAATCGAGGAAGGAGAGGTTGGACTCTGACTGGGGTGAAGGTGTGGGAAGGAAAGCTGGATCTGGAGAATATGAAGGAGGAGAAAGGAGTCACGGGAGGCTCTGAGACTTCCAGCCGTCAGCCCGAGCGACTGTGAAGCGTGTGCGCAGGTTTGGGGCTCGGGCCTGCGGCCCGGAACAGTGAGGCCAGCATTAAAGCGATGGCCTTGGCGGTGTGGCGTATCCGGGCGACAAGGGCAGTCGGGGGTTGGGGGGCGTGGATGTAAAGCCCTTAAGCTGAAAGGAGAGGGTTTAAAAGGTTAAACATTATCGTGGAAAGTTTTTTGTGTTTTTCTTAAGGAGAGGGTGCTAACCGAAGGTGTAATGTAACCAAGTCAGTGCGCGGGCAGGCCGGCCCGTGCTGCCCCTCCCCGGGCTCAGGGTGCGGTAAGCTGCACCCGCTTTTCTCTCCTAGAACTGTCATTTCCGGTCAAATGCGGCCACGTTTAGGGATTTGGTATGATTGCAGTATCGAGGTAGAACAAGACTGGAAGGGAAAGGGAATGTTCCGTGTTTGCTGAGTTCAACATCAGGTCCTCCTTAAAGTTCTTTTCAGAATTGGCTTTTCAACTTTTGTTTTCCGTCCTTTGATTATTCTTTCTGTCAGAGCCTTTTCCTGCTTGTTTATTTAACTTAAATATAGAAAAAATGGCTTTGCATCAGCATTTCTTTTCATATATCTCTTTTTGAAGTTATACTGTGATTTGTGGAAAACAAGTATTAAGTATTAAATGATAAGTACTGATTGATAAAATGTAAAATTTACCTTAATTGGAAATAAGTGCTGCCTTCCCATGTGAAATTTTTGAAAAATGCTAAATATAAGAGCATTCACATATCCACACAAGAATAGATAGCCAGAAGGCTTGAGTAAATTATGTAAATTACCTGGAAATGTTTCTGAAGGTATGACATTACGCTAGATTTCTTAATGATATCTTTTCCTTCCAGATCTTAGTTTTCAAGCAGCTTCTCAAATAATGGCCACTCCAGTTTATGATGCCTTAAAATTAATGAAAGACATTTCGCAGAACTTCCCCATAAAAGCCAGGTATAATAAAGTTTATTAGTTTGCTTATAGCCAGAATTCTTTCCATTAAATAAATTTTATGAAAATAGCTGATTTCACTTAGCATAATGATGTCAATTAATTCTAGTATATACAGGGCTTACAGAGTCAGGGCCTTTCTTCATTTTGTTTGTTGGTTTTTTACTAGAATAGAATATTGGCATGTACATACCTATGCACACATACTACAAAATAGCACTCTTGAATTAGAGGCCAATGGAAAGGAAAAAATAATTCATTAAAATATATATTTAAATTTGAACAGGGAGATATGATAATCCAATAAAAATCTTGTATAAGTAATAAATAAAAATGTAATATTTTTTTCTGTTTGCCATGGAGGATGATGAAAAGTATATATTATTTTAAATAGATCTATGCCAAAAGTATAGCCAAATCTTCTTCTTGCCCTTTTAGATTCCAAATAATTAGTAACTTCTTAATTGTATGGAATATCTTGTGGAATACTTGTTACGGAAAGGGTGTCTAATTGAGCTGCTTCCAGAAATACTAATGTTACATTTAACACATTTCTCAGTTCAGTAGGGAATACATTGGCACATCTAAAAAGAACAAATACATACAGGTCAGGTTACCATGTATTGTGAGGCTTGGGAACGACAGAATATAAACTTATGAGCAACCAGTGAAATATTAAATAAGTGAGCTTATATTGAGTCCAAGTGCAGCTCTGGTGTATTGTTGAGAGGAGACGGAGAAGGCCCTCCTGCTTACAGCGTCTCTTCTTCAGCAGAGGGTGCTGAGGGACCCCTGTCTTCTCAAACACTGTGTTGTGTATTTATCCTCAGCACAGCTGACTAAATTTTATCTAGATATTCTTTACCTTGATAAGATAAACAAACAGTACATTGTTGGCCACAAGCTACCGAGAACCTTTCCATGATAGCCTGCAAGTAGAGAGGTTCGTCACCTTACTTTCATATTAAGAATGAATATATTGATATAACTTTCAATTTTAAACAGTCAAGAATTTGAGAAGTCAGTTCATTATGAAACATGAAATATGCGTGTGTATAATTACTATGTTTAGCCACATTCCTCTTAATTAACAGCTTTCGAAATTACTTGATCAAATGCAAATAAAGTGAAGTAATGTTAGCTTTAAGAGGACGTTTCATGTGCTCTTTGACAGGAAGTCAGATCACTATTGAAGGGTTCAGTTGCTAAACTCAGGTCTTAATTTGTGGTTGGTCATTTAAAAAAAAATTGGCAAACTCTGCTAGTACTGTTTAATGGCTAAACTATAAACGTGAGCATATCTCTGAAACACTAAGGGAACAATCAGTAAATATTTGTTGAAATATTGCTAAAGGAATGAAAAATTTGCATTATCTAATGTATCTCGAATTCTGGCAAATTTTAGACAATGTGCACTTAACTGTGTGTGTGTGTGTGTGTGTGTGTTTTTTTAATCCTCACCTGAGGAAAGATGGGAGAAAGAGAGGGAGAGAAACATCAATCAGTTGCCTTCCAGACATGACTCTGACCAGTGACCAAACCCGCAGCCCAGGAGTGTGCCCTGACCAAGAATCAAACCCACGACCCTTCGGTCCACGGGACAGTGCTCCAACCAACTGAGCCACACTGGCCAGGGCACTGTAGCTTCTTTCAAGATACACCTTTCTACTTCAGTTTTACTTAAAGTAGAACTTCATGTTTACAGTCTTTTAATTTTTATATTGTTTTATTCTATGCATAAAATTGACGGATATATAACTAAGCTTTCTAAAGAGTTAGGTCTGTTAATAGACTTAATTTTTAAAAATTATAAGGGAATTACAAACTCTTCAAGATTGAATATGTGAAGTCAGTACTATCAGTATCTTGTAACTTGTATCCTCTGATAAAGATCCCAGGTTAAAATTGCCAGTTTGCACTGACACATATCTTGACATTGATAATTTCCTGCAAAATTTCTCTGTATGGGAAAAACACCATGAAATAGCATTTTTAACCAAGTATTTTTGAAAAATAAGTATCTAGTAGTAAGCAAGATCTGACGGTACTTAATGCACACAGTTAGTGTAGGTGGGCTTTTCACAGTCTCTGTTACGCCTGAGTCAAACACCTGTGTCAAATGAAAGGCACAGGACCGCTTGTCAGACAGGCCGGCGAGAAATGCCACGAAGCCTTTAGAGTTGTTCGTTTACTACAGAGTATTCTGTTACCTTGAACTATAGATTAGTCCACACATTTAAGGAGGAATGAGTTAACTGTTGCTTGTTTCCCCAGGTCTCTGAGCAGAATTGCTGTAAATCCACATATGAAGAAGGAAATACAGAAAAATCAACAGGTTTATTTGAATTCCTTTTTATAAGTTTTAATTTTTAATTGTTAAATTTTAAATATTTAATCTTTATTGTATTTTTTCCCATTACAGTAGCCCCTGGCTATATTGCGGTTCACTTATTGCATGCGGCCTCACTGTATTGCAGGATTTAAAAAAATATTGTATTTAATTTTTTATCGTGGATTTTTTGCTATCGTGGGATTTTGCAGTACTGTATACTGTATTGTTAAAGTTACGTAGGTTTAAGTGTGTAGAATAAATGTAAGGTTCCTGCTTCGCGGGGTGATCTGGAATGTAATACCCACGATAAGTGAGGGGATACTGTACCATTTAGTCCCCTTAAACCCCCTCCCTCCTGAAATCCCCACACTGTTGTCCAGGTCCATGAGTCCTTTTTCCTTTTTGCTCAGGCCCTCCACCCACTATACTGCTCCCCCACCCACTGTCATCTGCTCTCCGTCTATGAATCTGTTTCTAACTTGCTTGTTAGTTCAGTTTGTTCATTAGATTCCACATATGAGTGAAATCGTATGGTGCTTGTCTTTCCCTGCCTGGCTTATTGCCCTTGGCATAATGTTCTCCAGGTCCATCCATGCTGTTGCAAAGGGTAAATTTTTTTTCTTTTTATGCCTGAGCCGTATTCCATCGTGTAAATGTCCCAATTTGTTTTATCCGCTCATCTATTGCTAGACACCTGGGCTGCTTCCATATCTTAGCGATTGTAAATAACACTGCAATGAACACGGGGTGCTTATGTTCTTTTGAATTAGTGTTTGGGGTTCCTTCAGTTATAGTCCCAGAAATAGGCATAAGGAAGATCCATTTTTAATTTTTTGAGGTTTCTCCACACTGCTGTCCACAGAGGCTGCAGCAGTCTGCCATCAGTGCGCGGGGGTTCCCCTCTCTCCACGTCCTCACCAGCACTTGTTTGCTGATTTACTGATGCAGCCGCTCTGACAGGTGTGAGGTGGTATCTCGTTGTGGTTTTCATTTTCAGTTCTCTGATGCTTAGTGATGTTGAGCTTCTTGTCATATGACTATGGGCCATCTGTGTGTGCTCTTTGGAGAAGTGTCTATTCAAGTCCTGTGCCCATTTTTTAATTGGGTTGTTTGCTTCTTTGCTGTTGAGTTTTGTAAGTATGGTACTTAGAATTTGGGGATTTTACAGTTCTAGAAAAATTCCCTTGATCACAATAACATCTCCCAAAGTTCCTCTGTAAAACATTCTTTTAGAATCTTTTTCTTTTCAAATCCTGAAAAAAATACTTCCCCTCTATTTGGATTTATATTTGATTTGACTTCAAATTTCAAATTCAGACTGCATGTAGTTTCAGGCTAGGGACCTCCAGGCCTGTTCATAGACCAGTTCACCATTATAACCTCAGCCAGGCGCCTGCGAGCCCCTCAGGTGGGAATGGTCGGCCCCAGGTGATGGCCCAGCCCCGGAGGCGGTTAAAGGACTCCCTGGCAGTGCACTGTTCCCTCTTTTTTGGAGTGAAGTCATATTTCTCCACAGTGATTTGTATTTGTTTCTACTCAAAGGCTAAGAGCACTCCCACCTTAATTCCACAGCAAATAAAAAGTCTGCACATATTTTTTGGACTTTAAAAATAGTGAGAAATCTAGCTTCAAATCCATGTGAAGATAACCCAGAGGCAATGAGTTGTTATGGAGGCTTGTTCCTCCCCACCCGGGTGAGATCAGCAAGTGTCCGCGCTGTGTCTGCAGGCATTTTGTTTTCTGGGTCCCCTCTTCCCGGCGAGTGGAGCACAGGTCTCCCACTGACCCTGCCCCCCGCCCTGCAGAGCCCAAGGCTTTGCTCCCCGGCCCTTTGAGACCAGCCCTTGAAAACCCAAGCTTTCGGGACCTCGTAGTGTTTGTGTCCTTGGACTTGTATTTCTACCACTTCTCTGCCCTTAGGAGAAATCTTTCCTTTTAAAAGCTAAACCATTCATTTAGAGGATGTTATGAATATTTTAATCTGTCACTTTTCATGTTTCATTTTGAAAAGTGGATTTCGGGATCTCTGGTTCATGCGATCGCTGGAAACGGAATTCTTGCCCCTTCATTTGAGAAAGGCTGAATCACACACTCCGGGTCATTTACTAGGATTTAAGGCTCCCTCTCCAGGGGAAGGAGAAAGAACCTGTCAGTAGCCAGTACACTGACAGTATTTCAGCAGTTAAGTTCAGTTTATTACCCTTTGTGAGCCTCTTCTTCGTTCAAAGCACCGGGCTTGCCTTAAATATTCCTGAGGGCATTAGGACTCCAGGGGAGAGCGTGTGCCTGAGGTCCTTTCCGCCGACGATGGCGTTGCCTGAACCACATGCAGTGCCGGGAGAGCATGAGACCGACCTGGAGACAAACCAGTGTTTTACCTACGGACCCGCGCATGTTAGGGTTTACTCTCTTGCCAGTGTTCTGCGTAAATCCAATGGAAATATTTTCTTTCCTGTTACAAATTGAGTTCCTCCTCTCCCTTCTCTGTTACTCCTCTGTCAAGGTGCGTGATAAACATACAGAAAATTTTAAGTCTGTCCAGGTTTCTCTGAATTTCTTCCAGTTAGTTTCTTCATCTGTCTTTCAAGAACGATGTATACAAATCTCTATTAGGTCGCTTAGTATGTGATCTCTTTAAAGTCCACTCTTTTACAATTGCTTTTCTCCTAAATCAATGTACCTACGCCAATAATACTAATAACAAAGGCTTTATTTGTGAGTACTGTGTATCTGACTAGACATGGGTATATAATATATTTACACTTTATAACAAACCAGTGAGATAGATGTAAGTGTACCCCATTTTACAGGTGAGGAAACTGAGACTTAGGGAAGCTATGTAAATTTGCCCAAACCATACCACTAGGAAATAGCAAAACGAACATTTGGAGTAGCTCTGACTCCCTCACCGTGATCTCAGTAACTGAGCTGTACTGGCAAGGACATTACTTTTTTTACTTTTATGACTGCCCTACTGCCTGGAGTTATTCTTAGCACACTGTAGGCACTTGACAAATATTTACCGAATGAAAAGAAAAGCCAGTGAACACTGAATTTAGAGTGATCTCCAAATATTTACACGTACACCAAAGTTTTGAGTCCTGGCATATTAAGTAGTAGGAATGTGCCAGCTGTCAAATTCTGAGTATGTGAGTGTACACACACACACACACACACACACACACACACAATATATAATATGTAGGAAGCAGGTAATCGTCATAGCATTAGAACTTTAATATCACATATTATAACATCAAAATATTCAAGTATTTGCATCTCTAGCCTGTCATCAGATGCCCATCACGAGATCAGAGTGGGCAACCTACTACCCACCTGTAAGTCCCATCTGGCCTGCCACCTGTTTTTATAAATAAAAGTCTCACTGAAAGACAGTCACGCCGATTTGTTTGTATTGTCCTAGGTTGCTTTTGTGCTGCAGGGCAGAGTGGAGTGGTTGTATCAGAGACAATGTGGCTGGCAGAGCCTAAAATGTTCCATGACTCTATAAAAACTTTGCAGACTCCCAACATAGGTCACTATTATTATATGACTAGGTTAACTTTTATCTGCTCTATTTCAAGGATCTTCTCAATAGATTTGAAATTCATCCAGGGGATGCTTGTCTGTATATAAATGGACTTCGTGTGAATGTGGATGCTCATGATCCTTTTAGGTGAGTGTTGAATTATTGATAAAAGCTAATTGGGGTTTATATAAAGGGAAATATCGTCCTGAATTTAGTATTTGTCAAAATTCAAGTAGCCAGTTTAAAGGTAAAGCAGATACATGATTTGATTGTATAAAAGATTTCTGTTATTTTTGTAGAATACTCTTGTAAGTGTCTTAGAATGTCAGAGCTGGGAAAAACCTTGGAGACTTTTTTTCAGATGAGAACACTGAAGTTTCTGAATCTTAGACCTGTACTTATCCCATTATTTGAAACTATCTTTCACTGAAGAGGAGGTTTATCCTTTAGCAGAAAAGTTTCCTGGCATTGGACTGAGCAGCAGGGAGCTCTTCCCTCTGGAAAGGAACTGAAAGGAACGTGAGATGTTTCTTCAGAAGGAAGAAATTAACAGGAAGAATTTTAAGTACTCGTATCTGTTCAAAAGGAAATTTGAAATTATAGAATTCAGAGTGCTCTCTTTTTCCTTATGTTAAAAAAACTTCAAAAATACTCTAGAGCAGAATTAGATAGTATTTTATTCATGCCACTGGCCCATAAATCAGTCATGGACCAAAACATGAGAAATCAATTGAATTTATTTTATTTCTAAAGAGAAGTATAGAAGTACCTTAAAAATTAATATTTGGAATATAAAATGAATTTTGTAAGCATAGTACTTTAGTTCAGACATTGTTTTAATTCAGTTGAATATTTTTTATTGAACTTAAATTGCTTGTGTTTTCTCACCAGTTTGGAAATATATAGGAAAACACAGGAAAGACTGAGAAATAGAGGAGGCAGTTCAAATGGAGCTTTTCTCTTTAGTTAGTTGAATCCTTGGGCCTAGTGCTGGGAGAATGATAACGTAAGATGCACAAGATAAGGACGACACACAGAACTGGTGGGATGGCAGTTGTTAGCTCCTGACCTGTCACCTTTGGCAGGACAAGTTACCTTTATGCTTAGGAGCCGTGAAAACAGGTTTTTAAAAGCAGTGAAATGGTAGATTGTGGAAAGTTTCTGTGTTGATGTATGGGGAAATTTTCATGGCAGGAACATTTCGATGTTCTACTATAGAGAGACTGTAGGTTATTCAAGAAATACAACGCCCTTGGCTCCTCCCCCTGGTAATTAGTGATCTGCAGCGTGTGTGGTATGTTTTTGTTCCTCCTCGAAGTGATCCATTGTAACTACTGTAATTCCCTACAGAAAAGAAAATAGGTGAGAGTAGTTATACTTCGGACATTTTTAGAACCAAATAAAAAATCAAAGAGGTTCTCAGAAAAAGATCAGAACATGTAGGTAAAATCATTGTGAAGAGGTGGATGAATGGAAGGAAATGGTACAGGGAAGTGGAAAGGAGGAAAAATGTCATGTTGCTGAAGTTTTATCCTGGATCTAGAAAGAGGTCCATTTGGGGTAAAAAAAAAAAAAAAAAAAAGTTTGGGAGGTAAATAAGTGTTTTGCACTTCCTTCCTACCTCCCGTCTCTCACTGCGCTTTGGGTTGTGGGGGCTGATAGGCCCCATGGCCCAGCCCCTGTTCCTCTGGCCCTGGAAACAGGAAGGAGCCAAGGCCTCCTGGGTCAGGACCCTGTTGGTTCGATCAAGGCTCTGCCCGAGCCCTCCTCTCACCCCCGGGGCGGCTAAGGCAGCAGGAGGCCGCGGCCGTGACCGGGGAGCCAGGCAGGCAGGGCTGAGTAAAGCTGAGGATTTCCGTCAATGGTGCCTTATGATCCACCTTAGAGCCACGGACACATCTTTATCGCTGAGCAGAGCCCTCAGCCACCCACACGGCCAGACGGAAACTGGCACAGCGAGGACGTGGCGCATTTTGATAGCCGGCCTGCTCGTGCTTGAGTAGGGCCACTCCACACACCCACCGGGAAGACAGAACTAGCGCAGGTGTCTCGAGAGTTCCACTTGTGTGCGTTTGTCTGCACCTCGATGAAGTCATTTGCCTAGAATTCTTTCGACCTCTTGGTAAATATGTATTTTTAATACAAGCAACATTAAAATTCAGTATTATAAAATCAACGAAATTTTAAAATTCAGTTTAGTAAGTATCCGAGTGCCTTCTATTCTATAGAAACGACTTGATGTTTGGCGTATTGTGGTGAACAAGATGGAAGCCTTGCCTAAGTGAACCTTAGAGTCTAGTGGAATAACTGACGCTAAATAATCACAGTGTGATACGGTTTATAAAAGATAAAGTGCGACGCTTTGGGGGTCTGCAACCTGAGATTTAAATCGGTTCTTGTGGAGCCCAGGAGCCCAGGAGCAGTAGAGTTCAGGCCTCTCCCTGCAGGGCAGTCACGGTAGGACCGCAAGGACGAGTCGGGCAGGTGCAGGGGCGGAGGCGCGGCCCGGGCAGCGCGCTGGGGGACACGGAGAGCCCAGGGGGGCCGGGGCCGGGCGCGAAGAGGAGGCGGGGGACACGGCGGTCCCTCAGCTGCGCGAGGGCCCAGTGTTGAAGCCGGTCTGCAGTTTGGGTCTCGTCTCTCAAGGGCAGCAGAAGCCGGGGAAGGGTTCTCAGCAGATCTAAAGAGTAACTACATATTTAAACGAGGAACATGATAAAGGAACGCGTGTAACTGACCCATGGACACGGACACCGGGGTGGGGATGACCGTGGGATGAGGGGTGGGCGGGGTGGGGGGAGTAATGGGGGGGAAAGGGGGGACAGCTGTAATAGAACAACAATTTTAAAAAAGAAGCATGAGAATTATTTGAGAGTCCGGAAATACAAGGACTTTTACTGATAAATAAACCTAGCATATTTAAAGAATCCGTTTTTCTTTTTTTTTTAAATCAATTTTCAGAATCCTTGATTTAAGAAAAGCAAGGAGGAAACTACTGCCGATTGAAGGCCACTGTATGCCCAGGAGCAAACTAATTTAATACTAGTACCCTATGAAGGGGTTGTAACTGTTCTCTTCACGTAGACGGGAAACAGAGACTCAGAGGGGCCTCCCGCAAACGGAGGGACGCGGGTAGCAAATGGCCGCAGGATTCGAAACCTCACACACTTCCCCGTGTGCCTTGTAACCTCTGGTTTTTCTCTTAAAAGAGTTTTCCTTGGAAACGAGCTTGAAATAACACAGATGATAGCTATGAAAGCCATGGGGAATATTTAAACTCAATTACATAAGAAGTATCTGAATGGGACAACTGTAATTGAAAAACCAAAAAATAAAATAATTAAATTAAATTAAATTTAAAAATCATGCAAAAAAGAAGAAAAGTATCTGATCAATCAATATAAAGCTTTCCAAATGGAGAGAACATTGGCTGTGCACTCCCACATTTTTATTTTCTAAGTGAGAACGTTTAGACTCGAGGGGCCAAGGACGTCAGCCGCCCGGGAAGCAGCCGGAGCTGCAGCCCAGGCCGCGTCTTATCGTTAGGTGGTGGCTCGCGGTGTACACGCTCGGGCTCTCTTTGTCCTCATCTCCTCGTGGGTCTTTTATTTGTGGTAAAAAGTTTGCCTTGCAAAGCAGTGGCAGAACTGTCCAGGACACACTAGCAGAGCTGAAGTTATACAGGTCGGCTTCTAACACGTATAAAACAGCTTTCCTCAGGGTGTAGGGATTAGATCTCTAAGTTTTCTGTGTGTATCTCTCTACTTCTTCCTGAAAAACTGTGTTCTAAAATCCATATATTGCTTTATTCTGATTTCATGCATTTCTGAAAGGGGAAGACAAGAGGGTCATTTATTGATGTTGTTATTTTTATCAGTAATACTTGCTATCATGTTTAAGAGCTATCGAATTGTATATAAAATTAGGAATATTAATATGTATTCTAAACAGATGTGAACTGTCATGCTTTAATAGGGCTTTCTCTACTAAAATTTTATATTTTAGGTCATGTTTAATGTTTTTACAATAGATTTAGCGAAAGAGTGGTATAGTATATTTTTCCCTTCATTTTTGGCTTGCCTCAGGGGTGAGCATATTCTTGCTTCTTTGGTAAGGAATATAATCAATATACCTTGTTCCTTGTTGTCTTATCTTTTAAATCAGATTTTGTTAACTACTAAACACAAAAAACAACCCTCAACATAACTTTAACCTGAATAACTAGTTAGAACTCCTTGCCTTATTTGTTAATGGGTTTAATGATTATACATTTCCCTGCTAGTAATAAAAATAACAGTGAAACGTGTTTCTGTTGCTTTGAAAAATCTATAAACGTTAAGGGATTTTTTTTAAATGTTGGCACGTCGAAATAAAACGTACCTCTTTTCTTTTCGATGCGCAGTATGTTGGATATGCTGAAGCTGGAAGGGAAAAGGATGGATGGCCTTCACAGGCTGGGGCTCAGCGGAGGAGAGATGAGCCGGCTCTTAAAGTTAAATTCACACGTGAGGGACACGAACTATGTGTTAGATATCAGACATTCTTCAATAACGGTAAGTGCACATGTAATTCCTTGTGGCAGAACCTTTAGTAGATGTACGACTTAATATAAAACCAGATATTGTCAGGCTTTAGAATAAAGTTAAGGAATTTGAAAGGTCGTGTAGCAGAGCTCAGGAAAAGAAGTAAAACTAGTGGTTCATCCCCTCTCCCTCTGTGTCTTCTTCCCCCCTCCCCGCATCATCTGCATTTCCTCACGAGAACCCCTACTCGCTAGCTCAGTATCGTTTCCAGCTTTAAAGGTACAAACAAGAACGACAAAGTCACAACACGGACTCCACCAGAAAAATAAACAAGACTCCCTGCTCCTGGCCTTCCCGGGGAGGCCCAGGCTCTCCTTCTGTCTCAGTGAGACCAGGACAGGTTGTACCCCTGATCCCCGTCACACCTGCTAACCCCCAGGATGGGGTTTGTTGCCGCCATTCGGTTGTTCCTCCTCAGACGCCCTGTGGTCCCCCTGAGAGTGTCGGAAACTGAGGGGACGCCCCTCCGCTTCCCTGTCCTCTTGCCTGCAGAAGTCTCCCCCTGGAGCCTGCCCTGTGTGGTGCAGGGCCCTCCTGACAGCCGTGAGCAACCCTGCATCCCTCCCGCTCCCTCGTTTCTCTCACGTGTGTATTTAGTTCTGTCTTCTCTCTTGGTTACGCCCTCCCAGACTCGTTGTCTGGCTTACTCCAGAAGCCGCCGGTTTTCTGCAGGGTTTGCTTTGCCCCGTTCTAGCCCTTCCCTAGGAGTGTGGCTCACCTCTCCTCCACTTTGTTTGGATTTCGCATTATTTATTTTCTGTGTACTTTAGTTAGTATGTGTTCTGTAGCTTTTAAAAGGCATTTAATTTTCTTACGTCTAAGGCTTTAAATTGGAGAGGGAAGGCGAAGGACCTCATTGCCTCCTATACTGCTGATAATTAAGATAAATATTTATCTCTTAAATGGTTGTATGGAGAATAATTTTCATACAATTCAATTTTTCTAATATAAAAAACAAATATACAAGTAAAATGGAGTCAGTGTTGGGTGGGGGGGACTTCATGTAAAAGGCCATGGTAATATACAATTGTTGGATATGATGTGTTCTTAATTGAAGAATATTCAACTGACTTCCTATATTTAATCAGTCTAATATAGAAAATTCTGTGTACATTTCTGCTTGTCCTTTGATAGCATGAAACCTGCCTTTGAATGTGATTTAAGTATTAATAAAGCTTTAACAGATTTCTGTGTTCTTTTCTAGTGGATTAATGACTTGGAAAATGATGATTTGTACGTTACGTGGCCTGCAAGTTGCCAGGAAATTCTGAAACCAATATTCCCGGGAAAAATACCTTCCATAAGGCGTAATTTTCATAATTTGGTGAGTTTCATATTTTCACATTTTATATGCATTTTTATAAAGATATGAGCATTCTTTTTGGATTACCCTACTCTTGGTAAATAGGCATCTGAGTAATAAGGAAGGAAATATTTGCCCGATGCATCAAGCTTGAGTGGCATGTCTGAGTAGGTATCAAAAGTCAGCAATGCCACGTGATCTGCCCCTTATTACACGGACTTCATCTATTGTTACACAGACTTCATCTACTTTAGTAATACCAGTATTAAGTTGATGGGCTACTTCTGCATTTTATTTCTTCTGTATTATTAAGAACTAATGATTAAGATTTCATACATTTCACAGAAAAATACATCGATAGCATTTTATCATCTTAGCCTATAAATTCATTACTACTACATTAACAGCCTTACGGGGGGTGGGGGGCGCTGTGTGTGTGTGTGTGTGTGTGGGTGTGTGTGTAGGAAGTGAATATCTTACTACATCAGCCTAGAGTGATCAGTTATCTTAATGCTTGAGGAGGGGCTCAAAATTCTATTATTCTTTCCTCTTTAACAACTTATCACAATAAAGTGCAATGAACACTTAGAACATTTACTTTTGTAAAAAAAAATTACTTTATGATGTGCTTCAAAAAGAAAATGAGTAATATGTTACTAAATTCTGTGTGTTATTGTATTTGGATGCACAGCTTTTAGAAACCCTTCTTAAACTGAAATTCTTATATCCATGCCTCAAAATTCTTTAGAATTGTTAGGAATTTCTTTTTAAAAACCTTGAGTTTTATATTATTAGCTATAGAAAGTAGACTAAATGTGAACTTCATGAAAATTCAGAAGTGTTAAAACAAAATAATGATTACAAACTATCTACTTTCTTTTAGGTTCTGTTTATTGATCCTGCTCAAGAATATGCTTTGGATTTTATAAAACTTGCCGAAGTTTTATATTTTCATAAAATTCCTCTTAGGTAATTGTCAATTTATAACAAATTGTCAGCGGAAGGAAACCCAGTGATGTTCATGTTGTGTTATGGAGTATTAACGTGGAATTCAAAGCAATGGTCTCTCTCTAGTGCCCGAGACAACATGGCTGTGGGCTGTGAAGTGTCATGTGATTTTATGAGAGACTCTGTTCATCAGAGCTGCTTAGTGATCTTGTCTCTCTTCCTGAGAGGATAATCTGATCACGTTGGGAACTTAGAGATCGATCCATTTCTCTGTGGTCGTGTTTAGAGCCCACTTTTCTCCTCCCCCACTTCCAGAGAAACACAGTCATTTCATAGTGTCACTACCAGAGAGTATACGTTTTGGAGGAAGCTGTCAGATATGAAGATTTTGGTGACTAGGCTTTGCAAATCAAACCTTTTTAAACAATGACATTTCCTCTATTCCATTCACTAATGCATTCCCTCCATTTAGATGTTATAGGCTAATGATGTTTTAAATCGTGGCTTATTGTGGTTCAAGGCGTAGCAGTGACATTCCTTGTTCATCTTCTTTTCCCAGAATCGGTTTTGTGTTCATTGTTAATACAGATGATGAAATTGACGGAGCAGATGATGCTGGAGTGGGCCTTTGGCGGGCTTTCAACTATATTGCAGAAGAACATGATGTATCACAAGCATTTATTTCCATTGTACATGTGAGTTCATGCACTGGGCAAATCTGTTCAGAATGTATGGCGGGTTTCTTGCATTACTGTAACTGTTATGTCAGTATTTCAGAGTTTATAAATTCTGTCATGGGAGTTAATGCAGATGATGGGTTTGATTCTTGCAGCTCCCAAGTGAAGTGCATAATATTGTCCCCGATTTAAAAATTAGGCATCTGAGGCTCTACCAAAACATATGAATGAACTTACGTTTACCCAGCCAATCCAGGAATTTATGTGGTATGTATACATAAGTTTATGATGAGTCAGGAAAGAATTACTGAACAGATTTTGAGTAATATGAATAGAAAAGAGTAAAATACTCTAAATGATGAAGTATATAGATACTTCCTAGAGAATCTCAAAGGAGAAAGAGGTCACTTCATGACAGTAAATTGGGGTAGAAATGGCAAGATTGAAACTGAGTCTGACAAAGAAATTGTGTAAAAAAAAAAGTCAGAAATTGGTTCAGAGCCTGATTAAGGAAGAAAAAGAGACAGGGAGATTATTTCATACTTGAGATTTTGAAACTATTATAACCCATTAGGAAAATATAAATATTTAAAAATTATTATTAAGAAAGCAGGTTATAGCTTAAAAAAAAAACTTCTATTCATTTTTAAAGTCATTGGTCTTCAGCACATCAGCCATCACTGTGGACAGGATTGGGTCCTCTCCATCCCGAGAAGGAGGTGGCCCGAGCCCTGTCAGTTCCTGCCTCTCCTTGCAGCTCCCTGGGAAACCACGGACTCCCTCATTGGTTCATGGTCCTGGGGCACAGAAGCTCCCCGCGCTGCGGTGACGTGGGGTAGACTTTGTTCTGTAACACAGTGCCATGAGATGCATGTCAGTGTTGGGCCTCTTTTGGTTAGTTTTACTGATCAATGTTAAGAGTTTATAAGGGGCTTAGTCAAATTGACATGTCTTTTTATTTATAATAAAGTCCAACTCTCTTATCATAAAAGGATCAATGCGCTAGTCAAAGCTAAGAAACTTGAAGACTTTTCCAAAATTACCTAGGTCATCTTAATTATTTCGATTGAAGCACTATTCTGTAAGCCTTTTGTATCAGACGTTAATTTGCATGCTGGCATATCTTTAAATCACTTGCCTTTCAAATTATCTACTATGATGTTCAGCACAATACTATAATCTCTTAGAAAACTGAATTATACTTGAAACCACAGGATTCAGTAGGAAGCAGCATAAAAGTAACTATTAAATCTGTTATGGACTAAGTTGTGCTGAACAGCTAAGAGGAAGAAGTGGAGGGAAAAATAAATGAGGAAGGAGTATTCAGAGAAAGCATATTAGAATCCCCTGCAGTCTGAAGTGTGGCAGTGGTCACTTACATTCCATTGGGAATGCATTGTGTCCTTTAGATGACTTAGCTTTACTAATTTAGAATAATTTGAGCAAAATCTAGACTTTTAGTAAAATACATGAATTGTAAAATATCTTTAATACTGTTTCATAACTTTCAATGAGCAAATTATTTTATCAAAATTAAATAATTTGAAAGATACAGTTTCAGGAGATAGGGGGAATATGATAGAAAGCCAAAATCATAATAAAAGTATATGACGATTATTGAAATGATAGGTTTGGTAGAGTAAATACAGTATTTGTCATAAAACAGTATTACTTACTAGCTCAACTCTCCTACCCAGTGGCTATGCAAACTGGCGAGTGATTTAACTTTTTCTCCCCACCTTGGAAGTTTAAGATTTTTAAAAAGTGTATGTTACATACATAATGAATATCTGGTGAAAATGCATGTTTGAGAGTGTAAAAGCACTTCGGAACCTGGCCGTGGTGGGGAAACTGACTGCGGGTTTGCCAGCCGGTATAAGCAGTTATAAAACTGGACAGCATATATGAAACAGGTGTGTTTTCAAACACTCGACAAGGAGCAACAAGAACTATGACACTTGCAAAGAGGCAAAATAAAGAAATCGACAGGAAAAGACAGAAATTCCTGGCACTTTACGTTGGGAACATTGAGCCATGGGAATGGCTGCCTTCACACTGTTACGCTGCCTGTAAAAGCCAGAATTGCCACAACCCCATTGAAAACACCCAGTAGGACTTCAAAGTTTGAAGTTAAATTTGCATATTCTTTAGACACAGACATACACAAACACACACACACACACAGAGAAACTCTTGTACCTGCGTCATATGAGACTATTCTTAGCAGAATACACAATACAGCAAACAGAGTAGTGTGTCTGTGTGTGTGTGTGCATACAGGTACATATCAGCAGTAAAACAGACGGGTAAAGCTTGGTCTGCTCACATAGTGGAACATGACATGCAATAGCACATCTATATTAGAAGCGTAACGACATGGAAGGCTAATATATTACCACCCACTTTAAAGTTCAAACACAAAGGTAAATGTCATAGTGCATGGGAATACACTCAGGTAAAGCTCTCGAACTTAAACGGTAAGGGAATGGTGAACACAAACCAGGTGATGCGTCACTGGGGAGCAGAGGAGGATGGGATCGGAGGGAAGATGCACCTGACCAGGGTCGGTGATGCTCCGTTTCCTGGGTCATGCTCTCTGTTCGTGGGGAGTTGCCACTTTATTATTTATGCCTCGTGTTATATGCATTCACTTTTGCTTACCAAGTTACCTCACAGTTAAAATTTTTTAAATATAAAAGAAGATTGAATTTTTATGTATCTAAGTAGCTTATGCAAGACATTCTGGCTACTTTAGGAATATCTAATATTTTAAAATAACTGATTAGTAAAATGACTAATCTCAAACACTTTGCATATATAATTTTTGGTTCATTCAGAAATCTCATTTTTAATCTCCATATTTTACTGTGCAGCTTGAATTTTTCACTTTTTTTTTTTTTAGTTACTAGAATCATATGTTTTGCTTTGATACGAGGAGAAAACAGCCGTATATTGATAAGCTCATAAAACTAAATTGTGATCTAATTGCAGACCTGTGCTTCCTAAAGGAATAGGTTATGAAGTTTACAGTGATAAAAGGAAAACAGAGAAGAATACTAATTTCTTGTTATGAAGAATAACATGGGGATTCTGTCAGCCATAATGTGCGGATTATCTCTGACAATGTTGATTTAAGTGAATTGGGACTAAAAAGAATATTCTGAATCTATCAAAATGGTACCTAATGATGTTTGTACTTACTGGTTCCTTCTGCTTGGAAGCTTTTTTCCCCAGAATGTCTTTCAGTAAAAGTTTATATTGAATTTATTACGGGGACATGTGTTAATAAAATTAGATAGGTTTCAGGTACAATGTCATAGTGCTCACACATCATCTGTAGGTTGGTTCTATCGTGTGTTCCCCAGAGTACCCTCACGTTAGCTCAGATGTGCCTTCTCCCTTGGCGCAAAGCTGTCCTTTCTCCCCGTGCCTAGAACGGTGCCCAGGTCGTAGGAGAGGATCTATAATGAAGGGAGACATGAAACAGAAAATAATAACAAAGGAGCACCAGCTTACATTGCACGAGTGCGTTTAGAATGTTTGAGACGGGGGGTGAGTGGAGGGACAGGAGATCTAGTCACGGTATTTACTGAAGAGCGATCGGGAACAGATGGTTCTGAAATAGTCATCTCAGTGCTTTAGACATATTTTTTAAAATAAGGTAAACATTTTATTAATAATCAGTGATTAATATAGAATATAACAAATTTGTTATGGTATTTTTAAAAGCTATAGAATTTCATAAAACCATTTTTATTAGAAGATATATTGTATAGTTAAAATGATTAATTTATCTGTATGTGTGGGGGGGGTGTATTCATATGTATTAGAACTTACAAAACATAAACTGCACTTAATTTATAAATTTATGTGCATGTTAAGAGAAAGAAAATAACCGATGTGAAGTGAAAATTAATTATAATATCTTTATTTCCTCAGATGTACCAAAAAGTGAGGAATCAAAATAGACTCACAGTGGACAATGTGAAGAGTGTTCTCCAAAATAAATTTCCTCATGCTAACATTTTGGATATCTTGGGAATTCATTCTAGATATGATGATAAAAGAAAGGTAATTTGGAATGTAGATTTTCAAAAATATGGGCCAACACCCATTTATTATAATCTTATGAATAAATTATCTTAATATAATTAACTCATGATCTGGATTTTAGTTCCTCAGAAAGAAAGGAAATTTTACACCTTTGAATGACACATGTGTATACAATATTTACATTTCCACAGTTGACTTTGAAAAGTACAGAAAAAGATCATTTTCAGGCCCTACAGGGTAGAAAACTTGAGTGTAGGATTTTCAAGGATGTAATTTGTACTTTCTTAGGAAGAAACAGACCGCTGGCCTTTTAGAGAAATGCTGGGATAAGACTCAGACACAGGAGAATGCAGGGCCATTGGAGGTGTATCTCTGATGCTCATAGGGATCCCAAGCTCTTTGAACGGGTTCTTGTGTTTCACGAGAATTTCTTTAAAAAAGCTCTGATCCTGACACTCTTATGTGTAATATCCGTCCGTAGTAATGGGGAAGTTCAGATTCGTTAGCATTGTCGAGGTTTTACCAAATTGGCCCCTATTTGTAATTCTTCAGCCTCATGTCCTACTCTTGTCCTTGCCTTTTGTGTTCCAGCCACACCGGCATTAGATAGATCAAGTTTCTGAACGGGTCACCTCGTTCTCGTCAGAGGGACCTCACGTGCTTGTTTTTCTCCATGTTTGTAGCATCCCCCCTCTTTTTCTACCTTCCATTAGCTCTTGGCTTTAATACCACACTAGGGGAAATGAGATTAAGTTGTTCCATTGCATGCTAAAATAGGGCCTTCTACTCCTGCGTGGCGCTCTGTAATTAATTGTCCCGCCCTGACTTCTCACTGGACTGTGAGCTCCATGCGAGCAGGAGTCAGTGTACCTTGCTGGCTGTCGTCGCCCAGTGTCTGGTGTGCGGAATGTGGGGTGTGATCAGTGCGAGCCCACTGGCTGGGTGAACGAGGGGGCCGTCTGGGGCTGAGGGTGTGTGTGGTCAGAATGGGGCTTCCACACCGCTCTGCAGTTTTAGAAATTGCTGCTCTGGTGCCTCGGAAAGGGTGTAGAGTAAAACCATAGAAAAATTGCTGTGATGCTTACGTTGCTTACCATCAATTTCAGGGCCGTCAGTCTCAGTTTTAAAGGAAGTCCAACATACCCAAGAGTGTGTGAAGGAAGCTAACTGGATAAAATACTCTCAGGTTGGAGTTGCATAAATTGGGTGTGACATTAGCATAAAGGCCCCAAAGAGTAGCCCACAAGAAAAATCCGTGCAGGCTGCACAGAAAGGGACCCAAAGCCAGGAAGCCAGGGACAGTGGTCTCAATGTGACTGAAAAGCCCATGTGGCAGCAATCGTGGATGATGTGTTTTTTTGTTTTCTTTTTTCTTTTTAGTTATGTGAGAAGCTTTCCAAATAGTTATTTCTGAAATGAGAAAGGTTTCATTGATTTTTTTCCCCCATTACTATATTTTCATATAATTAAAAAACAAACCTAAAAGGCAACCAGCATGAGCTTCCTTTCAGGACCGAGTTCTATAGAGGCATCCCTTTTACTCAAGTTATTTATGGCACTGAGGAAAACTGAGAAAGAAAACTATTTTTTTGTACGGACTCTTGATTATTTTGAATCATGGAGGGGAAGGTTATGTAAGCTCATGGAACAGAAACAGTGAAATTTTATCATAGGGATTTGTCTGCACAGGTTGAAAGCAGAAGGTTGCACCAGTTGGGTTTTAATATCAGCGCACTTAATGGGTTAATTATACGAGTCCTGGCACTTCTCCATGCATGCACGTTATGTTTTCTTTTTTTTTTTAATAGACATGGTTTCTTTACTCCTTGCTGCTGAGTGATCTAGCCTAGCGCTGCTGATGGCACGGATTCAGTCAATGCGTGTTAAACAAATGAATGCAGGGATGAATCTCTGACCCTGGTGAATGATATTTTGAAGAAGTATATATCATACTTTATGTCACGGGTCAGCAAACGACAGCCCAGAGGCCACATCTTGCCCTCCCACGGCCTGTTTTCACAGTGCTGGGGGTCACGGCCGGGGTCACAGCCTTGTCCACGTGTGGCGTTTGCTGCTTGTGCACTGGAGCATCAGAGCTGATTCTTGGGGTCATGGCCGTGTTCACGTGTTGTGTTTCACTGCTTGTGCGCTAGAACATCAGGCCTGGCAGCTCACAAAGCCTGAAATGAGTATTTTCTGGCCCCAGACAGAAACATCCCTCCCTCTTGCTCCGCCTAGATAAACCACTTTCCTTTAAATTACGCTTGGGAAGGATGGATAAAATTAGCAAACTTAACATTGTTCTCACTGGCATATGAAAATGTCGCCATATCCCTTCTTTTTCTCATGTATTTCTCTCTCAGACAACCATATTCTGTTTAACTCTGATATTTTTTTTTCACGGAACAGGCAGGTGCAAGCTTTTATAAGATGACTGGCCTGGGTCCTCTGCCTCAAGCCCTTTATAACGGCGAACCGTTTAAACGGGAGGAGTTAGATGTGCAAGGATTAGAGACGGCTCTTCTCCAGAAAATGATGGATATGACTGTGTACTTACAAAGTGACGTGTTTATGGTAGGTGAGCACTTATGAGAAAATCGATGAGTAATACTTATAAATGGTTTCTTGTATTAAGAAAACTTATAATAGCAAAAGTGAATTTTGTAAAAGTTTATATCCTAATCATTTTTAGTAGTGACTTTTTAAAATAATAATTAATTAACTTTAACTGTGTAATTACATCTAAAATTGCTTAATTGGAAAGAAAATTCAAAGTTTCACATGAAAATTTATTATGAGACTCCTAAATTGCATATTATTTATTGATTTATTTTAGATCAAGTAGTCTTTAAATATAATATCTGCATAACTTTAAAACCTCTGCATATAAATTGTCTTTATTGCCTAAATATTTTTTGTTTTTTTAGGGCACATTAAATGATCAAACAAATGTAGTTGATTTCCTTATGGACAGAAATAATGTTGTACCCCGTATAAATCATTTGCTTTTGTACACGGAATGGCAGCACCTTAATTTAATATCTACATCAGGTAAAATAATTCTCCTACATACTTTTCTACAAAGGCTTATTGAATTGTGAACTTCTTTATTAACTCATTATTTCTTATTTAATATGAAAACTTCCAGTAACTGCGGATGTTGAAGATTTCTCTACGTTCTCCTTCCTGGATTCGCGAGATAAGAGTGCTGTCATTGCGGAGAACATGCATTATTTAACCCAGGGAGGTAGGCACGCTTTATTTTCCTGGGTTTGTTCCTGAAATAGTAACAGCTTCAAGTTTTAGTAAGGCATTCGCTTCACACATTTTTATGTGTTGATGTCCGACTAGGGACCTGTTCTTCCATTTCAGAGCTTGTAGTCTGTCAGGGAGAAGGATTGTGCTGAGGAAGTGGGGCCTTCTGTCCCAACTCATTATAAACGCAGAGGGGCTCATCTTTGGTTTGTTTGCTTTTTTTAAAGCAAGTGATATCACTTTCCCTTTTCTGAAAGTGATTAAACTCTTTCAAGACCATGTAAATTGATATCTTATGGTGCATGAATAAAAGTGTAAGTCCCAGATCTGAGGAGAATGGATTTCTGAACTCTCATTAAACAACATTTGGATGTTTTGCTTAGGTTAGGGGTCAAACCAAAGGCGCGGGGACCAAGACAGGAACATATTTGGAAAGAAGAATGTAGCCTAGATTGGCAAGTCTGCAGTGGGGCCACAGATTTTTAGGGTACAGCGATTTATTCAGCTAGATGAAAATAATTAGAGTTTGGTTTTTTGTTTTGTTTGGCCTGCTTTGCTGTAGGGGGCAAGCAGGAGCCGTACGTGAAGGAAGGCTGACCTGTATCTCAGGATATAAAGCAGCAGCTTTCTGACAATGACGGTGAGCTAAAGGTGGAAGGGACTGTGGAGGAAGGGGTCAGTTTTTATGTCAGAGAGAGATTTAAGCAGAGGCTACGCAGCCCGCCTTTGAGAACGCTGCGGAGTGAGTCCAGCTTTGCACGAGGCGGGCCCAGAGTTACTTTCTAACTGATCCGTGGTTTTATGTTCAGAAAGTGATCTTTTTACACAAAAGCCAACAAATAATAAAATGTAAAAACAAAAGGCCCATTTTCTGGCAAGTTAAGGTCTTGAATATATCAAAGTGAAGGGATAAGGAGACCGAAATAGGGAATAAAAAATAGAATACGCATTTATCAGGTTCTGGGTTGTAGTTCAGAGGTTATTTCTGGGCATCAGAATAAGTTAGCCAATAATGAATGCCCTCTGGGAAGTCTCTTACAGTTTAGAGGAATGCTTCATTAACTGAGAAGCATCACATTTCTCTTATTTGTAAATGCGGAAAGAAATAAATATGAGAAATTTACTTAGCACTTTTGAAGTATTTCTCATTTTACTAGCTGTTATGGCAAAAGGGCTGGCATTAAGAAGGCATCACACTTGTTTACCTTTATTTTTTTTAAAGAATGTGGTATTTGGTAGAGCAAATTTTTATAACTTTTAAGTAGGTCATGTGATCTAAAAAAATAATTTTTCTGTAGGTTTTTTAATGGTGACCAGACAAGTCTTATTTCAGGTGTTATATGCTGAGGCTGAATGAAGTAAATGCATCTAAATGATATCAGAGTTAAAAATTGTTTCTTTCTGTGGCATCTAAATTTTCAAGTTTTCCAGAAAAAGAATTGTACTGATGTTGATGGCATGAGAAAATTGAGTTAGACCAAGTTAATAATAGCCAAACATTTTTAATTAAATGAAATATAAGCTTAAAAAACTGCTATTTTTAGTAGATACTAATAAGCTTTAATGTATTTGGTTTTGGTAGATGGGGATATAAAAATCAATTTTTAATTTTTTTTTTTTTTTTTTACAAATGTAGCTAGAAGGCAGCTTTGCTTGCCAACACTGGAACCATGATAAGCATAATACAATTTTCTCTGCTCGTAGACGTACCCACAGATGTATCCCTTAGGGACCATTCTCACTTTGTTACCTAAATCTGTACAGAGTTTTTATCATTAATTACATTTCTAGCCTTTTATTAGTATGTCACTGTGTGTATATTTTAAATAATATTTGCTTATTTTCAGAAAGATAAATTTTAATATTTGTTAACTGGCTATGCCCTCTGCTTTTAGTTTGATTTCAAAAAGAATTAGTTTAATTAAACTATTTGAAACTTTCAGGGGAAAACACAATTTCTTCAGTCACTCTCTGGATTGTTGCTGACTTTGACAAGCCGTCTGGGAGAAAACTGCTTTTGAGCGCTTTACAGCACATGGTGAGTAAGTCTGCCTCGATACAAGCGCCTGAGAAACATAAACCAAAACATTGTACGGAGTTGTTCTGTATTAGCGAAGTGTGCATTTATTGCTGTCGGACAAACTGCCCTGTTACTCAGTGGCTTAAGCCAGTGAACGTTTGTTTTCTCGCCATTTCCGGGGTGGAGAATTCGGGAGTGACTTAGCTGAGGGGTGTGGCATGGGGTTTCCCACGGGGTGGGGGGGCACTCAGGACCGGGGCTGCTGCCATCAGGAGGCCTGACGGGAGCCAGGGGACCCGCCTCTAGGTGGCTCCCTGCATGGCTCTCGGCAGGAGGCCTCGGTTCCTCACTGGCTGTGAACAGAGCGCTTCATCCTGTGGCCACATAGACCTCTTTGTAGTGCTGCATGAGTGTCCGCACAGAATGACAGCTGGCTTTCCCCAGAACGGGTGATAGAGTCATAGCCCGAAGCCACAAGCCACAATGTCTTTTATGATCTGGCCTCGGAAGTTGCACACTGTACCTCCACGGTGTCGTGTTTGTTACACAGATCACTCCTCTTCGGTGTGAGGAGGAGCTCGAAAGTGTGAGTACCAGGAGGTGGGGGTCATTGGGGACCACTGGAGCCCTGCTACCGCCTTAAGAATAATGAGTACATTTAAAATGTAACAGCCCTGGCTGGTGTGGCTCAGTGGATTGAGTACTACCTGAGAACCAAAGGGTCGCCAGTTCAATTCCCAGTCAGGGCACAGGCCTGGGTTGTGGGTTTGGTCCCCAGTTGGGGCACATGAGAGGCAACTGATCAGTGTTTCTCTCACACAGCAATGTTTCTCCTCTTTCTCCCTCCCTTTCCCTCTCTCTAAAAATGAATAAATAAAGTCTTTTAAAAAATAAACCAGATTTTTGTAATACTAAAAGTAAAATAAAATGAAACAAAACATCTACTGGGAGAATTTCATGTTATATCAGCCAGTGTCAGAACACACCCTGGCTTTCCTCAGTGGCCTGCGAGCCGCCACCTCTGTCTTCTCTTCTCAGGAATCTCTGGGCGCGGGTCCTTTGGGGGGCTGACAAACTGCCTTTCCCCGGAGTTACAATGTCTGTGGCTCTTCCATTGCCTGTGTTGGTATATTTAATGGCATTACACATTTTTCTGAGGATCGGTTCATTCTTTCTACTATTTCTTTTTCAAATTATATAATCTCTATTAATTTATCTTTAAGTTCACTGATTCTTCTGCCAACTCAAATCTAGTGAACTGCTCTAGAGAATCTTTCATTTCAGTTATTGTACTTTGCAACTCCAGAATTTTCTTCTGGTTCTATTTTACAATTTCTCTCTCTTCATTATTATATGTGAAGTACTGTTACCATACTTTTCTTTAATCCTTTAGACATGGTTTTCTTTAGTTCTTTGAACGCATTTATATGTCTCTTAAGTAAGTCCAACATCTAGGGTCCCTCAAAGACAGTGTCCAATGCCCGTTTATTTCCCTTTGTTGAATCACACTCCCTTGTTACATTACACATCTCACAACTTTTTAATTGAAAACCAAACACTTTAGATACTACAGGGCAGCATATTTGGACACTGGTAACGACCCTCCCCCCAGGACTGCTGGGTGTTGTTTGCTGGGTCATTTGTGCGTTGTTTAGTGATGTGGCTCAGCGGGTTCTGTCAAGTCTGTCATCCTCTCATGGTACAGGTCCCTGAGGTTCCTGCTCAGGTTTCCGCTTGTTTGTGTCTTTTATCTGGTTTCCTAGGGACTGCCTCTGGGGCAGCACAAGCCACTTCCTGGTCAAAGGAGGTGCTGATGTCGCCACAGTTATAACTAAGTGTGTGTGTGTGTGTGTGTGTGTGTGTGTGTGTGTGTGTGTGTGTATGACAAAAGAAAGGTGGTAAAATCAGTTATCCAAACACAAATCTTAAAATTTAAAAACGGCTACTTAAACATCTATCAAAGAAAGTAAAGATAAAATTAAAAACAAAATAATGAAATGGGAGACATTATGGTAAAGGTCTATAAGCCAAAAGTTGGTTCTTAGAAAAGAGTAATAGATAGATAAAATACCTGGTAAAACTACTCAAGAAAAATGCACAGGCAGTCCCCGTCATGCCACGACTGAAAGAGGGTATGTTTCTCAAGGTCCTGTGTACATAGCAGTGGTAGCAAGAAGATGTTTTTAATTACTGAAGGAATTAAATATGTAATTGAAAGAATGTTCAAAATAGAAAACTCCAGACCCGTAAGATCATATTAGTACCAAGCGATATCAGGCACCATCTAACATAAATTTTTTTCCAGAGAATAGACAAATAAGCAATGCATCCCAACCTATTTTACCAGACCAGCATTACTTCAAAACCAAGTGTCTAAAAGGGCTTTATAAAGAATGGACAACTGTAGGCCAGTCTTACTTATGAACATAGATGCAAAATTCCTCAACTAGTGAAGAATGAAAGAAACAAAGACCAAGAAGAATTTTTAATTGTCATGTTTCTATATTGTTTATTAGAAAATACATGTAAATTGACACATAAATTATTAGAATTTCTGGATTGCTGAATCTAGAATTAACTAGATTGTTGGATAAACAGGTCCAGTATATAAGAATTTTAAGAGTTGCAAACAAACAGCAAATGCATTTTAAATGAAGATATCATTTATAATAGTATCAAATTTATCAAATAAATGTAACAAAATAAGTTTTAAGACTTACAAAATATTTAGAGAAAATTCAGAAGTTCTACATGAATGGAGAGAGAGACCATCATTATGAGTGGAAGGAGTCAATATTATAAAGATATTCTCCCAACACTGATGTATAGCTTCAGAGCAATTCCAATATGATTTCCAATTTTATAGAAATTGTTGACTTTATTCTCAAATTTATATAGTGATTCAAAGCACCCAGAATGGATAAATTACTCTTAAAGAAGAGGAAAATAGGATAATTGCTCTGCTGGATGTGAACATCTTTTATGAAGCTATAAAATTGAAGATAATTTCACAGGATAGAAGAACAGAGCAATGGAGGAAGAATAGAGGACCCAGCAACAGACCCACGCATGTATTGCATTTGATGACTTTGAAGTAGGGAGAGATTTCTGAAACATCACAAAACCCAGTAGCCATGAGTTAAAATACCAGTAAACTGAACTGCATGAAAATTAAGGACAATTTTTTGTCAGAAGACACCATCAAAGAATAAAAGGGAAGACCACAGAATGGCAGAAGTTACCTGAATATAACAATCAAAACACTCAAGTCTGAGAACTCAAACTCATGTAAGTCAGTTAGAAAAAGATAATGATCTCCAGTAAAATAATGGCAGAGATTGACTCGGCAAATCAGTAAAGAGGGCGGTGAAAATGTTAAGGGGTGTTTAATATCCTTAGTGATGAGGAAAACTGAATGGGCCTTACCTGTTTACCAAAATGATTTTAAGTAAAAAGTCAGTGGCGTAATGGAACTCTCATATGTAGCTGATGGGCGGGGAAACTAGTCCAGCTATTCTGAAAAACGTCAGTGTCTTCTGAAGTTGGAGGCACGCATCTTCTGTGGAGCACCAGACAAAAGAGTCAAATGTCTTAGCATCAATGCAATGGATGAAAAAGGGTATATTCACACCCTGGAATTCCATACGGCACCCAAAAAATAAATAACTGCACCTCTCCGAAACAACAGTGATGAATTTGAACCATTACTTGGAGTGGAAAAAGAACACACACTATATGATTACATTTATATGAAGTTCAAGATGGATGAAACGTTTAGCGATGCAAGCTCAGGTGGTAAACCATGAAGAAAAGCAAGGACGTTGCTGCCATAAGTGACAGAATAGTAGTGGTGGCCTTAGGAAAGTGGGAGGGTGTAGTAGTAGACCGGGTGGGGGAGGGATGGGGGGGTGAGAGCCACCTTTGACAGGGCTCTGTTTCTTGACCTGGGTGATAGTTTTATGGGTTAGTTTGCTAACCAACATGTTTGTTTTGTATTTTGTTGTTTCACAGACATACATACACAAGAAGTTGTTAGAAGTATCGCATTATAAAATAATCATTATGCGAAGCGGTGAAGCAGTTGGAGTTACTAAAATGATTATTTTTAGGCTCTTTCAGGGAGAGGCCGCCTTCAGTAGAGAGCATAGAATTTGTCAGTAGAAGATGCTGTATGGTAGAGTATAAACTTGATGGGAAAGCAAAAAGTTCAACTTTAAAAAGGTATGTAATGTACAGATCTTTTTCACCTATAAATGTGTCTTGCAGAAAACAAGTTTTCATAGTCGGCTGGGCGTTATTTATAATCCTACATCAAAAATAAACGAAGAGAACACAGCTATTTCTAGAGGAATTTTGGCAGCTTTTCTCACACAGAAAAATAGCTTTTTGAGAAACTTCCTCAGGAAACTGGCAAGAGAAGAAACTGCTACAGCTCTTTACTCTGGAGATAAAATTAAAACATTCCTTACTGAGGTCAGTGGCTGTTTGTTTGAAATAATCAGCATGCATTGAATATTTTTAAAGTATTAGTTGTAGTGCTTGGAGATATCATGTTACTGAAAACATCAGTTAATAAGTATAATCGTTTGGAAAAAGGTAAGTATTAAATGATACAGTTTTGCATAGGCATTTAACAAATCAGATTTCATGTACTTCCACTACTTCGTGACCCTTAAAGTTGATGTTCTGGTTAGGATGTGTGCTGAAGGATTGGGAGTTAGAGGGTTGCGTGAATAATCCTCAGGGATCGCACTGACGCAGTCCAGTTTCAGGGAAATTTCAAAGACAGAAGATGATCTATTGGAAGAAAAGTTTCTCTGATCCATTCAGGAAATATTTACTGTCTCTCAGACAACGGAGTTACACTGTGACCAAGGCAGAGCTTACGTGCTGGTGGGAAAGACAAGTTATATTGGGAAAATAAAGAAACCTAAGAGGGTGGGTCGTTTGAGAGTTGCTCTTTTAGCTGCAGTGCTCAGGAGAGGTGTTTCTGAAGAGCTTCCATTTGGCCAGGCCTCTGAATGGAATGGGAAGTTGATCCATGGGAAGGAAGTCTGTGAGGAGAACGTGCCAGGTTCAGGAGCGCGGCCGGTCTCGGGACCTTGCCCAGAGCCGGTGGCCAGGCCTGAGGTCCAGGCAGAAGGTCATCGTGACCAAAATGGAGAGAGGTGGAGAGCGCTAGGATGTGAGGGCAGGAACATAAGCCCAGACACTTCAGCCACTTGTGGGCCGTAGTAAGGAATTGAAGTTTTTTCTGACTATAATGGCAGGTCATTGAGGAATCTTGAAGAGGTCGGCGGCGGCAGCCGTCCGTCTCGAGAGACGATGGTGTAGCTTCTTAAGAGTCTATCTGCACCGCCGAGAATGGCTGTGCAGTCCGACTCGGGAGTGACACGGTATCTGTCTCCTCCCGTGTTGAATCGACATCTTGCGATGACGCTGGAGTGTCCTCTCCAGTGAAGCTGAAGCTACAGAGCCTGGGCAGGGTGATATGGAGGGTCTGCTGTTGCCCATGCAGCAGACCCCCCCTCTCTTCGCAGCTGAAGGGTCCAAGGGAAAGACGGAGTCGATACAGCTTGGCTTCAGGTGCGCCGCAGGAGTTGCCGGTGTTGACTACAACGTCAAACCGCCTTAGGGACTCCGGCTCCGGATTTTCTGTCGGGGTTTACTCCCTTAGCCTTTCCCCTGAAGAGGTATGCCGCAAGGCAGCGGAGGTTTTTTGGAGTCAGAGTTTTCCTTCTCTGATGTGCCCTGACTGGAAGATCGAACCAGCGACACTTAGCTCGCAGGCTGACGCTCAATCCACTGAGCCAAACCAGCCAGGGCTGGTTTACCTCTCTTGAAGAGGTAAATAATCTTTAAAAAGATGACTCTGGATACCCTGTGAAAATTTGATAGTAGGCAGACAAGAATGGAAACAGAATGAGCGATTAGAATGCTATTGCAGTAATTGGGCAAGAAATGATGGTGTCTTGACTAGTTAGTGGTGGTGGAGATGGTGAAACGGTTGACAACTCAGTTTGTTATGCTATGGTCAGTAGGGTTGTATGTGATCCATTGTATGTGACGTGAAGATAATAGGCTAGCATTTTGGCTTGAATAGCTAGGCTTAATGGTCGTGTCTTTTTTTTTTTTTTTTTTTTTTTTTTTTTGAGACAGGGAAGTCTAGATGAAGAGATTCGGACGCGGGACCAGGAGCTGAGTTTTGTGCATATTAAGCCTGAGATGTCCGTTGGACATTCAAGTGGAGATGTTGTGGTCACAGTCGAGTAAATGAGTGTAGAAGTCAGTGAAGGGTTGTCATTGTTTTGAACAGTCAGTTTGAGGCTCATCAACATTATGTATAATTTCAAGTTAAGAAACTGGACGAGAAATCTCAGGTGAGGGTGGGGTGGAGAACAGAGGGGTTGAGAGCTAAGCCCTGGGACATTCCAAAATGTAAGGGACACAGAAAAGGATGGTCCTGCAAAGGAGCCAGAACAGCCAACGCGAGGACACATCCTGGAAGCCAGGTGGAGAACGTATCCCAAGGAGGGAATGGACACCTGAAATCCTCATGGAATAAATGGCCAACTACTATATATCTACTTGTTAAAAGATGCTAAAATATCATCATTGACTCGGCAAAGACAGGTTCCTTCTTTAAAAAAATTGGTTTCAGAAGAAAATAGCACTTTTTTAAAATCGTCATTTTGTGTAATTTAAATGTTATACTAATGTATTAAAGTGGGCTTGATTAAGAAAATAATTTAATATATTCATGTTCTTTTATTTCATTTCATTGTTTTCATGCTTTAGGGGATGGATAAGAATACTTTTGAGAAGAAATATAATACCGTTGGAGTGAACACTTTTCGAACTCACCAGGTATTCTGTCAAGATGTGCTTCACTTACATCCCGGAGAAATGGGTGTTGTCAGCAACGGGAAAGTAAGTAGGAAAAGCAGCCACTCCCTTTCCTCGGTGACGCTGTGATACAGGGTCACAAACAGGTTTCTGTCCCGCCACACCCGGCATCAGCCAGGCCTTGGCGTAAGTAAAATGGGGGCCGAGAGGTTTCATTGATGGCTCAGTGCTCGCCGCTTCATCCCTCCCAGCATGGAGAACAGTGAGTGCAGGTAAGGAAGCATGTTCTTGCGGGGTGGCTTCTACTTTGTCCTGATGTCAGGGTCAGCATAAACAGCTTAGTACACATTGCGATGCTCTGATCAGGACCCGCTGTGGTAGCAGGTGTCGCAAGTGCGTGGTGACACCGCATTCCTCGTGTGGCTGCCCCCGCGGTTGTTTAATGCAGTATGATACTTTTTTTTTTTTTTTGCAGGATAGAGTAGTGTTAATATAACCTTTAAAAATATATAGGAAAAGTCACTCTTACCCCCACCACCCTAATAAAATTTATTAAAAGTTTATTGTTTTAACTTCTAACCCCTTTTTTTAGTCCGACAGAATTATTTCTGGTTTTCTTAAATACATAATTGTAAGTTTACATATATACAACTATATCACACTTGTAATATATCGCAAACATTTTTCTGATTAGGGCATCTTTAGAGGCACAAAATTAGTGGATAATAGCTACTTATTAATATCTTTTGAATATGATAGTCTGGTTTTATTTCTGAGGAATTAAGTTTTAAAAAATTGAATCTGGTGTTTAGATTTATTAAGAAATAAACTAATGCTATGCATTTGACCCTCCTGTGCTTGACCTATCAAATTACTGGTATATGTTCCTAACTCATCTTCAAAGCTCAAGTACACTCTTGTTTTCTTTGTTTTCTACGTTTTTATGAGCTCTGTTCACCTGAGTGTTTTATTCCCATATCACTATTCCTGTAAAATTATGCTTGTTTATTCTTTCTTATCTGAATCCGCAAAGAATAGGATTAGGAAGAACAGGAGACCTGTTTCCGCAAGCTTCCACAGATAAAATATGTCTGCTACACTGTAACGGTTTTTGAGCTAATTGCATTAGTTCTTAGAAGAAGTTAGCCTCAGGTTCATCTGTGTACAGAGCGATCTTACAAAGTGGTGACAGTGATCGCCAGTTATTATTGCAGTAATCTAAAGCACAGGGTGAGGCAGAAGTAGGTTTACAGTTGCGAGTACAGGAAAGTTTATTCTTGTGTTGTTGTTTATTATTATTATTAATATGAACGACTACTTTTGCCGCACCCTGTATCAGTAAATTTTGATAGTTATGTGGGAGCCCAGAAATGACATTGCTTTTTCTCTCTAACAATTACTTTGGGAGGAAATACAGCTTTTTAGAGCAGTTTTAAAATATAGGGCTACCATTGATTTGGTCAGTCATTTTAAGAAGTAAAGAGGAAAAATTTATACCCGCTATATCTAGTACCTTGCCTTTTGATTATGCATTATAGAAGAGTTACCCTATGTTTTCTTTGTGGTGGTTTAACATATTTTATATACCATTATCAATACTAGTGTTAACAAATATTAGTTATAGTTCTGTTCAGCTTTTTTCTTATAGAACTATTTTCTTCTCTTTTTTTCAAATTGGCAAAATATTCAGATATTAATTTCTCACCTGCTGTGAACCAGACATTTTTCTAGGGTCTGAGAGGACAGCAGGGAAGAAACCTGTTTTGTGGTCTTTGCATTTTGGTGGACAGAGCCAGGTAACAAGTAGCATCCTCAGTGGTAAGGTATCATTTGGACAGAGAACCCATGGAGGTGAGGGAAGAAGCCATGACTGGACACAGAACGTTCTAGGTAAAGGTTACAGTGAGTACAGAGGTCTTGAGAGGGGATCCCGACTGTGTTTTAGGAAGAGCAGGCGCATTGAGAGCGGCCAGGAGGGAAGCTCAGAGAGGTTGCTGGGGGTCAGCTCAGGACAGATCCTGCTTTCCTCCGAAGGAGTTGCGAAGTGCATAGCTCTGGACAGCAGGTGCGGACGGGATCTGCCCAGTGCTGATGGTGGATCTCTGGCGGTTGTTACATTCAGAATAGACTGCAGGGCTCAGGAAACCCGGTAGGAGAGACCGCAGGCATCCCAGTGAGAGGTGCAGCTGGCTCGGACCAGAATGGCTCTAGTGGAAGAAGTGGCAAGTGGACGTGGGCATATTTAGGAGGAAGGGTGAACAGGAGTCACCGGCAGACATGACATGGGGTGTGGGAGGGACTACATACCTGGCAGAAGGGGGTTGCCGTGTGTGCAGGTGAGAAAGACCACAGGAGTTGGGGTGCAGGAGGAGTGGAAGGGGACAGGTAGAGAACTCAGTTCTGGAATACTGAGGGTTCCTTGTTCATTCTGCACCTCCAAGTGGGCTTGTTGAGTCGGCTGTTGAAGGTAGGACCTGAATTCAGGGGAGATGTTGGGGCTAGAGACCGTATTATGTCAAAATAGGTTGACCTTTTATGTTGGTTAATAGAAAATTTTAATTTTGATTATTCTTTTATTTGTACAACTGTGCTTTGAACAGAAAATATAATGTATCTGAAAATAAGTTCAGTGGTTTATGGACTATAAGCTAATACTTGGCTTATTGCTCTGTCCCAGAGTCATGCTATAAAGCACAATAATCACTGAAATTCTGGCAAGTAGTTATCATTCTGAATCAGATAATTTAATGCCTGAAATAACTCTGACATTTTAG
Source organism: Furipterus horrens (assembly GCF_987537825.1). Classification (NCBI taxonomy): domain Eukaryota; kingdom Metazoa; phylum Chordata; class Mammalia; order Chiroptera; family Furipteridae; genus Furipterus; species Furipterus horrens. The sequence goes on from NW_028327182.1 coordinate 6,842,790, forward strand.
AATTAATCTTTACTCTGAACCTGTCCAAATGTTTACATTAGAATAGGAACATATTGAAAGTTAAAATTATGAATGATCAAAACTGGGGACCAACGATACTTTTTTAAAACTGTAATATTTTTATTTTTCAATTACGGTCGACATTCAATATTATATTAATTTCAAGTGTACAGTGTAACGGTGAGACGTTTATATAACTTATGGAATGATCTCTGCAGTCAGTCTCGTACTTACCTGATAACGTACATGTTACGACATTATTAGCAATGTTCCCTGTGCTGTGCTTTACATGCCTGTGACCTGTGTCACTGCCGGTTTGTGCTAATTAATCTCCTCACCTTTGTCACCCGGCCTCCCAGACCCCGCTCACCTGGCAGCCAACGGGGGTGCTTTCTTACTGCATGCTGAAGAATTAAAAATTTGTGTGTTTTAGTATCAACCAAAACCCTAAATAATGCTGTTGCTATAATTATAATAAATTCATTTTTGTCACACTACATATTTACAAATCATTGAAGGGCATGGGCAGTAGAGAACAGGGAAACAACAGGACCTTTTTTGCCTGAAGCTGGGCAAATCTGGATTCAGAATCCGGTTGCACCGTAATTACATCACCTCTCGGAGACTTGGTTTCTTCATTTGTACAATGGGAATGGGAATAGTATGATTAATAGAGTTGTCACATTAAATAGACATTTGTACATAAAGCACACAGAACAGCCCTAGACACATAGTAAATTTTCAGTAAATATTAACTCCTGTTTTCTCTTTAAATATTTGAAGACTGTCATGGGACGCAGTGGGTATGTCTGTAGATTGATTTGTGTTACAGTTAATCAGCGTCGTGTGAAATCAAGGCCAGCTGATCAAACTTCCATGCATGGAGTGAGATTTTTAGCTCAGTATATGGATGAACACTCTAACAGAGTTTTCTACAATTTTGATAAGCTGTCAAAGGAGGCAGTGCATTTCTGTTACAGCAGTTCTTCTGTGTAACTGAAGAATCACATTTCTAAACTGTCGTAAAGATTTAAGCACTGGATAGTTTTACTGTACCAGTGTGATTTCAGTTTCATGTTCCTTTTTCCAGTATGCACATGATGTGATTTTATACTATTTAAGTTACTCTTCCACAAATACCACATTCAATCTTAAACAGAACTAAGATGCAGTAGAATCAAGTTTCCCCCAGCTTTTCGATGCTGGGCTTTACTCGGACAAATATAGTCCGCTCTCTGGCAAATTTAAACAGTAAAAAGAGCCATCTTGTTAATTCCTTGAGAAAATAATTTGAGACTTGACTTTCTTATTCTGAACTATTAGCAAAACTACTTGAGTCACTGGAGCTACTACAGATAAAATTCCAGCTCTTTTCCAAGCCTCTTCTATTCAGAGTCCAAAAATATATAACATTGAAAGTTCTTTCAAAGCCACCTTCAGAATGATATCAAATCTGAAGGTGATGAAATGTTTGTAGTTTTAATAGTGCCCATTTGATTTTTTTTAAGAGGCATGTTTTATGTTTAAGGTGAAACATGATATTACTTGTGACATGAGCAAATAAGTGTTCAAAACTAGATTCATTGCTTTTTAAAAAGCATTAACTGCAAAAGCACATGAAAGGAAAGTGAGAGAATCTGCTGCGACTATTTCATTCTGGCCTTTTTTGCTAAGAAAACATACACTCTGCTTGACGTACTTTCAGGTCGTCATTAAGTACGATTGTTTAATGCCCGAGACCGTCTCAGCCCACCGTCTGTGTACATCGGGGTTTGTAGTCACAGTAGTATGACGATAGCATGTGTTAGTTTCCTCAGAGAACGCTAATGGTCGTAGAGTTGGCAGCCGCTGTGATGGAGCGGCCGTCCCGAGAAACCAGGCATGTGGCAATCCAATGGCTGTCCCCTCCGTACTCGCCGGTGTAAAGCGGACCCGTGTGACCTTGCTGAGCTCCCAACCTTTTATGCACCGCAGACATCAGTTAGATAAAGGCTGGCTGATGTTATTAAGTCATTACGTGATTTGTCTGTTGGTTTTTGCTCTTTCGTGCCTTCATGCCCTGCTTATATATTAAGTCATGTCTACCTCACGTGGGCTATGATTTATAGATGAATAGAAAATGAAATTGAAAGACTTCTGAAATATAGGCAATTGCTTTCATCATTTGCCCGAGAATGAAAAGTCTTAGGTTTTTCAAAGCATTGTGTTTCAAAGTAAAACTTTCAAATGGAAATAATTTTCTACTCTTTCTTGCTTTGATTTTGGTATTTATGCAAATGTTATTTGTGATATGAAAGGGAGAAAGTATTTTTTCTCCTTTTTATCCCAGTGGATTTAGTAGATGGTGGGATTAATAGCCACCCTCTTTTTAGTCTCTGATTGATTTTTGCTTGAAGAAATATATATTACAGGGGGAAATATTTTATGAAATAACAAGTATCTTTTATAAGATATACAATAATTGCTTTTGTTTTAAGTTCTTAGGACCTTTAGATGAAAATTTCTATGCAGAAGATTTCTCCTTGTTGGAAAAGATAACATTTACTAATTTAGCAGAGAAAATTAAAGGCATTGTTGAAAATATGGCAATCAACTCAAAGAAGTAAGTGTTTAAGATCATAAGAGCAATTCATTTCAGGGTTTGGTATTTCCCATCTCATTTTTTTAAGATTCGGAAGTGTATCAGCTAAGTGCACAGTTACGATATAACAACAGACAAATAGAAAATACAAAGAAATAGTAAAAGACATGCATTTGCTCATGATCACCAAACGGTAAACGTTAATAATTTGTTTCATTTGCCTTGGATCTTACTGCTTCCGTTTCCCACCCGTCCCAGTCTCCCCCCTTCCTGGGAGGCAACCCCTTCCTAAAGGCTGTGGACGTGACTCCCATGTCTGTGTTCTTACTTCGCTTTGATGTAAATACGCATTCTCGGCGCTGATTGCGTTGGGGCCTTGACTTCCTTAGAGAAAAGCTGGTCTGTAGACCCCTTTCACTCTCTCCTTCCGGGGAAGCTTTATCCACGTTCATTGATACAGACCTTGCTCATCCATTTCTGTTACTCTTTAGTATTCCATTTTATAAATATACTGAAGTTTGTCTATACGATCCATTACTGAGCTCCAGTTCACGTGTCTGGTTTTTTCCTGTTACAGAAGTGCTGTAATTCACCTGCTTTTAGGTCTCAGTGTGTGAGCGTGGTGTTGTCACTGCCTTGGAGGGCGTCCTTATCTTCAGCCGGACCAGACAGTGCTACGTCCTGTCATTTAAAGTCATTGGAACAGTCAGTACGCCCCACAGAAATGGCTGAGTTCCTCTTTCCCCAGGTCCTCGCCAGTAGCTGGTGTCATCTGACTTGTGAATTTTTCCAGCTGATGGATAAGAAATTGCATCTTGTTTTCATTTGTGTTTCTTTGAGCTCTACTATGATTATTTAGTTATCTGTTGGGTTATTTTCTCCTTTGAGTGATTTATAAATGTATTGTTTATGATTCTGTATACAAATCTGTATCAATTATATGTTATATAAGTAAAATATTTCAGTTTGTGGCTTGGCTATTTACTTCTTCATTATGAAATGTTACCACATATATAGAGATGTTTTATTATAATGAAAAATATTATCAGGGTTTTTTCTTCATAGTTTATGATTTTGTGTGTGTGTGTGTGCGTGCATGTGAGAGAGAGGAAGAGAGAACAATGTATAAGAATTTTCCTTATCTAAGTTCATAAAGGTATTTCTTATTTTCTTCTAAAAGTTTTACTGTTTTGCTTTTTTCCCTGATTTACAGCTTTAATTCTTCTTGGATTTTTATACTGTTCCACTGGACTGTTGCCTCATGCCAGCCCCGCACTGAAGTTGCCACAGTTTTATAATCAATTCTGATAACAGATAGGAAAAATTCTGTTTTGTCCAGACTGTCCAGTTATTTGGCATATGGTTGTTCATAATATTTTCTTACAGTTCTTTGTATTCCTTGGTGTCGGTAGTTACTTTTCCCCTCATTTCTGATTTTATTTCTTTGGGTCATATTTTTTCTTTGATGAGTCTGATTAAAGGTTTGTCGATCTTGTTTATCTTTTCAGAGAACCAGCTCTTGGATTCATTGATCTTTTGTATCCATTTCTTAGACTCTATTTCGTATATTTCCGCTCAGATCTTTAGTCTTTTACTCAATTTGGGTTTTATTTGTTGTTCTTTTTCTAGTACCTGTGTTAGGTTTGATTGTTTATTTCAGAATTTTCTTGTTACCTGAAGTAGGCCTGTAAGGCTATGAATTTCCCTCTTAGGACTGCTTTCCCAGCATCCCACAGATTTTGGGTTTTTGTGTTCTCATTTTCATTTGTTTCAAGGTATCTTTTGATTTTTTCCTTGATCTCATTGTTAACACATTCACCATTTAACAACATCTTATTTAGCTTCCATGTCTTTGTGTATTTTTTTATTTTCTCCCTGTGATTGATTTCTAGTTTCATAGCATTATGGTGAGAGAAGATGCTTGATATGATTTCAGTCTTCTTAAATGTACTTGTTTTGTGTCCTAACATGTGGTCTAGCCTAGAACATGTTCTACGTGCACTTGAAAAGAATTTATATTCTACTGCTTTGGAGCGAAATGCTCTGAAGATAACAATTAAATCCATTTGATCTAGTGTGACAGTTAAGACCACCATCTCCTTGTTGATTTTCTATCTGGAAGATCTAGCCATTGAAGTCAATGGGAAGTGAAAATCCCCAGCTGTGACTGTGTTTCTGTCAGTCTCTCCCTTTATGTCCATCAAGATTTGCTTTACAGATTTATGTGCTCCTGTCCTGGGTGCGTAAATGTTTACTAGGGTTATAGCCTCTTGTTGGGTTGCTCCCTTTATCATTATGTAGCATCCTCCTTTGTCTCTTACTATAGCCTTGGTTTTAAAGTCTGTTTTCTTATATACAAGTATTGCCACTCAGCTTTTTTTCATTTCCTTATGCATGAAATATCTTTTTCTGTCCCTTTACTTTTAGTCTGTGTGTCTCTTTCATTCTGAGGTGGGTCTCCTGAAGATAGCATATCTATGATTATGATGTTGATTGATTGATTTAATTTATGTTTATTAATTGGCCATTAAATGCAATGCTCTGTGAAAAATATGGTAGGTATTATGGATAGAAACCTACTTTTAACATAAAATCCTGCATTTCAGGAACTTATATTCTAGTAAAAAATGATATAGTAGAGAGAGGGACAAGATTCATGACCACTGTATTTTTTTCTTTCTTTCTTTCTTTTTTTTTTTTTTTTTTTAAGGAAGTCTTGTGTAAATGTTCTATCCCAACATATATAGGTATTTATTTTGTGCATTCTTAGTTTTCAAACTAAAAACTATAAAGATCTGGGCTTCTTAATTATATTAGAAATTATTTGAAAGTAAATAGCTACTATTTTTGTTCTTTCTGCCCTTCTTTACTGTGTGGGCCCCAATGCTTGGACACATAACCAACACTCAGCAAATATTGACTTGAATTGCATGATTGACCACATTATTATAGACTCTGTTGAAAACACAACTTAAATGTTCAAAGATCATATCAATGATAAAAAATGTAGGGTGATTTTACAATCAAGTCATCTTACTTTTTAAACTGACAAATTCTACTTCCTGCCAGGTCAGGGAGAAAAACCATTTATATGAATTTTGTCCTTCGCAAGTGTTTTAAATTAAATTCCTCTTTCTTGGAGCATCCATTGGGACACAAAGTATGGACATTTCTCCTCCTGAAACACTCATACATGGTTTATCTTGTTTATGTAGCATGAGCGACCTTGTTATGAAAGTTGATGCCCTCATTTCCTCCTTGCCTACACATGCATCTCGTTCTGATGTCACCTTTCTGAGAGAAGATCACAGGTAAGGATGTGAGAGCGCTGGGTTTTGTCTGTCACTGAATCCTATATACTCACCTTTGCCATCCATGTGTAGTCATCACATAGCAAAACTAAAGAAGAATCAAAGGTTCTGTGTTAGAGAACAAATGTATTTGACCAAATTAGGAAAAGAAATGCTTGTTAATTATATATTCTAGCAACTAAAGGATGATATATACAGGATGTATATAGGATTTCAATTGAGTTATATCAAGTATGATTTATCTTTCATGCTCAAGGTCATGTGGAATAATGTTTTTGTATTCTCAGTTACTAAAGAATTCTGATTAATAAAATGTAGACACGTACAACAGCCTGTCCCATGGGGTGTTCTGTGGAGCACTACTCTGAGATGCTGACAGGTTTTCTGAGGGAAAATATGGTCTGTGCCCAAGTAACTTTAGAGAACATAGGGGTGGGGGCCATATATTTTCACTGTTCATCAGCATATTTAGGGTTTGAGAGATGTGTAGTTAAAGACAAAATTTCATTTTTGGTTAATTCAGCAGTAAACAGGTGCCTACCTTATCGATAATATCTTATAAAGCATAGAAAAAGCAACCAGTAAATTTGTAAAATTTTCACCAAGATAAGTGAAGGAATTAACTATTATAGATGCTCTCTTTACTTTAAAACATTTGGTTTGTAACCCTTAATTTCTAGCAGTAATTATCCAGCAAGATCTGTTATCTAGCTCTGCCATTCCTTTTTAGCCTAATTAAATCATATCAACTGCATATAAAATAAATTGTCTTTCATTTCCCTGTGTTGGAGGGACCCATATTTGAAGTGAATTTTACATTACGTTTTATTTAATTGGTAAGAAATTAAACATTTTACTGCAAAAAGTCTAGAAATTTATAGACTAAGGAAGACCTATATCCCTGTAATTTTAGAGGTGTACATTTTGAGTTGGTAATCTTTTCCCCTTTGTGATATGTAAAATATTTAATTTATACAGTTCAACAAGAAACTGATTTTCATACTATTATAGTGTTAAAATAGTACTTCAATTGAAATAGTCTATATTTTTAATTAAATAATATTTTAACTTTCATTTATATTAAATATAGAATTATCTCCATTGGTTCCTTCTATGCTTTTAAATACTTTCTTCTAACCCTCACCTTTAAAGATTAGTTCGTATTCTAACTTAGAGCTCAGGTCAATAAAAGACAAAAGGAAAGGACGAGGAGGAGCTGTGGAGAGTGTGACTGGGGGAAAGTGAAGGATGATAATCTATGGTGGGAGTTCCCTGAATTTTTCTGTTTAATATGCTGGGGGTTGAAATACTAAATGTAATAAAAGTGCTGAATAATTAATGCTGTCATTCTCCAGTCTGAGGAAGTATATTCAGCTAACACAAAAGCATCTCGGTTTCATTTTTTACATCGTGATCTGGGAGAACTGGGGGGCTTAACGTGGTCAGTTTCCTCTATAATAGTATTGTTCTTGGGAGAGTGTTTTAAAACCACTCATTCGTAAAAGTTTGCTTTCATTGTCTCTAATTCTTTGCAGTTTTATAATTTACTGAACACAAGCATTAGAGTCTTAAATTTGCATTTTCTTCTGTGAAACAACCTGGATTTTTTTAACCTAGTGAGACAGAAAGCAACTTATAATAATATATGTCGCTGAGATTAATTGGTGATGGAATAAACTTAGCTGATCATCTTTACCTTATTGTATGTTTTCCTAGCATTATAAAGATAAACCCTCAGGAAAATGATATGTTCTTTGATGTCGTTGCTGTGGTTGACCCACTGACCCGAGAAGCACAGATAATGGCGCAGCTACTGATCGTAAGATAACGTTCTTGTTCTATATTTCCTATATATTTACTCTCTCATATAATGTTTTCTTGAAATGTATAATCAGTCTTTTCAAGTCTGTTTTCAAGTGTAAACATTTGTGCTCTCGATCCTCGATTCCATACATTTCAGGTAGATTGTCGTGTTTAAATAGAGCTGTGTGTGGGGTGTTAGGGCAGCACCAAGGCTAGGTGTCGCTAGGGACTTAATTGTTGCCCCCACCCCAATATTCATGTGTTGAAGCCCTAACCCCCAGTGTGACTGCATTTTGAAATAGGGCCTTAGGGGCAGTCGAGGGTAAATGAGGTCCTGAGGTCGGGCCCGCATTTAATAGGATGGACGGCCTTGTAAGGAGCTCTTCTCCCCGGCTCCCTGGCACGAAGAGGAGGGCACGCGGGCATAGGCCGTGCGGCGGCGGCCTCCGGCCGGGAAGCACCACCCAGCATCTCGGTCTGAAATGAGTGTCTGCTGTGGAAGCCGGCTTCCCGGTCTGTGGGGTCTGGGCGTGGCTGCCCGAGCGGCTCCCTGTCTCCAGGTGCGAAGAGTGGCTTCTGCAGCAGGTGGTGCCTAAGCTCAGCCCGGTGACGCTTCAAGGGTAGTAAGTCGCGTTAGCCGAACAGGCGCAGCTGGAGTGGGGCGCGGGGGCATATTCAGGACGCCCGCCGCTGTAACGAAGGCCCAGGTAGCACCGGCACCTTCCGGCGTGAATTTTGTTCCCACGCCCCCCACAGCCCAAGCGTGAGCCGCCTGGGGTTGCTGAGGCAGCTGCAGAGTGTACCTGCAGCTCAGGATATTAATGATGTACTTAATCTCTAATGCTGAGGACATCTAGATGCCATGAAAGAAAGTCACGTTAGGCAAAAGCTTAGCAGCGTAACCCCTGCGCCATGACATCAGCGGTTCGGATTCAAAGCTTACCTCTGCCGTGACCTACTGTGTGGCCCTGGGCAGATGACTCCGTCTCTTCGCCGCAGCTAACAGGGCAGCTGCTTCCGAAGGATGTTCTGGGGATGCAGTGAGATGATATGAAGTATTCATGCAGTGCCTGGTGCATAGTAAATACTCAATAACTGTTAGTTACTAATATTCCTTAATATCAAATATGAGAATTTTTTCTAATAGGTACTTGGAAAGATGATCAACATGAAGTTAAAGCTGTTCATGAACTGTAGGGGTAAGCTCTCAGAAGCCCCTTTAAAGAGGTGAGTCTAAGTGAACATGATTTCATTTCGAAAGATTTGCAAATACTAAAGTGAAAAAAGGACCATTTTTCTCTTTTCACAAGATGGTTGCCTGAAGTCAGATGTAATTTATTAACTTTAAGTGATATAACATTAAAATAACCAGCAAAACTTATCCAGTCTAATTGCAGAATTTGCTAATTGCAGATTTATATTTATCCGTGGGTGTTTTTGAAAATATGACTTAGGAACGCCTATTTAGAAATAACTAGGAAATAACAAGTGGGAAGCAGGTTGAATTACACCATTTTTGGTTTATTTGTACTTTCACTACTTCGAGGTAAATTGTCAACATGATCTTTATTATATCAGCATTTTTATTATGGGGGATATTTAGATATAATTAGTTTAGAATAATTTTTAATGATAGGAAAAAGGTTTACTGTTATATGCAAATATTTTTTATTAATACTGTTCTGTTGAATAAAAATTCTCATGGAGCTACTAGACCTCTGAGTTAGTGTCTAAAATAAGATTGTTCATATTTAGAAAGACATGGAATTTGAAATACGAAAGGTAAGTGGGAAGTATGAAAATGGAATGAGCTCATTCACACGAGTACTAATCACCTGCATAGACTCACGGTAAAGCTCCACAGGAAAACACGAGTCAGCTGTTTTAAACTGTCGGTTAAACAGAGTCTTACTCAATAGCGTATGTCAGGCAAACTAGCGACATTCCCAGCCCTTTCCTTCTGGAATAAATAGTGTCTCCCCCTTCTCAGAGGTGATGGAGGTGATGGGCAGGCTTCCCTCGGCTTCCCACTCTGCAGCCTGTCCCTCCCCGGCCTCTCCGCGTGGTTGGGAAGACTGTGCCGTCCACTATGCAAGAGTCCCTCTCTGTTCTGACGCCACGCGTTCCCATCCGTTCGGGACCCCTGCTTTATCACGCAGTTCCTTTGCTTTGTATCTTTAATCGCTCTACCGGCCTCTTTTAGTCCGAAGAGTTACTCGGGTTTTTTTTTAAAGAAATGGGCTGCTCCCTTAACTTTCTGTCCTGCAGAGCCCCGACTTCTCCTTGCCTTCTGCACTCCCACTCAGTGTCAGCCCCTTCGATGGAAGGGTGGGTACAGCCTTCCTTATCTCCTTCCCTGTCCCCCCAACTTTGACTTGGCTTACACTTCGCTTTGCTGCCAGATTGTTTGACTTACTCACAAAGAAATTGCTATTTCCATTATCCACGGGATACTTTTTATTTCACGACATTTCTGCTTTATCTAACAGTGCCAGGCACGTGCTTTGTGCCTCTGCTTCCTGGCTGTTCTTTCCTGGGTCTCTGCTCCCCCTCCTTCTCGTTTGACTCTGCCTTCCTGCAGCGAGCAGCTTCGGGCGTGGCCGCCAGTGGTCACCGGCCCCTGGGCTTCCGCTCTGTAGATTCTCCTTGGCGCGAGCCGCCGCAAAGGATGCGCTTCTGATAAGCAGAACATGGCCACAGTGATGGAATGTGTCTTCCTCAGTTAGCTTATCAAAGACCGTGACTTTTGTCTTGCTGGTGCCGTCTCTCTTGTCCTTGTGCACTTCTCCGAGGAAGCCTGTGGGAGGTGACCTTGTGGCGGGAACTGGGGGGTGGTCTCCAGCCAGCCACGAGTGGGGACCTGCACAGGAGCCTGGGGTGGGTCCTTCCCCCTTCAAGCCTTGAGATAGCACAGCTGACCCCTGGACTGTGATCTCAGGAGAGTAAAAGCCACTATTCTCAGTCACATAAGTAACTGTCATTATGTGCAGTATTGAGGGAGGAGGCTAAAATACATCAGAACTGCACGTCTGTTAATAAGCAGCTACTTTCGACTGCATGCTATTTGGTTTTAATGGAACTGTTACAGTTGGCATCAGAATTTCAGCTTCACTTTTCCTTGCTTTCTGGTTATTTCTCTTCATATTATTAACGGTCCTAAGAGCTGAAAAATGGACTCTGGTCAAATTTGAAGAAGTATCAGTGAGTGAATACAGATCATAAACTTCTAGAACCTGTACAAGTCAGTATCTTGAAGTTGGTTAAGAAATAATGAACAAGGGTGTGTGTGTGTGTGTCGTCGTCGGCAGCCGTCCGTCTCGAGAGACGATGGTGTAGCTTCTTAAGAGTCTATCTGCACCGCCGAGAATGGCTGTGCAGTCCGACTCGGGAGTGACACGGTATCTGTCTCCTGCCGTGTTGAGTCGACATCTTGCGATGACGCTGGAGTGTCCTCTCCAGTGAAGCTGAAGCTACAGAGCCTGGGCAGGGTGATATGGAGGGTCTGCTGTTGCCCATGCAGCAGACCCCCCCTCTCTTCGCAGCTGAAGGGTCCAAGGGAAAGACGGAGTCAATACAGCTTGGCTTCAGGTGCGCCGCAGGAGTTGCCGGTGTTGACTACAATGTCAAACCGCCTTAGGGACTCCGGCTCCGGATTTTCTGTCGGGGTTTACTCCCTTAGCCTTTCCCCTGAAGAGGTATGCCGCAAGGCAGCAGAGGTTTTTTGGAGTCAGAGTTTTCCTTCTCTGATGTGCCCTGACTGGAAGATCGAACCAGCGACACATAGCTCGCAGGCCGATGCTCAATCCACTGAGCCAAACCAGCCAGGGACTACAGTCTTATAATAGGTAATAGTATAAACAAAATAATTGTCTACCATTCACAAGCACTATCTCTTCTACAACATAGTGTTTTTAGTATTTTTAATTTTAGACTTTTTTGACATATTTATACACCGGTTTTAGTTTAAAAATATTTTGGATAGAAGAAATCTCAGTTTGGGTCAAAGTATCTTTTTTTCCTTAATGTTTTATCAACAGCTTTTACCGGTTTGTTCTGGAACCAGAACTGAAGTTTGTGGCTAATGGCATCACTGAGCCAGTAGCAGAATTCCTGGGTGTCCCTGAATCACCTCTGCTCACCCTCAACATGATGACTCCTGAAGGCTGGTTGGTTGAAACGGTGCAGAGCAACTGTGACCTTGATAATATTCACTTAAAGGATGTAAGTTATCACGCGAAGTGACATAAAGTTGTAACAGTCGTATCAGCGGCTGTAACTGCAGCAAGCGAGGGGCCACACACTGCGGCCGCTGGCCCGCCTGTTTTCTTGGTGACTCTGCCTCCCGACCCGTCTCCCCTGCGGTTTTTGAGTGTCCCTCACTTCCACAGTCAGCTTCTCTCGTGTTCGGGGTCTCTGTGTGTCCTCAGACCCCTCGTTCTTAGATGCCGCTCTCAGATGAGTGGTGCAGAAGACTCGGAGGAGGGAGCGTGGCAGCTTAGGAGGACACCGCCGGGTCCCGTGTGCCCCGCAGGTTTTGTTTTTAACTCAGAAAGGAGCCGTTTGATTGAAACCCTTCCTTGCCCTACAGCTTGTAGCCGGAGCAGGCCGTCCTCACGAGATCGGGGTAGAAGGCGGGGCAGAGGGTCCCCTCATGTACTGCAGGCTGCCAGCGCTGCTCTCCCTCACCTGTAGCGTGACCCTTAGCCAGTTAGCGACCAGCCTTCCCTTCCCTTCCTGTTGCCATGGAGTCCACAGCACAGAAAATGTGAGGGGGCCAAGTCTTTCCCGCATTCCACTCGAAGTGGGGGGGGACTTAGGTACCACAAAAATCAGACATACCAGACGGGCATATGTACCTACAGAACAGGTGTCCGGGCACTGGGGAGCCAACGCTTCCTTCTCATTAGCCGCCTCTGGCCTGGTTCTGCGCAGCCTCTGACCCACATCAGGCGTCTCCTTCAAAACGTGGCCACTGCCCTGACCTAGGCATGAACATTCACCTCCAGGGATTTGCTTACGAGTGCTCAGCAGATGTATTTCTCATGCTTCTCATGTGATACCCTCGGCCTCAAGTTCGTTCTTTTAGGCAAGTTTCTTTTGATCCACTCATGAGTAGATTCTGTGGGATCCTAAGTCACTTCCCTGATAGTCTCAGAATATGAGGGTATTGTAGAGATACTCTAGTTTGACCTATGCAGAGAAGAACCTAAAACTCAGCCACAGCAGTCATCTGAAATCAGTCCTTTGAATCTAGGGGAAGAATAGAAAGACAGAAAACTAATAAAATCCACAAGGGAAAATTGGGAAATGAACTTGGTAAGAAGTGAAAAAAAAAAAAAGAAAAACAAAAAAATTGTCATGAGTTTTCTCTCTTAAAGGAGCCTCTTAGATTCTTCAGTAAGAGAGTTCAGTAACAGACATCAATAAGGTAACTAAATATTCCAACCAAAAGGGTAAAGAGTTTGTGGTGGGAGAATTAATGCAGCTTAGAACAGATTTTACACTGAGTCTGCTGGTAAAAAATTTCAGTAGCTATTAAACAATTAAAGAAGATTAAACATTTTTATTGTGAGCGGCAAATATAACAATATCTTTATAAAAGCTCTTTAAGTGAACAATAGCTCTTTTTATTTTAGAAGACTAAAATAAGTAATTTCCTCCGTGTTCGTAGGTTATACGACTGAACAGAAGGAAATTATAAATTCTAGCAGCTATAAAAGGTAACTGCTGTCCTCTTTCACTGTGTGCTGTACACACTCAGAATATTACCTGCAACTGTCCTGGAAGAATGTTAAATACAAATGAAGGAAAGGCGTTTGCTAGCGGAGGAAGCAGGAGGCGTAGGTAAAGGACAAGAGGGAACCATCGCAAAACTGAAACGAATCGTGAGAGTCTGGGCCCTGCACACTGCGTCCTGCAGGTGCCCCTTGCTCCACCTAATTCCCAGCATAAATACCTAAAAAAAGCTCGATCTAGAAAAATTCTTTCTTACCAGGACTTGGGTCAACAGTGAATATTAAGAACAGGTAAATAAAAATAAAAAGGAGTTGTAAACATCAAAAAAGATACCCAGCTTTCCAATTCATAATAATAGGAACTAATTTAACTTAAACTAATTTAATTGGCATCGCCTTTATGAAATTATTAGGCAACTTAACATGTTGCGTACCAGGGTATTTAAGTGCCTTTTAGAAATGACGAGAATTCTCGCCACCCATACGCAGTGTGTTTAGATATTCACTAAAAAGAAGCCTCTTTGAAAAATAAATTGGCTATTTTTGGTGTTATGGTTTGAGTATCTGTTATAAACGAGAAATTTTCAGTTACCACTTGATTTATTGTCATGTTTGGGTATATTTTCCATTTGAAGTGCAGAAAAAGCTTTAGTCCTGAAATATTTATTGCAGCGTTTGCAATAGAGGAAAACCTGGGAACAGTTGGAATAATCAGCACTTAAAGGATGCTTATGTTCATAGAAAACTAGATTTACAGTGATCCCTCACTTACCGCAGGCATTACGTTCTAGGCTGCCCCCCACCCACGATAGGTGAAAACCCACGAAGTAGGAACCTTATATTTATTTTAGTATTTACTGTACAGTGCCACAAAATCCCGCGATATAGCGAAAAATCTGCGATAAATAATTAAAATATTTTTAAAAATCCCACGATACAGTGAGGCCGCGATAAGTGAACCACGATATAGAGAGGAACTACCGTAATGAAAAAACAGGTTACGCTTTCTTAGGAAAAATTTACAAAAAAAGAAATAGAAATCAATGCATTGATTTGTTTATGGTTGTTTAGTCGGTAGGCAATTTCTATTTTTTCTCTTTTCTACTTTCTAATATTTGCTAGGTTTTCTTTAATGAGCATATGTTATTTTGAATGCAAAGTGATTACACCTTAATATATTTTAATTACAAGGAAGGCGTAGATGGTGATAAGTTGACTCTCTTGCTGCGTCTCAAGAGGGGCCTCTCGGACGACAGCAGTGAAAGCAGCTCTCTGAGCAGTTTTCCCTCTGACCTCTTGACAAGACCTTTGCTACATCTCTTCTGTTTTGTGATACTGGTGCACATATCAGTGAGGCTGGAGTCGAGCCGATGTCAGGGGGAAGGAAGTTTATCATGGGCTGTGGTCTTCAAGAACGTGATTCAGCTATTAAGCTCACTCCTGTAAGAGGAAGACTGGAAGTCACCCACCCAAAATTCATCAGCTCCTGTTCAGATAATCTCACTTAGCACCCGCAGCGCCTGTGCTGTGGGAGTGACCGATGGCATGGTTCCTCCGCAGGTGGAGAGCAGGGTCGCTGCAGAGTACGAGCTAGAGTACCTCCTACTCGAAGGGCATTGCTTTGACGTCACCACGGAACAGCCTCCGCGGGGTCTGCAGTTCACACTCGGCACAAAGAGGCAGCCTGTCGCGGGCGATACCATAGTGATGGCCAATCTCGTACGTATCATAAGTGCTTAATTGATGGTGTTACAGTTAGATGCTTAATCTAAAACTCTCTTAAGTTTTTCTAATACAAAGATAAAGTAATTTTTATCCTGCTCTTACTGAACAGGTACACCCCCCAAAAAAAATTTAAACCTTGAATGAGATAATTAAATGAAACAAAAGTGTAAGGAATCTTATTTTCAGAATGTACTTTTACAGGTAATTGAAAAATCTTCTTGCTTGGAGTTCGTTTGTAGAATTCGCTTATCCCACAGTTAATAAACACTTCCTTGGTGACTCACTTGTAGTCCTTCGGAAACAGTTGGATGTGTGTGTCGTCATACAACTATGATCATGTTTTTCTCATCTTAAAAGGGGTATTTTCAATTAAAAGCAAACCCAGGCGCTTGGATACTGAAATTACGCCATGGCAGATCTGAAGATATTTACCAAATAGTTGGGTGAGTTATACAAACTACTTTAAAATTTTTATGTGTAAATAAGTTTTTAGTGTGATAAATAACCAAGATCATCAAAACAACTAAAATGTTCACAAAGACAACTGTTATAAAATGAAAAGTACCTATAAAATGTTGGCATTTGTCCCAAAATTTTTTATTTTTTTAATTCAAAAATATCAAAATATTGCCAGACAGTGGACACCACGCACACGTGACCCAGTGACGGAGTAAGCAGAGGTGGTCCATCCGTACAGCGGAGCACTGCACAGCAGTGGGAAGGGTGGGCTGTCGACGTAGATGAATCTCAGAATAATCACCTTGAGCTAAAGCAGTGTGGCCAGAAAAAGAGCGCATGCTGTGTGGTTCCTTTTATAAGTTATAAAACCCAGGGAACTGTAAGCTGCAGTGACAGAAATCAGATCACTGGTTGCATGGGGAAGGGAATGGGGAGCCAGGTAAAAGAAGAGGGTCGCCTTGGAGACCAGTAGGCGAACAAACCACAGACCCTGTTCTCCCACAGCTTCTCCCAGTAGGAAAGACAGTTAAGAAAACGAGTAACAATGACTACATTATCAATACTGTGAAAGGATGCTATCGTGGTGCGGAAATTAAAGCAAAATACACTGTAACGTTTATACGGATCCTCATAAAAACCGTGGTTTCAAGGAATAATTTCAAGAACCATCCAGACTTTGCTCCAGTGTCGTTGGTCTTGTGCAAACTGTACTCGGTGTTTCTAAATCCGCCACTGCTGTTTCACCGTCGCTTCCTGCAAAGGGGGGTCTCTTTGGAACGAGAGAAGCTGTGATTCGGGTCCCTCTCTACTGCCAGCTCTCCGTGTAATCTTGCTAAGTCTCTTTACCGCCGGGAGTATTGATTCCCTGTAACAAGAGGGTATAATCCTACTACCTTGTGGGGTCTTGGTCAGGACTAAATGAGATAATCATCACAGGGCACAGAGTCTCACGTTGTGTAAATGTCCGTTCCTCTCCACTTACTCCTTGTTAGTTCATACGTGTACATTATGTGATATACATACATCTTACATAATGTGTATAATATATATCATGTAAAACTAGACATTCTCTTAGGTTCTATTTTATCATCTTTATCATTATTTGCTATCATACACAATCTATACATGGATCATTTAGGGGGAAAATTGCCCCTGATATTATATTTTCAGCTACCACTATATACATAGTGGTAATAGAAATAATTTTAAATTTGTTTGTATTACTTATAAACAATAAAACCATAAAGTTCTCTCAGCCATAATTTACTTAATTCTAAATGTGGTTAACATGTCACTAAATATACAGAATGGAAAAAACATAAATGATGCTACTCTGTAATAAAATTGTTTTGAAGTTAAAGTATCAATAATGCAAAGCAGGTCACTATAAAATATGATAAAAATGCAAATTCTGTTTATCCCAGTTTATGATTTTATTCTCATTGATATTACATTTAGGAAAAATATTCTTAAAATATGCTGAGAAGCTAAGCTGATATAATAGTAACATGAGTTTTTAAGCCCCAGTTTTAGAACCATGGCTAAATAATTTGATAATTGAAAACTGGGCTTTCTGTTTATTAGGCAATAACCCTCACATGTGTGCTTTTTCTGTCTGTCCATCCTCAACTGCAGAGCATCTACCCTGCCTCAGTGCTGGCCGCCAGTGGCCTGAACACAAATTCTCAAAAGTCATCCTCTACTAGAAAAGACGCATCTTCAGAAGTCTATTAACGTTGGGTGCTTCTTAGATTTTCCTAACTATAGAAAATATCAGCTATTTTACACATATGTATGGCTTTCAATGTGCTAAATTATTATGCTTGACTTACCACTTGAAATCCTCAGAAAAGCAGCTTTTCAAGTTACTATTTGTACGTAGTTTTAGTGTGGTACCCTTGACATTGAACTACTACTTCTGTGTTTTCTTTAGGGTACAAGAGAGGTTTCAGACACTTTCCATTCTTTCAATTCCTTGAGCTGGCCCCTTTGTAAGGTAGCTTGGCACCCCCTGGCCCGGTGGTGGTTGTAGCGCACTGTGTGCGGGGCACTCCTGTGGCCTCGGAGAAGGTCTCTGCTGCTGTTCCCCACTTGCCTTTGATGGCCGGATCCCCGCTGCATCTCCATCCCAGCTCGCTTCTCTCTCTCGAGTTCCTCAGTCTCAGGCATCTGCGTTATACTCAGAGCCTATTTTTGCTGACATTTCTTTATATCTCCAGGTTGCCTTATTAGCAGTATGCATGACCACACCATGGTAATAAATAACAAAACATAATCTCTGCCCTGCTTGGCAGAGCAAGAGTCTTCATCGCCACCACTTCTGCCCCTTGGCGGCGAGGGTGGATGTTGCTCTGCGTCTCGTCCAGGTGGAGCTGCAGTGTTGTGCTTCCTGGCTCTGCCCTGGTCTCTGTGGATGGTGGCCTCAGCGGCTGAAGTTGCTGGTGCCCTTGAGTAATGTTTGGGACTGGAAGCTCTGGACAGGTTTTGAGAAGTCTGACCTTTCTGCTACATCAGTTGGAACGCTTTCTCTTTCCTAGTGCCAGTTGCTGGGTGGGGCTTTGCCTTCCCCATGCCTTAGCCACCTCCGCCGGCGAACTGGGCTAAGAGGGAGTCAAAGGCACGTGGTTGTCAATGTAGGGCTAGAGTTTCCAGGTTTTCATTTTAGTTTCCTAAATGTTCAAGCGTATAAATCTGACTCATCTTAGAGTGTCTACTCATTTGACATCTGATTGCTTTCCCTCTTTGATAAAGTTCAATTTTATTGTAATTTTCTTACAGTAGCATTTTTCAGTACATTGTGAATATGGCATTCAAAATATAATTTTGAGCAAAGTTGTCATATTTAATTTATTCAGTTTTGAAACTTAAACAATGAAATATATCAGGTATAATATAAAATAGAAACATCAAGTGATGTAGACAGATCTGATAGACATTTTCTTCAGTCTTCTGAATTTAACAGTACACTTCAAATTTTAGCATTTGAAAATGGCTGGTAGATACTGAAAAGTTATTGGACAGTGTAGAATTCCTGTGACTGTGATATTTAAACAACTTAAAATCTAGAAAATGTTTTATATTTTAATTATCATTGCAAATATCACAGAGATATGAAAGATTTGAATTTTGTGATAATTGTGGTATACAGGAGAAAAGATAAGCACTAATTTGAGCTTTCTGAGTAATCAGACAATATCAAGTTTAGAGAGTTACTTCCATATAATTTTAATTTGTACTAAGTTAAAATCGATTGGACAATTTTGAGAATTGTATTATAGCACATCTTAATTGACTATAGGAATATAAAATGTTGAATATGATACATACACAGGTGATATATTTATTACAAAGCACATTTATTCTTTTGTGTCATATATCTTCTTGTGAACTGATTCTAGATCCCTCCATGTGTTCCCACTTTCAGGCACGAAGGCACCGACTCCCAGGCAGACCTGGGAGATGTCATTGTTGTGATAAACAGCTTCAGGAGCAAAGTACTGGAAATACAAGTATGTGAAACAGAAGCTATTGCTAGGCATTGTTCTTAATGTTAAAATTTATCTTGTTTTCAGTTAATTGATTAATTTTTATTTTACAACTGATTTTACAATTTTCCTACCCAAAATGTCATGTTGGAACTCTGGCAGTGAAAGAAAGGAGAGGATTAAGCTCATGAAGGGAAAGCGGAGAGCTTGAAGATACAAGAAAAAGAATGATTTTTTAAAGTTATGATGTGTCTACTCTGTCTACTGTATCTGTAGCCAGATAATGTTACAAGTTAGGAACACAGGTGGAAAACTAACCCTGAAAAGAAAGTGTTTCTTTCGAAAGAGGGAGAATGAGGGAGAGAGAGAGAGAAAATGGATTTTTAATGATGGCAAGTTTAGTTCTTTTGGACCAACCCACCAACTTAACACTAGTAAAAATGTTGGGTAAAATAGTTTTTAAAAGTCTTAAGAGCAATGAGGAACTGACCATAATAAAATAATAAGGAAAATGAGGAAATACAAAACTAAAGGAAAAGTAAGATCCTTAGTGAAGTAAACAAACACAAAATCCTCTCTTGTCCCAGGTAAGCCACTGTTACCCTGAGAACATTTGTCCATCCTGGTACACTTGAACTATCATTTTGGTTTAATTTGCAGGGTGATAGGGACAGATTAAAACCCTGGACCCATATAAAGTGGATAATCTGTTAGAAGACGCTCTTTCATGAGCTGGCTATAGCTTCAGCAAAAGGATGAACCATAGTAAAGTATCCCACTCAGTCTTGTAGCCCAATTTTGTATCATCTACATAGTCCAGGGAGCCCTGAGGCTTAAATTTGCACTAAAATAAGTCAAGATTGATAAGGTCATACAGGTAATCTGGAAGAAACATCATATATCTTTGAAATAATATTACTATATCCAAATGCACAAGGAAAACCAGTAGGAACAACAGAAAACAGATATGCAGACACTCTATATTATAATTATTGACACAGACTCTGAAACAACTATGCTTATAATGTTTAAAAAAGTAAAAGACAAGCTTGAAAACAATTGCATGGAACGGGACTCTATAAAAATCCATATCTGATTTTTGGTAGAACTTCTAAAACTGCAGTGCAATAACCAAAATTAGGAATTCAGTGGGAGCTTTAACAGCCTGAAGAGAGAATTCAGTATCCCAGATGCAACAGGGGCATTTAAAAAATGAGAAAATACAGCCCAGAGCATAAAAGGCAGAAAATTAAGTGAAAACTCTGAGATATGAGGGTTGCACTTACACCTGGCTGTCACTCACTGCCTGTGTGACCGTGGGCAGATTGCTCAGCCTTTTTCTGTCTCGTTTTTCTCATTCCACATAGGATTAATAGTAGGACTTAACCTTATATGTCTATTATAAGGATAAAATAGTTTAGCTTTGTAAAGTGCTTTCTGAGCATTGAATAAGTAAAAATCAATTTAAATGGAGTTCCAGAAGAAGATGAAATAATGAGGTACAGGTAATATTTGAAGCAATAATGGCTGAGAATTTTTATGAATTGAAGAAAGAAACCAATCTGCATATTTAAGAAGTAAATCCACACCTAGACTCTTGTTCATAAAACTGCAAAAAAACAAAGACAAGGGAAATTTTGAGAATAATCAGAAGAAAAAAGAAAATTTGCCTTCAAAGAACTATAGGTCTGGCAGTTGATTTCTCAGCAGTAACAATGAAAGCCAGGAGATACTGGAGTGATATTTAAAAGCGTTGAGTGGAAAAAGGTATGCCAACCTAAAATAATTTATCCTGAAAAGATATCTTTCAAGAGGGAACATAAAGTAATTTCAAAAAAATTAAAAACTGAATTTTCCATCAACATACTCACACTAAAGGAAATTCTGAAAGATATGCTTCAGACAGGAAAAAATAATCATCTGAGGTGGAAGGTCTGACTGTGAGGAAAAAATGGAGAAAAGAAAATGGTAAATATATGGACGAGTGAGCAGTAAACAAAAAAAGCAATAGTAAATGTCTTATGAGGTATTTAAAAATACAGAATTAAAAATCAAAACATTTAATCCTGAAGAAATAAGGTTATTGCAGTAACACATAAAGTTCTTATACTGACCAGGGCAAAGGAAACGATTACTTCAAGACTTTAGGGTAACTATGATTTTTGTAATTTTCCAGATAACCACTAAAAGAATAGAAAGGCACAGTGTCACAGTAAAGAGGGGAAATATAAATGGACTGAGAAAGGAGAAAAAATGAAGCGAGCATATGGGACAGAGAAAGCACAAAATAGTCAGAATTTAACACAATTATGTTAAATGTAAATGGCCTAAATGTTCTAGTTAAAAGACAAAGATTGTCGTGCTGAATTCTTAAGAATCCCAACCATCTATGGTTTGCAGAAGGCACATCTAATTATAAGAATACAGCTTCAGGATGAGGATGAAGGTGAAGTACAGTGTGGCAAAAGTATACAAGGCCAGTGCCAACCTAAGCAAAGCTCGTGTGGCTACATCGATAACAGAGATAGTAGACACTGGGGCAGATAACATTATTAAAGATTTTTATTTTAACACACATCTCTTAGTACTTGATACAGGAAGCAGACCAAAAAATCAGTAGAGATGTAGAAGATTTCAAAAGTGGGATTTTAAGTCTTGACCTAGTAAACATATATAGAACAAAACACCCAATAACACCAAATAAACAGTCTTTCAAACACAGAGAAAACATTAATAAAAATTTGTTTTACAAAAAAAATTAGCTTTACATTTAGTTGCAAAGCAAGTTTTAACAAATTTCAGAAGACTGAAATCATACAGTGAGTCCTCTCTCTGTAGTGCAGTAGAGCAGAAATCAGTATCTACTGATAACTAGGAAATACCCATATGGTTGGCATGTCTAAGACCCAATAAATAGTAGGCTCCCAGCGCTCTCACCTTATATATTGTCTAGATCGTAAACTACATCACCAAATTTTACTTTGCGTCCCGTATGATAGTCTATTCCTAATCGCCTCTGCTCTCTATCCTGTGGTCAGTTACACGTGCTACTCACACTCATCCCTGATACCCTTTCCTCTCTGATCTTGACTTCCTTTCTCAATAACTTACACTCTGTCTCTGAATACATTTTCTTCTGGCCATTCCAGATGAAAACCCCACAAAACCTAGGCCAGCTGGTGAAGGTACTAACTTGGCCCAAGCCCTTTAGGACCAGCACTTCGGCGAATTTTATCCTAGCCATGCACACAGGATAGAAATTCTGTTTTGGGGAGGCGGGGGGTACAATTCCATCTTTGACCATTGAAACTTTTTTTTTTTTTTGAGCTGAAAATTCACACTCATATGTATTGGCTGTAATTAGCAGATCTAAGTCTTTCATCACCGTAATCACCAAATCTTTGAGGGGCAGCCATTCTACAGCCTAGCCACCTTTGTCCTTCAGTTGCTTGTTAGTAGCGCAGTTTTACCCCCTCACTGCCCATCTCTCAATATTTTACCAAAAAAGACAGAAAAGGAAGGAGAAAAGATGAGCAGCATCGAGGATTAGCCCATGAACTTCAGTAGTCGCTGATAGGAATTCCAGAGAGAAGAGGGAGCGGAAGGGGGTGACAGGAGGTGCTCACCTGTCGTTATGAAGAATGAATGATGTCCATACTCTGTAAAGTTGATACATCAGTAAATACAAGCACATTATTTAGCGCTCTGGAGGGAACAAAAAACAAGGGGTTGAGCTGAGAGTTGAAACCCGTGTGTCCATAATGCGTTAAGATATTCTCTGGCTTCACTTACTGCGACTGTCCTAGATTTACAGGGGTCACCCTGCCCAACAATGTCCACTTCCTAACCACGCGGTATAATACTTAAAGCTTCAAAATTCTAAAATTTTTCTTTACCGTGCTATCTAGGTGAAAAAAAAGCCAGACAAAATTAAGGAAGATATCCTTACCGATAAAGTTGAAAAAAAAGGAATGTGGGAGTCCATTAAAAGGTAATTACTATGACTGTTTTAACCCCTAACTGCAGATCCGTCAGGAATCTAGTATGTGGCAACCGTGCAGATGGTAGACATTTAACTAAAGCGCAACTCCGCTCCTCTAGAACGGATAAGAGAGATATGTAAGTTTACTAGGAAACCAAGGGCAAAAGGGGCTGTATCCAGTTAGAAGGAAACTCAGAAAAGCCTTCTTGCAGAAGGGTGTGGCAAAAGTGCATTCTGAAGGGTAGCAAGGTTTTCAGAAGTTGGAGATGGGGTGAAGGCACCTGGTTACATGAAGGCTGAGTATGTTGCTCAGGGAACAGAAAGCGACCCGACTCCGCCGGTCAGTGCATATAGTAGGGAGTGGGTCCGTTAGGCTGGGACCTATATTGATTATTAGCTAATCAAAGAGTAACCTATGGATTCACGTATCTGTAGAGTCCGGGAGTAGAGCCGGCTTCAGGCATTCAGGTGCCATGGCCCGGGAACTCTCTTCATCTCCCCGTCCTGTGACCGTTTTCTGATGGACTTGGACGGGAAAGGTTTGTCTTCTGCAGTGGGCAGTGCCTCTTCGCAACAGTAGGAGTAAGGGGCCAGGGCTGGCCCGTGGTCCGGCTGTAGCCCCGAGTCCCGCACTGAGCCGGCCTCTGTGACTGACCGTGCTTGGGTCAGATGCCTGTCTCTCGGGCCAGTGAGAAGGAAGGCCTGTCCCACCCAAACCTCCCAGAACGAGAGTGGGGAGCCTTCCCCTCAGGCTACCAGGTCATTGTGATGGAAGCATAAAGGACGTTCAGCAGGCAGAAATAAAAGCTGCTGCAGACCCACATTGTCGAGGATTTTGGAAGTTCATATTAGAGATTTGAACTTAATTTGATTGTAATGGAGAATCATTGATTACTTGATGAAGGCTAAGAAATAGAAACTTTGGGCCAAATAGATGGAACAACTAAGCAGATTTTGTTATACCGATCAAAAGTACTCCCATCATTTTTGGATCCTGCCCAGTGTGGGCCTCTTCTTTCGATATGACTTCTTGATTGATGAGAAGGATCGTGTTATTGTGACAGTGTTTGCATTGACAGAGTCACCGATAGAGAAAGACTCAAACACACTCATTTTGAGGTGATTTGACAGGTGGTCATGAAACAGAATCTGAGCATTTAAAGATATCTGTCCATGAGCTTCCGCTCAGGCCAGAAGGGAGAGCTGAGAATGAATCAAGATAACCGGTAAACTGTAATGTCCTGACTTGGTATACAGAAGGGACACCCAAACAAAATTATGCTTTCTTATGGAAACAGCAGCAGCTCCAACTATATAAGTATTGTGTATATTATAATGCTTCCCCTATTTTTCAGTCTTAGTTTTATCTTAACTTAGAATGACTGTTTTCTCCACCGAATCAACTTGTGTTTCTTCTGTTTGAGAGATTACTATGAGAATTGAAAAATGCTTCTGCTGTAACAATTTCTTTTGGCAAAAGATACTCCATGAAGATAATTTATTGTTTAGTTTCCCATATTTTACAAATTTGGTCATTTTAAATATCTATGCATGTAAAAATGAGCGTTTTAATTAAATCAAAATGTTAAATGGGTAGAAAAAGAAGACATTATACATTACGAATATCTTAAATAAAAGATTCAGTCACTTCTGGATATGCGATGGGGCACATAAAAGGCTGGTCTGGGTCCAAAATGTGGTGAAAATGACAGCGGGGCCCAGAGGAAGCCAGTGAGCGGGCGTGGCTCCCTAGAGCCCCCCTGTTCTTCATGGAGGCACCCACAGTGCAGGGACCCCCATAGCCTGCGTGGAGTGGCCACTGCCACTGGCCACAGGAACTCTCCACTGTAGGCACCTCGTGTGACATTTTATCCTGGGGGAGACGTGTCACCAGCGCTCAGGGACCTGCCTGTTACCACGTAGGAAAACGCTCCTGGCTGTCCTCACACACTTGTCCCTTCTGTTTCTTCCCCCGCGGTTGGCCTGTCTAGAATCTCAATGCATGACAGACGGCCGTGGCCGGCCAGGACTCCGTCTTTGCTCTCAAAACTCCACTTGTAACTCAGAAAGGTTCAAAGCTATTTCTTCATTAACTAGAGACAATATAATTCATTCTGTGTTTTAAATGTTTAAAAATCATGAAAACGTAGTTATAGTGCCACACGTTTTAGTATTAATAATTCCTAATTCTAGAACGTGTTCAGCGTACCAACTTTACTTTGAAAGGTACTCCTGCCCTTATTGCTCACCCAGTTTGGTGTTTAGGTATATAAAGTCTGCAGCTGCATATGTAGAAACTCAGTCACTCCATTTTTATTCCAAGTTTCACAAGAAGTTTGCAGAAAGAAAAAGACGAAAAGGAAACAGACATTCTGAACATTTTCTCCATTGCTTCTGGCCATTTATATGAACGCTTTTTAAGGTAGGTATATTTTTTTATCTAATGTTTTTAAAAGTAAATACCTTTACTAGGTTCAATAAGAGTTTTTAAAGTTCAAAATAATAAAATGATATACATTGAAACAAATCTCCCCTTTTCCACAGAAGACAATATTATATAAGGTGAATATTCATATCCTTCCCAAGATATGTGTAGGCAAGCAAATTTTTTTTTAACTTTTTTTAATCCAAATAGTAACAATGTATATATTGTTCTACACCTTGCTTTTTTTTTAACCTAAAATTATGAGGAAAGTATCTTTTTAAATATAGTGAAATTTCATGAGTTCAGTTGATTTGAAATACTGATTTATTTAAGAGTACAAAATGAACATATTTTGTAACAACATATTGATTAAATGTATATTTTGTACATTTCCCTTGTCCAATGAAAAAGTGCCTTGTTTTAAGGGGGATAAAAAAGGAGGCAAGGGCAATGAGAAATGGAAAGCATGTTTACAAAGGACTGTTTTCTTAAAACTGTTTATATAGAAGGATCACAGAGAATACCTCAAAAATGTTTGAACGGGTGTTTATATTTGAAGATGGAACTTGAGATGTGTCTGTATCTCCTGCAGTCAGAAGTCTAGAATAGCAAAACAAGTGCCCTGTCCAGTGACTTTATCAATACAGACAGAGCATCCAGTTCTTCATATAGGATATTAATGACACAGTACAAGAGCCAATATTAGACTGTAGTTCAGCTCCTCAGGACCGTTCCAGACTAGCTTCTGTCTTTGTCGGCTGGAGCAAACAAAAGCAGCCAGTTTAGTCTACATCACGTACAGTATATGTATACAGATGCTCCTCATCCTGTGATGGGGTTACACCCCAGTAAACCCACTGTAAACTGAACATACCACAATTCCAAACTGCATTTAATATGCCTACCCTACCGAACGTCATAGCTTAGCCTAGCCTACCGTAAACGTGCTCAGAACACCCACGGTAGCCTGCGTGCAGTTAGACTGCCCAGCTCCCTGAGAGAGTATCCAGTCATGTGTCGCTAGGCCAAGGGGAGATCGGAATTCAAAATTCCGAGCACAGTTTCTAATAGATGTGTATTGCTTTCACACCATTGGGAGTAAAGTCGAAAATTCCTGAGTCGGACCATCACAGGTCAGGAACCCTCTGTAAATGCATATTCTTATACATCGCATACCTGATGAGCAGCCATGGTATTTGAAGGTCTATTTCTTCATTATACCTAGAGAAAAACTAATGATACCTTTAAGTACTTAAAAGCTGTATGGAAAGTACAATGAACTATTAATGTTAACTTAATAGGTTCAATGTTCTTTTATACAGAATTATGATGCTGTCTGTTCTACGGAACACCAAAACACCAGTGAAGTTCTGGTTCCTAAAAAATTATCTCTCACCAACATTTAAAGTAAGTCCATTAACCCTTTTATTATAGAATGGTTAATGTTTGAATAGTAAATTCTTTTTATCATTTTAAGTTTAACTTTTTTTCTTTTCAGAATGAGTCTTGAAATGTATATTTGCTCAAATTACTATTTATTTTTTAATTTTCACTTGAATACATGCTTACTGATTTTAGAGAGAGGGGAAGGGAGGAAAAGAGAGGGAGAGAAACATTTATCAGTGGCCTCTCGTATGCATCAGGTCCAGGCTGGGAACCGAACCCACAACCTAGGCATACGCCCTGACCGGGAATCAAACCTGCGACCTTTCAGTTTACACGACGATGCTCCAACCAACTGAGCCACACCAGTCAGGGAAAATTACTATTTTTAATTACTTTTTAAATGTAGCTTAACAAAATTTCTATGCAATTTTTATTTAAAGAAGTGTTTAAAAGGATAGCAGGAGATGCCTTAGTTTTAAGTAAATTCAAAATTAGAAGGATGAGTGGTTTTCATGATAGTTAATAAATATGTACAGATTGTCCATAAAAAGAATTAGATTCTTTAGAAGTCTGAGGCATTCTGTACTGAGGAGTTAGGGGTGGCCAGTGTCTGTTACCCCTTCCTCACCCCCACAGTTGTGCAGAGTAGCCCCGGTGCTTCATAGTCTCACTACAGAGTAATTAGATTCCATGGAAGTGAGGGTCTCACTTAGCAAAGTTCAAAGAATTCCCCTTTTTCTAGACCAAAACCAGAGGTAAAAGCAGAATAGCCAACCATGTTTTTATTCCTTAGTATTATTGCCTGGCACATTGCTAAATACCTACATTATTCAGTTGTGATTCATAAAGTTCTGTTACCGGGAAGCCGTGGCTCAGAAGTTACGTAACAGGAGGTGTCCCAGAGTGCTTCGCTGTCATCGGTCACGAGCTAGACTCCCAGAGCCCAGAAAAACAATTATAGTCACAGTTTCAGTTTATTACGGCAAAAGCATCCTGATGAAAATCAGCAAAGCCAAGAGATGCCGAGGCCAAGGTCGCTGGGAGACCAGACGCGGAGCTTCCAGTTGTTGCCTCCCAGTGGAGTCACATGGCCAGAGCTTACTCTCCCAGCAGAAGTGTGCGACAGCGCATATGAGTGCTGCCCCCTAGAAGCTCATGCAGCCTGCGGTCCCCAGAGTCTCCGTTGGGGTTGGCCATGCAGCCCCACCTGCGGGCGCCGTGGCTGACCCGGGCCTCCAGCTCCTCTAGCAGGTGAGCTGATACCTGGTGGCCCACGGTCGCCACCGTAAGTCACAACTTTGGGCAGACTGTCTGTCGTGGACTGAGGTGCCCCGGTAAATAAAGGCGTTCTTATTAGGAAGTACATTCCAAGGTAGGAGCTACCTCCCAGGGACAACGGGCCCAACCTTTTTTTAAGCAGGATGCGTCCTTTACAGCACAGACTCAGGATGGAAAAGCTACCTAGGAACACAGCTGAGATCTGAACTCGGGCACTCCGGCCTCCCAGCCCAGGCGCTTCGCCCTCGCAGGGCAGCCCCTCGGTCCCCAGCGGGCCGGGAGCGCTGCCCCCTGCAGGGGTCACGTGAGCCTGACCGAGCAGTCATAGCATTTCACTAAATGTTTCACATGGGACTTGACTAGGCAGCTGGGAACTTAACGCTACATGAACTGAGATGGTACTCTCTGAAGAGTCTCTTAGCAGAAAATGGCACTCTCTAGAAATGTAGGGCCAAGCCCAGGTAAGTCTTGTCTGACTGCGTGGTCAGAAGTTAATACCATATCTGAAGTAATGTTTTCCTTTTTGTAATTTTATTCCTTTCCCTCAAAGTTTTTATCTTTTACGACTTTTCAGTGAATTGTAGTGTGTACAAATCCTAAGTACGCAGCTTTGATGAATTTTTACAACCTTAAAACACCTGCATCCAAATCTCTATATCCAGCGGCCAGATACAGAAACAGAAATTACTGATGCCTTTCCCTTCAATTAAGAAATTAGATCCTTTCACCTCAATAAAAAAAAAAAAAACTTCTTTTTTCCTTTAAACCTTTGCTAAATTATGTCTACCTAGGGAATAATCCTTTCCTGACCGCACTATGTAAAGTTATAATCTCTTTCTATCCATCACTGTCCCCCTCTCTTTATTTTTTTCCATGACACTGTCGTCTGTAGATAACCTACTTACTTTGTTTATTTTCGACGTCTTACCTCTAAACTGGAAGTTTGCGAGGCCATTATTTGTGTCTGTTTTGTTCACTCCTGTATACCTGGGGCCTAGGGGAGTACCTGGCATACGATGCATGTTCAGTGAGTGTTTTAAAATATATTTGCTGAATAAAAAAGGCTTTTTAAATTTCTTATTTCTTCCTATTTTTTTAAATTTTGAAACCAAAAGTAATGATTCCCAGAAACCGGTCTTTCCATAACTGCAGCGTTTCGACTCCCTGATGCTTACAGTAAGGGCCACAGTGTAAGTCTGCATTGTGGTTACACAGCAGGGAGGATGCAGCTGCGTGCATCTCAGCTGCAGGTGAGAGCCGAAGGGGTGAAGGCAAACTCTGCGAGTGCTGACCCCTCTGCCCCGCTCCTTTGTCGCCCCCCACCACGCCCCATTCTGGGGCTCTGGAGCCAAACTTGACCGGCACTGTAGCCCATTAACCGCTCTGGTTTAAAGAGAATAAGATACTCTAAGCCTGTAGGACACTAAATCAAATTATAATATTCAGACCACAATAACTACCTTGTATTTTTAATCATTAAATTGACTAGTCATAAATCTCAAACATGAAGCTCTTGGAGAGAATCTGATTTATCAATTTATAACTCATGTTCTGTTTTTTGTGTGCCCACTTGCGCTCTGATGAGCAAACATGTTGGTATGCAGAGTGAGGCAAAAGTAGGTTTACAGTTGCTCATATGGAAAATAACAGAATAACAATAAGAAGAATGAACTGTGTAGTGTACTCACAACTGAACCTGCTCTTGCCCACCCCCTCCCCCCAGTGTATGTAAGCTGACGTGCAGGTGTTCCGAGACCCAGAGGCATCTCCCCTCTGTACCTGGTCAGGGGTTCTCACGGCTGTCATTAGCTGTGAAAATACAGGAACGTTTATCTCAGTTAATAAGTTTGCTAATTAACATAATGTGCCTATTTTTAATGTCATTTAATTATATAGTTTTATGTATACTTGTCTATATTTGCCAGCATTTTCATATTTCTCATTAAGAGATATAGGCTGTAAAAGCAGTATTTAGACATTTACCAATATGTAACAATTTTAGAGTAAACTCTACATTTTAATATGATAATTTTCCCTCTAAAACTGAACTGCTTTTTCTTCCTTGAACATATTCTTTGAAGTGTGTGTATGTGTATTTTTTAGGAGGTGATTCCTCACATGGCTCAGGAATATGGATTCCAATACGAACTGGTCCAATATAAGTGGCCCCACTGGCTTCATCAACAGACAGAAAAACAAAGGATTATTTGGGGTTACAAAATTCTTTTCCTTGATGTCCTTTTCCCTTTAACAGTGGACAAAATCATTTTTGTTGATGCTGACCAGGTAAGGAAATTAACCTTTTCATTAGTACTTAATCTGTTCTTACACTTCTGTCTGGGTATAGGGACACGGTGTGTGCTGCTGCTATTTATCACCGTCCTCGCTGCCGTGCTGCGTTAACACGTACGGGTGATTGTGATATAAAAGCAAAGCGTCGTTTTAAAGAAACCCAGAATTCAGGGCATCATTAAAGGTACTGCAAGAAGTACCATCTGTTACTTAGAACATGGCGGTTTTCTCTCTGAAGTAGTTGTTTTTTTAATTTTTGTAATTAAAAATAAGACAAATATTTATATTAGTCAAAATAAAAGTTATATGAGCTGATACTTGTATAAAAAGAGCCAGTGCTGGGAAAGTTAAAAGTTAGCCGCTACACACAACTGTCTTCTCACTCCTCTGCCTTCAGCAGCGTTCTTGGCATTTAGTCAAAAACCAAGTCCTCATTCTATCACAGGGAACAAGTGGCCCAAATCGGGCCCCCCAAAACCCATTATGGTTCTCAACTTTCAAAATTTAGTATTTATAAATTATGACTTTTCCGCCTTACTCCTTTTGTATCTTTGAAATCATTAATGGCAAAAGAAAATTGAAAAAATACAAATTTCTAAAAAAAAAGTAAAATGTAGATATTAATGTTATATAAATTAAATGCACAGTTAGTATTTATATTTAGGACAAAAGTATATTTTCAGATTCTGTATTAGATTTTACTTATATTGTAAACTGTTTTCTGTATTATTTTCCAAATTGATAAATGTGAATTATTATAATTAAAAAGTAAGAAAATAGGCAAATGTGGGTGGTGAACTAAGCATTTCCAGACACACTAACAAAATTTATTTCTCCTACCTGCCCAAAATATATACAGTGATATTTTTCCAGCAGGCTAGAGTCTATTAATAAATGAAACTTAAAAGCATTATTGCATTAAAGTCATTGAAGATAATCAGAAGATTTTTCTTTATGATTCAAACTAATATTTGCCAATATACAATGATAGATTTATCATAAAAATGATTTTGAATTATTCATACTGTACCTTAGAGCTCTGTACTTGTCTAATGTTTAGTTCCTTCCCAAAATACTTTTAAAAATATTCAATATATTGATGAAAGTGGTGTAATAAATTATTCTTATTAATGAGTAAGACCCTTGTCATATAGACTAGGTGTATAAATTGTAGGCTGCTTTCCATCTGTGAGAAGAAGAGAAAGAAATAGGGACTCAGTAAACTCATCCAGCCTGGAAGAACAGTGAGGGAGGTGTAGTGCCCTGTATTTTGATACCAAGGTAATGAGCTGAGAGTCACAGAAAAGGGGCTGATATTACATTATCGTGCTCATCAGAAAAACTGTGTTTTAATTACGTAGATTGTGAGACATGACCTGAAGGAACTTCGAGATTTGGATCTGGACGGAGCCCCTTACGGGTATACTCCATTCTGTGATAGCCGCACTGAGATGGACGGGTACCGTTTCTGGAAAAAAGGGTATTGGGCATCACATCTTTTGAGAAGGAAATACCATATCAGGTAAGAAAGTGTAAATAAATACCTTACCGAATTACTGATACTCAGTTCTCTTAGAAATTATACAATAATGGGAGCCAGTTACATAGTGCTGTTACATGCCAGTCACTCTTACAAGATTTTACATATATTAACTCATAAAACCTCTATGACAATCTTTTGAGATAGTGTTGTTATCCCATTTTATAGAAGTGGAAACGGAGCCATACAGACAGTACTTACGTAATGAGTCCAGGCTCACGTAACTAAACCGAGTTAAACCCAAGTAACATGCTCCTGACTCCTACCCAAGACTTACATTTGGTTTGGGAGGAAACTAGGTGAAGATACCATCTTCCAATCTGTTACTGTTTCAAGGGCCATGTGTCCCATGGGTTCTTTGAGAAACTTGAGGTGGCCCTAAAGGACATGGGTCCCGACAGTGCGTGACGAACTTTAGTCCCCTTGGAAACAGGGTTAGACACTGGGAGCAGATTTATGAGAGGACTCCTTGTTATTAGACCCAGGGGTCTCTGAAGTTACTGTCATTACCGCAGACAGACCCCGGAGGGGCGGGGGTAAACTGTGACAGGGAGCACTCCTTCCCCGCAGTGCCTTGTACGTAGTGGATCTCAAGAGGTTCCGGAGGGTCGCAGCGGGGGACAGGCTCCGGCGCCAGTACCAGGCCCTCAGTCAGGACCCCGACAGCCTCTCAAACCTAGACCAGGTAAGTAAGATCGCCATGGAATAATTCTCAGTCTATACTAGAAAGTGTTCCAACTCTGTGCCTGTAAACGTCAAATATCTATATTTCAGCCTCTTCTCTTTATAGAATTCTCTACTGGATATCTAGATTTACGTATAATTTTCTAACTTTAAGCTCAACAGTTTAAAAAATGATAGCATTTCCTCGCCACTTTTCCATCCTGAAACCTCTTCTTCCCACTATGTGCCCCACCTCACATACCCTGTCCTTTCCTTACTAATTTCCCTCGTCATTTCAACGAGTCCCTCTGGTCTTCATAGCAGACTGACTCCGGTGCCCCATCTGGCTACTGCCTGACGTTTGTCCTGCCTAACAGACACTTTTCTCTTCACATCCCGCTCATTAAAGTTGCTATAGTCAGTGGGTCTGCGCACCCACTGGAATGGTTAACGTTAAAAAGACTGCACCAGGGGCTGAGGATGGGCAGCGGCTAGAACTCACACACGCTGCTGATGAGGATGTAAAACGGCACAGCCATTCTGGAAAATAGTTTGGTGATTGCGTATAAATTTATATTTACACCTACCATGTGACCACTCTTTCCGCTTCGAGGTGTTTACCCAAGAGAAATAAAAACACGTCTACACAAAGACCGGTGCACAGACAGACACGTATGTAATTGTTCGACAGCATGAAGGTCCCCCTTAAGATCCACGAGCGAAGTACTTACAGCTTAAAGATAGATGTCTGAGGTTTACAGGGTTTTTAGCATCTGTTTATCATCTAAATGACATCTTCAGCTTCTTTTGCTCTGACTGTAATCTCTATGCCTCTTCGCTTAAATCTTTTTTTTTCCCCCCGCAGGATCTTCCGAATAATATGATTTACCAGGTGGCCATTAAGTCTCTTCCTCAAGACTGGCTGTGGTGTGAGACCTGGTGTGATGACGAGTCCAAGCAAAGGGCCAAAACCATTGACCTGGTGAGTCTCGGAGGCGGCTTTCCCTTGTGCGTAAGCGGAGGGGAAAATGCCCGATAGAAGTGCCTTGCGCTTTACAAACGGGACAGCGCACACGGGGCGCCTTGCTGCCCCGCCCGTGCCTCACTACTGCATTCGCTCAGCTTGGCAAGCACGGGGCGGTGCTGGGGGGTTTCCGAGTCCACCCCAGGTTTGGCGATCCGCCAAGAGGACGCACAGGACTGAGAGTCCGGGCAGCCAGGGGACCGGGGACGTGGGGAGTCCAGGGGAGCCGGGTGTGGGCTGCCGGGGCCCTCCCCTGCGAAGTTCCTCAGGACAGGCTGACTTCCTTACGCTCTGAACGTTTTCACAACACGCGTGAAATGTTGTCTGCCAGGGCGGCTGCTGGAAACCCAGCCACGTAAACACCCCTCTGCCTGGCACCTCCGAGAATTCCCAGCATCCAGAAAAAAAGGAGGCGTTCAGCGTCAGCCACGCTGTTTGCACAGATGCGACGCAGTGAACTGTTCTGATCAGGGAGTGGGGGTACCTCGCCTGGAATGCAAGGTCCCAGGCGCCAGCCCAGGGCCAGCCTTGCAAGCAGGCCTTTCCAGGACGGAAGCCTCAGGCCTGCTGTGTTGTTAACTCTTCTCTGCACCGGCTTTTAAAAGAAAGGCCGTGAGCCGACTGAAATGTTTATGAGCTGACGACCATCTTAGCCTGTCATCAGGTTAACTCTCCTGCCGCTATGCTTTCCAAATAAAGATAACCAAAGTAGTTGTCCCTGCGCAGCTTAGTCTATACATGTCTCTTCTTCCTTATTTTTGAGAAGTATTTCTATTACATTTTCATTTTAAGCAACTAATGCTACACAGTTTTAACTCTCCTAGATATGAAATATGTCAAACTATTTATTGTCTGTCTAGAACTGACATTTGAATACTATATTGTCTTTAGCAGTTAAAAGATATTATCGTTCTTTTTCTGATGTATTTTATGTGCTAATTTCAGTATAAAGTAATTGTGTACAAGATCTTCACTGAAGAGTAAACTGTCTAAATATTAGAATTCACACAATTTTGAACAAAATAAGACAGAACAATAAAATATAGGGATGTTCTTCCAGCTATGTTTAGAAATGTATAGGGAAAAAAATAGCATGCCAACATGATAGAATGCAATTGTGGGTGACAGAATGTCGCAGGAACAAAAAAGACGTCATTATTAAGAAAGAAGCAAGGGAATTTTTAATTGAGCTTATTGGGGTGACATTGGTTAGCAGAACTCTGTGGGTTTCAAGTGTACAACTCAACACGGCAGGGTGCGCCCGTCGCCAAAGTCAGTCCCTCTCCCTCCCCACTTACACCCCCCCCCCCCCCCCGGTTACCCTTCTGCCCTTCCTCCACCGCCACCCCCCCTTTCTCTCTGGCAGTCACCACACTGTGGTCTGGGCCCGGGTGTGAGACCCAGCCCCCCAACTGCCCTCCCCTGGGATGGCTGTCAGTCTGTTCTGTGTCTGTGAGTCTGTTTCTGTTTGGTTTGTCAAATGACTCTGTTCATTAGATTCCACCTGTAAGTGAGATCCTATGACATTTGTCTTTCTCTGCCCGGCTTGTTTCACTTAGCACAGTGCCCTCCAGGTCCATCCCTGCTGTCACAAAGGGTAAGAGCTCCTTCTTTATGGCCGAGTAGTATTTCCCTGTGTGTACGTCCCATTGTTGTTTTACCCACTCCCCTGCTGATGGGCACTCGGGCTGCCCCCACATCCTGGCGATTGTAAGTAAGGCTGCAGTGAACACAGGGGGTTGAGAAGCGAGGGAATCTTCTAAAGAGAGACTGAGAATGTCACCGAGCTGGCTGAGGGGCTTAAGGCTGTGCCTGAGGTGAAAGACTGTGACCCACCCCGGCCCTGGGGGCGCTCAGGTCAGCCTGAGCCGCTGTCACAGACCCCACGCGGCAGCGGTGTCACTCCCCGCGGTGCAGAGCTGAGGGCTGTCCTGTCAGTGAGGAGCTTCCCCTGAGCTCGCAACTCGGGGTCCAGTCCGCATCCGGCGTGCGGTGTGTTCCTCCTCTGGGGACCTGTCACCACCCTGTCTGTCAGCACAGCAGTCACGAGCCGCGTGGGCCCCCGAGCGCTCCCACGTTGCTAGTCTGAGCTGGGAGGTGCTGCAAGACGTAAAATGCCTGATTTGGAAGACTCGGGGCAATAAACGGACCGTAGAAGGACCCCATTACTAATGGTTAGAGGGCTTACATGCTGACTGACAGCATTTTGGACCTTTGGGTTAAATAAAAATTTGTCACTTGTTCCTTTTAACATTATCACACTTGGCTCCTAGAAAATTGGAAATGACACACGCGGTTTCCATAATACTCCTGGCGGACAGTGAGGTCCGGAGGGCAGGAAGGACGCGCGGCCGTGGGGCCGCCTGCGCGCGGAGGGGACCCGAGAAGCGGCCCTCCTGGGCGGGCGGCTGCTTCCCAGCGACCAGGCTCCGCGGGGGAGGGCGGGGCGGGCCGCCGTGCGCCGGCCTCCAGGGCAAAGCCCGAGAGAACGTGGAGAACCCCGGGGGGTGGCCCCGGGGCAGGGAGGAGGCGCGAACAACGGTGTTGGAGGCGAGACTGTGGTCGGAAGGCCTTCCCAGTCGGGGCCGCCCCTGTGCACCGCACCCCGCCTCTCACCACTGGATGGCGGGGCACCCCACCGCCCCCAGTCCAGGCGGCCTCACTGGCCCCCCTGGCCAAAGCCCGGGGATGGCGGGGGGCGGGGGACGGGGGGGGGGGGGGGGGGCGGACAGCCCATGCAGGCGACTCTGACATAGCTTGTAGGGGAAATTGTAGCGGGCGCACCCACGCCACTAAGGAAAACAGAGTATTTTTATTGTAATTGTTCCTGACACGAAAAGGGGACATAGTCCATTATCTTCACTTTATAGAGCATTTTGCCTGTGAAGGTAAGTTCTGCAGAGAAAGTCCTGTTTCTGACTCCTTCAGGGGCACGGAGGTCCCGCTCCGTAGCGCGGTTCGCGCGTCGCGGCCTCGCTGTCGTGCGGGGTTTTTACAAATATACTTAATTATTTATCGTGGATTTTTCACTATATCGTGGGATTTTGCGGTACTGTATATGCTGTTATATAGGTTTAAGAGTAGAATATGTTTAAGAACATAAGTAGTGTTTATAAAAGTGTGGAAAAGGTTAGTAAGGGAGTGGGAATGGTTAATAAGGGACGGAACGGTTTATAAGTATGCGGGAAAGGTTTATAAAGCCTTAAAGTACATATACATACTAAAATAAATGTTAGGTTCCTACTTCGTGGGTTTTCACCGATCGCGGGGGGGGGGGTCTAGAACATAATACCCGCAATAAGTGAGGGGTCACTGTATACAGTACTGCTGTAGGAAAAAAGTGCACAGCAGAATGAACGCAAAAGATCCGGTGAGAAAAGTAGTAAAACAATGTGCTCATGGCTCATAATTAATAGCTTTCCCATAAGGCATGGGGGTGGGGGGCACAAACTTCATCAGCGCCCACACGGAAAGGTCGCATTGGCGTGAGTTTTCTGCTAATGCTCTGTAGTGAGGGAGTGGTGTCTGTGTAACTCTGTGAGGTCTGGGCTCCTCTCGCAGTCTGTCCTGTCCCAGCCAAGGGCGTTTCTGTTCTTCACCCTGCTCGGCCAAGGACCCCGGGGTCACCTTGGACACCTCTCTCCCCTTGCAGCTCACATGGAGCCCCTTAGCCATTCCTGTCGGCCAAACAGCAGGTACACCCAGCAGCAGACCCTTCTCAGCCATCTGCTGTCCTTTTTGCCTTTTAAACTTCATTTAATTTCCCAAGAAATTATAGTAGGGCCAATTGCTAACTAGTTTAAATTGATCCTATACTAGTGGAGCCTTGGAGATGATCTTGTTTTAATTTCCTCCTTTGTAGATGAAGAAACTAAGCTCTCTCTCACACACACACACACACACTTACATGACGTGTTCAGGTCTTGCTCTACCAGTGAGTTTGTATGACTCTGCAAGTTTCACAGCTATTAGTATTGTGATAAATGAGTTCCAATTAGCTGATTTTTAATATAAGCACAATTGCTAATTAGAATAGAGGCATGTGAAAGGGGGATTAATTCTTTTGCTAAAGAAACTCAAGACATTTCTGAAGGCTGACAAATTATTTCGTCTGTGGAAAATGTGAAGTACATTAAACCAGATTTTTAGTCCAAAGGCAAGAAAATGCTGATTAACATAGTCTGCTTTGTTCTTTATCCAAATGGGCATGTATTTAGGTCTCTTGTCAAAACATTTTACAGAAGTGTTTGAAAAACTTCTTAGGAACCATGAGTAGGTCTTTAAACAGTTTTTGTTTAAATTTCCGATTGAGGTATTTGCATTTAATATTAATTGCTTACGTGAACTAGGACTTGTCATTGCACTTGATCCTGTCTCTATGGAACAAATTCCAGTAGTTCAAGTACTGAGGACTTAGGACGCCCCTTTTATAAAACGTAGTGTTTGCTCTAGTGACACGGCAGCATCCTCAGTGTCTCCTTCGTGTTTCTGAAGCATGGCTTTTCATTAACAAAACTTTATTCAAACTTCTAGTGCAATAATCCGAAAACAAAAGAACCCAAGCTCAAAGCTGCTGCCAGGATTGTCCCGGAATGGGTGGACTATGACAATGAGATACGACAACTCTTAGATCACCTTGAAAGCAAGAAGAAAAATGCAAGTAAGTCATCGTTCTGCTGTGGCATATGGATCATATGTTGCACTAAATGATATCGGAGTAAATTACAAACTTAGTTCTTAGTGAAGCTGTCAAATGATAGAATTTCTTTTAAGAAAGACTGTGACATTAAGAATATTTTTCTACGTCTGTGGAGGTGATCGTACAATTTTTACCTTATTTCTTAATGTGGTGTATTATGTTTGCAGATGTTGAACCATCCTTGCCTCCCTGGAATCAGTCCCACTTGGTCCTTCAGTGTAGTGTTGACTTTGCTTTGCTAACATTTTGTTATGGATTTTTGCATCTATGTTCATCAGGGATATTGGCCTATGACTTCCTTTCCTTATGGCATTTTTGTCTGGTTTTGGTATCAGGGTAATGCTGGCCTTGTAAAGTCTGTTTGGAAGTATTCCCTTCTCTTGTACTCCCTGTAAGTGTTTGAAAGGATTGGTGTTAATTCTTATTTAAAATGTTTGGTAGAGCACACCAGTGAAACCATCCATTCCTGGACTTTCCTTTGCTGGGAGGTTTTTATTACTGAATCAGCCTCCTTACTGGTTAGTAATCGGTCTGTTCTGATTTTCTATTTCGTCATATTGGTAGGTTGTGTGTTTCTAGGAATGTGCCCATTTCTTTTGGGTGGTCCAGTTGGTTGGCATGTTCGTGGCGCTCTTTTATGGCCCTTTGTGTTTCTGAGGTTACATCGTGTCTCTATCCCCTCTTCTTCCTTCTGTGACCCGGGAAATTTAACTTTATCTTCAACCCTACTATCATCCGTATTTGTAAGAGGGGCAATCACATCTTAACTTCCAACAGGCCTTTCTTTCCCCCGCTTGCTTCCTTTGAGTTCCCCTTTGTCCTTGTTTTATGGCTTCACTGACTTTCCAGACATCTCAGGAAAATACTAATTCAAATGATTTTAAGTATCTCTCCAGTTTTCTCGATTACCTTTCTTTCCATCGGGTGAGTTGTTCTGTGCGGTCATCTTGGTCCTTGTCTCTCTTGCTTTCAGTCTTCCTCACCTTTTTATCTCATTAAGAATGAGATGCTGATTGACACAGACAGCTGGCATAGGCTTCCCCTGCCACAGTGTGGATATGCCTGTTTCTCCAAGATGCTTCCTCTCTGAATGGGAGGTTTGACAGCTCTGGGTGCGTTAGCAGCGTGTAGGACCAGCAGGCTTCCCTGTAGGTGTGTGTGCACGGAGCAGATCAAAGCCCCCTCCCCACCCTCCACCCCAGCCAAGAGGAGGGCGCTTTCCTCAGCATCAGTACCCATTCAAAAATATCTGTATGTCTGTCCCTCCACCCTCCCACCCCCCACCCCCCCGGCACACAACAGATTTTTCGATTTGTTTTCAAGAATACTGTTCTACTTTTTCTCTTGGAACTAACTGCTGGTCAGCCCTCCTGTGGCATGCGGCAGACTGGGACAAGGAGCTGGTGGGCGGGGGCTTTGCAGCCCGTCCTCCAGCTCAGCCCTCCTCAGTTGGACTCACCCCGACCGTGCTTGCTGTTAGGAGGCCCCCCACCTCCTCCAGCAGGAGAGTCAGCCCGGCTCAGCTCTGTTCATGTCGTCCGCAGTGTGTTCTCTTTTCCACTTTTAGAAATTTATTGACAGCTCTGCGCCAGTGATGGCTCATAACCACGTCCCCCATTCGCATTACTTCCTCTGTGTTTCTTACCTTTAAAGTGGCATTTAGTGAAGAGGCAAACATTGTCTGCCATCTCAACTGGCAGAATAGGATGCATTAAATTTTTTCTTAATTTCTACCTGAAAATAGCATTTTGAATTCTCAGTGTTCTTAAGTCAATAGTATGTAGCAGGTCAATGATGCAGAAGGAAAAGAAACCATCTTTGTCTCTTAAATGAGTCCTCACTACTATTGCATCTCGCATTTGTTTAGTACCTGTGTCTCTGTTTGAATGGTCTGCCCCCCACCATGGAGCACCCCGGGGGGTCTTCTGCTCTTCGTTGCTCCGTCACACTGATGGTAGGCTACTTGGTGCATGGTATCTATTAGTGCTCTTCTAGGACTTCGTTGCCAGGCAGGGTGCTAGGTCCTAGCAATGATAAAGACAAATATGTAAGGTGTGGCCCTTGTCCTTATAGACTCATGGGAGCTCACTCCTGGGAGGGAACAAAGGCAAGCACTTAGGACATGCACACTAGGATGCATACCATGATGTGCAAAGGCTGTCCTCACGTCACAGAAAGAAGCAGATGGGTACTAAACTAACCGAAGGATCCTCAGTCAGCCCCTGTGCTGCTTCTACATCCCGTACATCAGCGAGCTGTCAGCTCATTGGATATTTAAGGTTTCAAGAACTAAATAAACTTTCCTCCCCTACAGTTCTGACACATGACGAACTCTAGCATTGGCTTTTCTGAGAAGGAAGATTAAAGCATGACAAGAAATCTGCCACCTGCTGGGCGAGTGTGGAACTACTGCTGAGACTTTCGGACGTTTGGTTAAAGATCAGTGACATATATTCTTCAATTTAAAAAATATTCATTACTTAAAAATACATGTACTTAATGTATTGAATAAGTTTAAGTTATATAAGAAATGACCACTGAGTATTTAAAACTAAGTTTTTCCTTTTTTCTGATTGCTTAAAACACTGTTTTCACAAGTTAAAGTGCTATTTTGCCAGGAAACCCAATAAAAAAACCATGTCTGACTCATGGGGATTTACCAAGCCAGCTACATCTTTCTGTATTCCAGCTCTGTGTGTACTTATGATTTCTTATTTGCAAAATGCATTTAAAGTTAAGAGAAACATTGTTTTTTCTTCTCAAAAAGGACTCACAGTTATCTCTGAATAAAAAGGGAAAAAAAGCCCACTTATACCTTAATTGTTGTTGTAAATGAAAGGTAGTGTTGCACCATAATGTTATCTTATATGATATTTTAATCTTACGTTGAATTCGTATTTTTTAAATATTTCTAATTTCTATTTCATAAAATGATATCTCTTTGCTTATGGGGGGTGCTCTTCTTAAAAAGGAACTGGCTACTTTGATAGAAACTGAGTTAAGAATGTAAACTTTTGTTTTCCTGCTGTATATTAATAATAGGTGACTAGGAATAGTCAGTGTTTAAAAACTATCCAGCTGTTCTGGAATCATAAAATTTGGGGAGTGGAAGAGACTTCAATGTCAAGACCCCATCCCCTGAAGCAGCTGATGTAATAGGGCTGAGGTGAGCGTGAAGGCTCCCCAGATGCTTCTGTCGGTGAGTTTTGAGGAACATCCAGTAGAGCTAAGCCCCAGCCAGTGTGCCAGCCCCCCTTACAAGGCCCTGTCACATGGAGCCTCAGGCCAACTTGGACCCTCCAGGGCAACAGAGAACTGTCTGCCTGCAGAGACAGGCTGGTCCACTTCGGAGAGCTCCGTAGTTGGGTCCCAGGGAGCCGGCGCTGTCTACTGGGAGTCCCCGCTCTTGCTCCTTTGAGCTCATCTGAGCAAGCGCAGCCCTTTGCAGGTAAGTACTGTTCCCAGCAGCTTCATTCACTGCTCATCGAGATCAGGAGACCTGCCCCATCCTGCCCACCCACTTCTCTTCCTTGTCCGTGTCGGTCTGTGATAAAATGGGGAGCTCCAGGCTGGCCTCCCCTGGTGGAACTAGATTGTTCCTGTGGCTTCCAGGGACCCTGAGGTTGCTGTCAAAGGCTGCAGTGGCACCTTGGCCCGAGGAGTCTCCTCCGTGATGTCTGGCTCGCAGTCAGACACCTCTTTGGTGTAACATCTGGGCCTGATGAGAGCTGAGATTCTGGGAGCTCCTGGCCGAGGCCAAATGCTCCGGCGCACCTCACCTGTGGTGTTCGGGGCAGAAGCCCCACCTGGCTGCGTGACGGTGCTGCGCGCTCCTTTACCGTCAGCCTGCTTCCTCTTCTGAAGAACCCCGTCAGAAGCAGTGTCGGCTGGGAAAGTCCCCTGACCCCCATGCTTATCACTATCAGGTCCAGTTTGCTAGATTCTGCATTTCATAGCGCAGAAGCTAAAATTGCAGAATAACATATAAAGCCTTGATGATTTGTCTTATGATCTGAATGGCTAAACTTACATGTCACTTCTACATGGCTGATAGCTTGTATCTGAAAATCGAGATTTATAAATATTTTATAGGGACTCTCCCTTCTGTGTCCCTCTAGCAGTCATTATGGCTGTTGCAGGTCTTTTCATTGTCATCAGACTAAAGGCTGTTGCTCACAGATTGCAAAGATACGATTATTGAGGACTTGCGAACTTTGAGCTTTGTGGAAAAGGCCGATATAAGCATTCTAACCATCATTTAGTTCTAAGATATGCAGGGAATAGAACTGAGAAGAGCTGCTTTTGTTGGTGGTTAGAAATATGATTGCGACAGACAGAAATGTACAAGTTACGGTATGAAAGGGAACAGGTCTGCAAACAAAGCCAAATTAAGCATTAGATTTCCATTGTATGGAAATGGAAGGACATCTACCTGAGTGCCTGGCCGTCCTAGGACGTTGGGGAAGGAGAAATCGGGGCCATTTCTGTGTTCAGTGTGCGACCTTCCTTCAGCTCGCAGAAAGGAGCCCTGGTCACCTGTCACTGAGAATGTGGAGAACAGCGTTGGGAAACTTCTCCACAAGACTACAAATTAAAGCAAAAAAGTACTGATTTTGACCATAAATATTTTTATTAAATGTGAAAATACAAGGGCATAAAAATAGAACCCATATGTGTAGACATGTCTGAGACCCATTTTAATTTTCAGTTTTATTATTAAAACACTAAATTGAGCGGGATTAAGTTACTTGTCTCATTCGAAACCAACTACCAGCCTTAGCGCAGGAGGGGTATCTGAGCTCCTCAAACGCCCCGTCCCAGCCCGTCCCACACTCTCCGCTGCCCCTGCAGGCGCGGGGTCCAACCACAGGCGACAAACAGACCTGCCACTACACACAGCCACGCGGTGGCTAACTTTACTCTTAGATCATTCAGCAGGTGAGGTCATCCATAAACAAACTGCGCCCACCTGTTAACAGTATTTGCCGTTACAGAATAAACTCTAAAAGGAATGATCTGATTTAGAATAAGGGTATGACGGGTTTATAAATTTGAGAAAGTAAATTACATTCGACGACGCGGCGTAAACCCGCAGGGGACGCCGCCCGTGGCCGGGCCGAGTCTGCGCCTGCCGCCCCTCATGCGTTTTTCCCACAGGAAATCACGTGCCTTTAAAAGTGAAAGCTTTCGTTTTCTACCCCGGACAGAAAATGGTGCCGACTTCAAACTGTGAGCCTAGTCCCTTGATCCCCGCTCGGTTATCAGTATTTTTCTCTTAAAAAATCTGGTTTTTGTTTACATTCCACTATCAGTCCCAAAAAGTTGTTTCAATACCAATGTTTAAAATAAACTTTTAATACTGACTAAAGACATTTTAAATTAGTATTTTGTTATGTCCAATTCACTGCAGTAAATGTTACTGTTTTCAGGTTTTCATTTATCTGTGGTAAGAAAGCACAAACTTTGAGAAGTGGGCAATTAATTGATTCTCTTTTCAGAACTTTTTCTCACTTATAGGCTGTGTTTAATCCTTGCTGCTGTGCAAAGTATCC
Organism: Furipterus horrens; assembly: GCF_987537825.1. NCBI lineage: Eukaryota > Metazoa > Chordata > Mammalia > Chiroptera > Furipteridae > Furipterus > Furipterus horrens. The sequence continues at coordinate 6,886,730 of NW_028327182.1, forward strand.
GCGATGTACAGACTCGCGCCCCTTTGCCTCTGGAGCTCACCCAGAGGGCAGGTTTGAGAAGGGGACAGGACGCAGGTAAGGGGACGTGCCCCTCTGAACTCGCTTTTCCCGAAAGAGCCGTAAGGTGACCGGGCACGGTGACCTCCGAGGAGGGACCAGAGCGCGGAGGCGGCAGCAGCCCCGGAGCAAGGCGGGTGCCTTCTCAAGACCCAGCTTCCCCGCGCGCACTGACCGTCAGGCCGGCCGGGAGGCAGCTGCCGCGCCACGTGCCCCCACGCGCGCCCCGTTCCTCTCCATCACCATCAAGGAAACTTGGAGCGACTGTCTTTCCGTTCAGGTGGGTCCCAGAAGACTGCTGACATCCTTCAAGGCTGCAACTTAAAGGTCGTTGTTTTCTTCAATGATCAGCAGAACAGCAGATGCCCAACAACTGCTCTCGGTGGCGTCGGCACTTGGCGTCAGCTTTTCGTTTCTTCACTGAAACAGGCAAGTGACCGCCCAGCTCAGCTAGGACGCCTCAATTAGGCCCGTGGTCAGACCTGATACACAGAAATCGAGGCGGTTCCGAGTGGACAGAAAATAATGGGGGCAGCCCTGCGAGCTGCAGCTGGCAGGTCGCATGTCCCACCATGGCTCAGCTCCCCGGAACCCCTCGGGCAACTCGTCACCCTCCCCTCTTTAGCGACGGAAGTGATGTGCTGTGTCCTTTGTGCCTGTTGTGTGGGAAAGCGCGTGGTTCTGAAAGCAGGTAGAGAGGCCACCAGTGACAGCAGAGAGCCAGGCTGGGAAAGAGATGGAACGAAGCAATGAGATTTCTGAGAGTCAAGAAACAGAAGTGAATTTCCTTTCTGAGTTATTTTCATGTGAGCTTGAAGTCTGAGAAATGAAAAGAAAATGGAAGGTGTGAGCTGTTCACTAGTTTCAAAACGCAGGGCCGCGTGTCCTGGCCGGAAGGCGGCGTCTGGAGAGACGCAAAGGGCACTAGCGCTTTACCCAGCTCGGCAGTCGCGTTTCGTCTCCGAGCCTGAGTTTTGTTTTCCACCCGTTTCCGGTGGCTGCAGAAAGCAATTTGTGCTTGGCTGTGTGGACGGTCCTGGTCAGGATGCCCCCTAAACGTAATATTAAAATGCTTGATTTCATACAAACAATATATTGGACTCATACTGCTTAAAATGCGTCATCAGCCAGCTCTGAGGCAGACAGAAACCCCTTTCCAGAGTAAAGTTACGAATTCTTAAGTAATCCTCTTAAAATTTAAATGCAGTATCAGTAGTTCCATAAATACTTAATGTTCTTGATTAAAATACTCATTCTTTAGGGCAAAGAATTATCGAATATACAAAGATTGAATAGTTAAATGTCTTAAAAGGTACGAAGAAGGTGTCCTAAGGACAGGCGCCATCGGGACCGCGGCGAGGCAACCAGAGCCGCCTGGGTCGGTCAAGCTGCGTGTTAATCCGGGCGGGAGAACATGGAGAGGGGCAGCCCTGCCGTCTCGTGCTCACCGGAAACAGGCCCCACGTGCGAGCTCCCACAGTACAAGAGGGCCGGCCAGGTGAGAGCAGCTGCCCCCCTGTGTGTGTTAACAGCGAGAAAGAGGGCGTTCTGTCCGTTAACTGAGCGACTTCCCGTGTCTAAGACCATCCTGTTAGAGGAACTTCTGCTGAGCTCACAATTTCAGTTGCTGAAGTATTTCACTCTGCACTTCGGCGAAATTTGAAATAAGACCACTGCTATATTATCTGAACCTTTTTTGTACATAACTTTTAAGTTAATGTGTTGTTTTATATTGGTTTTATAATTAATTCTATTTCAGTAGTTTTTAGTATTCTTTTGAAGGTACTGAACAAAAAAAAATAACAAAGTATATGCCTGACACCAAGCGAAAGTCTGACCCTCACTACGCGGACCACCGTGCGGCAGCAGGTTCTCTAAAACGGGAGCTCTGCTCCCCGCGGTAACAGCCACGGTCCTGCCGGTGGGGGTGCACATGCACGTGGATTACGGAGGCTCTGCAGTTTGACAAGTATTTGCAAGTGACTGGACTGACCAAAATCTGAGCAAAATTGTCCCTAAGAACATTAGCTCAAAATGTTCATATTCTCTTTAAGAATACTGAGATATAACCCACTCTCCTGAAGATTACATGCAGCGGCGTCAGGCTGCGCGCAGAAGAACCTGACGCTCCAGCGTGCGGCCCACACAGGCCGGGCGAGCACCTCGGCACACCCGCCCCCGTCACCACGCCCGGCAGGCGGCCCGCGGCCACTCCTCGCCTCCCTGCCCTGAGAGCCCATCAGCCACCAGTCTAACAGGGGTAAGAACTGATTTTCCTTATTAAAACAACTCTTTGGTCATGGACAAACTCAAAGATTTGATTTTTTTTTTTTTTTTTTCTTCATTAGGATCCTGGAACGTTTCTTTGTTTTTAATCTTTAAAAAAATTAAGGGAGAAAAGCAAAAAAACAGCTGGCTTAATTGAAGTGGAATTTAAATCGGAAAGGTCCCCCGGAGCTGAAGGGGTTGAACCCCTGCCATGAGTTCCAGCTTCTGTGGAAAGGGCTGCCGCCACCTCCTTGTTGACTCTCTGCATCCAGGGGGTCTTCTCCATCATCGAACTTCTTCCTCATTTCTGTGAAAGAAACCAGCACGGTCAGTCCCAGGTATGACCAAGGTGTGGGGGACAAAGGGGGCCGCTTGCTTCTCAGTTCTGAAAACAGTTGTGCCCAGCACTCCCTTCTTGGCTCTCCAGGTCCCACCTCCCTACCCGACAGGCAAGTCAGCCAGGCTCAGCCTCATGAAGGGTGCCGCCAGCCTTCAGGGGCCTCCCCATTCACTCGGAGAAGCCCTGGGGGCAGGGAGGCCCTGCGGGGCAGGGCCTGTCAGTCTGGCGGAAGTCTGGAACAGCCAGAGCCCAGTGCAGGGGTTGGAGCCTGGCAGGTGGCCCGAGAGAGCGCACACCCTCAGAGCTTAGAAAGAGCAAAAGCCATTTTCATCCTTTAAGAACAGGGTCAAAGAAAAAGGATCAAGAACAAAACAGAACTCATAGTAATTAAAAATGCAGTGCTTTCCTCCATGCAGGCCTCTGGGACCACCAGGCCCAGGCCCTGGCAGCTCTCCGCTGCCCTAGCGCTCCGCTCCAGGGCCCCACCTGGGCGCTGTGCAAGCTAGGGGGGCGAAGCCCCCCGAGGGACGTGCAGCCCCTCCTCTGCTGAGTACAAGGGCAAACGGGATGCACCCTACTGCCCTCCGTAAGTACTCTGTCCCCCTCACTGGACTGTGAGTTACTGGAGAGCAAGAGGGTCGTTCCACGTCCACTGCACAGCAGAGCAGGGGTTCAGAAGCAGCCTGTGCAGGGGGCATAAAGCTGGACTGCCTTCTAGCTCACTGACTTTGTTCTGCCCCCACTGACGCGGGAAGGCACTGAAAGCAGTAGGTATTAGCTTAGCATTACACTGTTCCCGGAAATGTCAAAGTATTGTGAAATACTCCCTAAGTTCTGAGCTGTCCCACTCTTCTTTTCCAGGCCGTTTTTGTGTGCGGTAAGAGAACATCTTGAATCCAGGGAACACCTAAAGGGCCGTGGAGGCAGACGGCCCCTCTCCCAGCCCTGCGCATCCCAGTCGGTGTCTGGTTCCCTAACCAAGAACCTGTAAGTCTGCGTCAAGTGCTCACCACTGATCTATGAAGCTAGAAGGGGCCTAAGGGGTTCCCTCTCTGCTGTGCTTTCACATGGCGGGGAGAAATGTGTAACTCAGGCCTGTGACTCCCGTCTGTCCGTCTCTGCAGTGCGCTGCGAACGCGTCCGTGAGGCTGACCGGGCCAGCTGCCTCCGTCCCACTGACGTGGCTCTAGGACGGCCCGGGAGGGGGCGGGCACGGCCGGCGATGCAGCCCCTTCAAGAGAACGGGACACAGTCCCTGGGACGCATACCCGGGTCAGAGAGCACTTCTTTAGCAGCCGCGATGTCGATGAACTTCTTCTCGGCCTTCTTCTTCTCTTCCTCGTTCTGGAAGTTGTCCGGGTGCCACTGCATTGCCAGCTTCCTGTACGCTTTAATGATTTCTTGCTTTTTGGCATTTCTGAGGGGGAGTTAAAATTGATTAATAATCATTAGTTAAGAATTAATTACCCAGCACTTCTGGATGAGCTTACTTAATAAGAACAATAACTTAAAAGACAGATGTTCATTCAGGGAGGGTGGCCTTCTTTTTTTTTTTTTTTTAAGAGAGTGGGTTAAGGAGGGAGAAAGTGAGGGAAACATCCGTGTGTGGCTGCCTCTCCCACGCCCCCGGCTGGGGCCCCAGCCCGCAGCCCAGGCCTGCGCCCTGATGGGGAGGGGAAGGTGGTCTTCCATGCGCCCGTGCTGAATAAACTGAGTATCTCTTTAGCACCTGCAAGTGGGTTCTGGAAGCGCCGCTTCAGTTACAGGCCCAGAGGGGTCCTCGTGGCCCCAGCCCCTCTCTCCCTTCTGCCTCTTTCCCGGTAAGGAATCAAGGCCCACGGCCTGTCAAGCCCCCGGGCCGGGCCTTTGTCACCAACTACTAATTCTCCACCGTCACAGGGCTGGGCTCTAGCAAAGAAATGAGCACATTCAAAGTAACGCGACGACGTGGACCGTTAGGGGCCAATCTAGGAAAGGAAGTGAATCCGAGAGAGAAATGAGGAGCAAGGACTAGCTTTAAAAGTTGATTAAAAATAACAGCGTGAATTTTGAAGGGCTCACCTCTTCACTCCCAAGATTTTGTAGTAATCTCTCTTCTGTGACTGCTTCAGCAGTCTCTGGGCTTTCTCCAGGCCTTCCCGGATCTGCTGGTCGTTCTCGTTGTGTTCCTGAGCAGTTTCGTAATCCTGGATAGCTGTCAAAAAATGTTTAAGGAGAGGCTGCTGGAAGGAACTACAGGTTATAACCTCTGCTTGTCCCGCAGAGTAGCACTGCGGTGCCCGTCCCCAACCCCTCACCGTGCCGCTCCTGCTAAGAGCCTACGAAGTAATCCCAGTCAGGGCCCAGTTTGGTAGCTTATTGCTCCCGGTCAGAGAAATGCACTGCTGCTCACGGACCCCTCCCACACTGCCTGCCCCGCACCGGCAGCCTTGTGGGCGCGTTAACAGCAGCGCATTAGACAGAGCAGCCTTCCCGGCAGTAAGGCTAAACGGACTGTGACGCAGGAAAACAAAGCAGTGGCAAAGAGAGTCTGCCCCGTCAGCTACCGGGGCCGCCGCACAGACAATCCGCGGTGTGGAGGGAGCGCCAGAGGAACCGTGGGATCACTGACTTCACCCACAGACTGCGCACACACTGTTGCAACCTGAGTTTTCAAGTATCAATCAAAACAGAAAACTCCATACACGCCGGCCTGGCTGGGGAAGTCTGGTAACAACCACGTTGTATCCTTTATTTCAGGTTAGACAAGGCATCTCTCTGGGTCCTTCGTGGTGCCGAAGGGAGGAAACACCTGCCCCGGGAAGGTATGCTGGCCCCTGGCAGGCACGGGCAGAGTGGGACTTCAGGAGCGTGCCCAGCATCCCCTCCTAAGAAACTCTTTGTATGAACAATGTGGTTTTCTATGAACGAGGCAGAAGGTCCCTACCTCACCAGCCCCCAGTGCACACCCTGGGCCTCCACAGCTAGCTTCGCTGGGAGAGAACGCTTCATCCGTGTTGAGGAATTACCCTGCTCTGCACTTCACAGAGGTCAGCACTTGGAATCTCTCTCCCGATTCCCTCTGAGTCCTGCCCCGTGAGCCTTTCCGCTCGCTGCCCCTTCACCGGGGTAAACCTGAGCCCTGGGTACAGCCCCGCGCTGAGGCCCGGGGTCCCCCTGCTGAGTTGCCTCCCCCGGGGCTGGTCTTGGGAGGCTCCACCCCAAACCTCCCTGTTCTCCCTGGACAGACCCCTCAGATAAGACTGCTGGTTCCAACGTCTAGATTTTATGGAGATGCCCGTCATTGCAGGAAATGGTACCTCCCTGGACGATGTCCCTGAGCATTCACCTTGGCAACAGCTAATCCTGGAGGGGGTCTAACCTTGGGCAAGGTTAAAATGAGAACAATATTAGAATAAGCTCAGCAAATTTATAAGCCAACACTAGCTTTGGCCCACAGGAGGGCTGCTTTAAGCTTTTATCCTAAGTCCTGCCTCAGTGCATTAATATTAATTATGACTATGAAACATTAAATATCACTGTCACCCAGTCCACAGTGACATCCTAAAATGTCTTTCCCATTTGGTACACAAATCCATCATAAAGAGTAGTGAGGTTTAGCTTTGCAATTAATGCCCACGGCACTTGATATCACAACACAGTAAGGAAATGGACTTTCAAGGAATTTAATACAAGACGAAATGTTTCAATATATGCTGTTTTGCTACTTAGGCAGACTCTACATTAAAACATGGTCACATTCTTAAGTGTTCATTAGTATCTCCCCCAAAGTAGTCTTCTATATCCTATCTTTTATTAAAACTTAAAGTAGAATACCTTTTTGCCAATATAGGAAAGATACAAAATTATAGGTTTTCTAAATTCACATGATTATCGTAGGTAATTAACCAGAAACCTAATATGGATGATGTAAGACTTCCCATGGACATAGACTTCCCATGGACATAAACCTAAGAGATCATTTTTAATTATATTTCAGATTCTACCTGCTGAATCTTCAAAACAAAAACAAAAAAACTAAATGCCACCCAGTTCTGTCCACCCCGTACCATGAGCAGCTGTGAAACGCAGAAAAAGCCAGAAATAGCCGGGTCCCAGATGGACACTGTGTTACCATACATATCAGCTAACTCGCTGTCTAACCTCTAATCTGAAACATCTCCTTCCCAGGCTCTGTCCTGCCATATTCCCCTCTGAGCTCCTAAGGAGCAGCGCAGACAGCCAGGTCAAGGACGCAGACAGCACAGGAGTTCGCCTGCCCTCCATCCCACGACCCCACCAAAATGGCAAAAATAAACACAGCCATGGCAGCGCTGAAAACAGTAGACCAGAAATTCTGGAAAGTTTCTGGAAGAGAAAACAAATGGGATCATATTACTCATGAATAAACCTAAGTAGAAAGAACCACAATCCACACACATCGGAAGAGGCCACTCTGGCCAAGGACCCTCAGTCCGGCGGGCAAGCGCAGCTCTGAGGCACCCTCAGGTGGCTGAGCAGCCCCCACCCACCCCCTTGTACGTGGAGCGGCTACAACATGAACCCCTCCCGGGCCCAAGAACCAGCCTCTCAGCAAGCAGAGGGGAGGACATGGCTGGGGGCCAGGAGGAGACTCCAGAGCTCTGCGACAGACCCAGACGGACCAGGGACAGCGGCGCCCGCAGAAAGGGAACGCGCCAAGGGCTGCAGCGGAGAGGGACACCCTGCTTGTCCCGGCGGCCGGACAAGGAGGCCAGCACTGTGGGGCCCCATCCTATGGACAGGCCCTGGGCTCCCCAGGACAGAGGAGCATTTGGAATACGGACAGGCACAGCTGCAGGTGACCCCGCTCATCTTACCAGTCCACTGGGAAGGCCCCAGTCGCTTCTCTCCCCGTGGATGTTACCCCTATTAAGGGTAAGCACTAAGCAGAATAAGAAATCAACGAAGAGATAGACAAGGAGGGTTAAAAAAGGCAAGTGGTCACAACTCCAGGAAACTAAGTACAATACGATACAAACTCTCATTGCCCTTGGCCGGTGTGGCTCGGTTGGTTGGCGCATAGTCCCAGAACCAAAAGGTTGCGGGTTCAACTCCTGGTCAGGGCACATGCCTAGGCTGTGGGTTCAATCCCTGGTCTGGGCGCATGCAAACCCCCGTCTTGGTGCATTCAGTCCCCGGGCCTGTGCATACAATCCCTCTTTGGGCGCACATGGGAGGCAACCAATCGAAGCTTCTCTCACGCATCAACGTTTCCCACCCCGACTCTCTCTCAAAGCAATGCAAGAAATGTCCTCAGGTGAGGACTTAAAAAAAAGAAAAACTCATAGAAGTGAAGATAAAATGAGAAGGCACATAGAAGATGATGGGGAAAAAAATAAGGACCCAACAAAATGCAATGGAAATAATGAGTTTTAAAAGGCAGGAGAAAATAATGGATAAGCCAAGGGAATACAACCTACACATAACTGGACCACTGAGGCAGAAAGCCAGAACAACACAATCCAGATTAAATTTAAAACTTCTATAAAACAACAGATAAATATATCCAAAGGGCACACTAGGTACCTGGGCTGACGGGAGAAGAATGACCAGCATTAAGACACGTCCCAGTGTAAGCAACACACCTGAAAGGTAAAGACCGTCTGGGGGGCCAGACCAGAACCAAAATGCTGGCCCCAGGTTTCCCACAGCAGTCTTCAGTGCCCAAAAAGAATGGAACAGTAGCTAAAATACACAGAAACCTCGTGAAACCAGGATTCTATTATCTAGCCAAGCTATCCTTCAAGAACAAGAGGTACAAAGAGCTTTGAACACAGAGGAAATCAGGAAGAAGTTTTCCCAGGAGCCCCTCAGGGGAAGTCCTGTGGGGTGAGCTCCCCAAAGTCGTCTAGAGAAACCACAGCCAAAGGAGAGAGGGCACCCACCAAGCGTATTTAATCCAGAACAGACCACAGCAAAACACCGGAGTACGGTGCAAGGGACAAGGCAGAAGGGCTGCGCTAACAAAAAATTGAGAGGAGGGGGAGGCAGTTCACTAGTTCCCCCAGTGGCAGCTGAAGCAACCAGGAAACACCCCCCACTGGCCAGTCAGAGGCAGGTACTAGAGAGAAATGCATTAATAAGTATTAAGTCGGAGACGAAAAGTAAAGAAGAAAGAAACATGCTAACATTCACTGTAGGAAACTAATAGATATTACCCCAAAGCACAGGGCTCAGTTAACAAAACTATAAAAATAACCAAGAAGGAAGATGTAAACCTTCCTATATAACGAAATAGTACGTAAAACAATTCAGGCCAAATAGGAAAATTTCTCAGCAAAACGAAACACACCTGTCACTTCAATAAATGTAAATACTTAACTCACCTATTTAAAAGTTTCCTGTTGAATCACAGATCAAAACCCAACTCCATGCAAGACACTAATCTAGTCAAGAAAACCACCCTCAAATACTATAAGTAAATAAGTGAGAAATAATCATAGAAAAGATAAAAATAATGAGACTTTGCTAAATTTTGTACAAATACACTTGAAAATTCAAGAGAGTAACTCAGCCTGAACCCAGAAGACACAGAAAATTGAAACAGAATAATTGTCATAGAAAAAGCCATCTTCCAATAAAGCAGTAGGCCTTCCGTGGAGATCCCACAACTTGAAAATTTCCAAATAATTATTAAAAACTGCCCTAATAGTTTGCTATATATAAAGCTGACTTTATTATGTATGATTCCTAAATACAGCCAGCATGTTCTAACTCAGACAAACCTCTTCCCCTCTCCTGCCCACACGAGAGGCCAGGGACCCCCGGGCAGCAGCCATGAGAACTGTGACCTGCTCAGAAGGAATGCCCTCCTCCTTCCTACCTGGGGATGAGCCTGTAGCCCCCGCACGTGCCCCGCATGCTGCCCGGTAGGTGTGTGGGGGCAGCAGCACTTGCTGAAATTCCATTCATCTGAGGTTCCTTTGGGTTAAAAATTCTCATGAGAAACAGAAATCAGTGCTTTATATAAATACCTTACATTTGGGAGCTCTTCCTAAAGCACAGCGGCACTGGGAGGCATAAGAGGACAGACAAACAGGTGGTGTGTGTTTTGAACACAGAATCCTATTTTGGAGTAGGGCGGGCCCAGACAGTGTCACTAGGGAGATTCCTGGAATCCACAAGAGGGCACAAGACGCTCTGTGCAGGACGTCACAGGATGTCAAAACCTTATTTTCCAGGCTGGCCCTCCATCCAGAAAGAGCGCTACTTGGCCCCTGTTCTCAGGATTACGGACGTTGCTCGCAGTTCTGAAGGAAGAGCTGTGTCACGTAGAGCTAATGCAGCAGTCGCAGGGTCGGCCGAGGAGCTAGCTGTCCCATACAGTGTGTTTGTACAGAAAAGTTAGTGCAGGTTCCAAACTTCTACCCTGAAGATGCGTATAAAGGAAGCCGCTTACTTGGAAGCGCACTGGGAGCCTGCACTGCGCATTTTCGGAGCATCACGTGACCTGTCACATCAATTCTACAACATACGTGCTGTGCTTATCCCTCTTACAGAGAATGGAAGTGACGCACAAGAGGCTCAGTGACTTGACTGAGACCACGGCAAAGACAACCACACACGCCAAAGAAGGCATGCGAACGGCCAACGAGTATCTGAAAAGACGCTCAACATCAGCCTTAGGGAAATGCAAGTCACACCACAACCAGACATCACTTCACACTCTTAGGAATGGCTCCTATCGAAAAGAAAGAAAATGGAAAATACCACGCGCCAGCAAGGAACCCTTGCAACACTCTGATGGGAACGCAAAATGGTGCAGCCATTACAAAAAAATCAGGACAGCGGTTCCTCAAAAACTGAAGAAAAAAAAACCCAATTACAATACGGCGCAGCAATCCCACTTCTGCCTATGTATCCAGAAGAATTTAAAGGAGAGTCTTGCACACATAGGTATCTGTACACATGTTTGGGGTAGCGTCATTCACAACAGACAAATGGTGGAAGAATGTCCATCAATAGATAGTTGTATACATACAGATAAATTATATACAGTCAGTGGGATACTATTCAGCCTTAAAAAGGAAGGGAAGTCTGACCCAGGCTACAACATGGGTGAACCTTGAGGACGTTAGCTCGGTGAGATAAGCCAGTCACAAAAAGACAAATTCTGTATCACTCCACTTACAAGACGTTATCTAGAGAAGTCAAATTCACAGAGATAGAAAGCAAAATGGTGGCTGCCAGGGCCTGGGAGGTGGGAGGAAGGGGGAGAGGGAGCAGTTTAATGGGTACAGAGTTTAATAGGTATAGCGTTCAGTTTTGCAAGAGGAAAGTTCTGGAGAATGGTTGCACAGCAGTGTGAATATACTTAACACTACTGAACTGTACCCTTAAAAATCAATATGGTCAATTCTGTGTGTCTTTAACCACAATTAAGCATAAACAAATTAAAATAAATGGCAGAGCCAGACTCAAACTCAAGGCTAATTCTAAATTCCAAAGTCTCTTCATTATGGCCTTATTGTTTAACTGCATTCATTCATTCAGCAAATTCGTGAGCGCCTACTTACGGAGCCACGCACAAGTACCAGAGCTGAGTCAGTTAACAAAACAGACTTCAGTTCTAGCCGATATAACTGCTTACGTCATGAGGACACTTGACTCCCCCTCTGCGCAAAGGGACTCTGCCAGCTGTTCCTCTCAAAAACCTTTAAGAGGAGGACTCACAGAGAGCTGGAGAGCTGCCTCAGAGGGCCCCTCAAACAAGAGTCTCACTCTTTGCGTGCCCCCTAAGGAGTAGAATCCCCCCATCTTTCCTGATAATTCTATTGAATGCCCCAAATTAATAAATCTGCATGTTCTATTACTCACTAATTTAAACCTATTTCTTCTTTACTCATTATGTATCTACCATTATTTTAAATTGCTGATTTTTAAAAGTAAAAGTAGTAACAATATGGAAAGCCTTCAGATTTTAACTCAGGATTTCAACATATTAATATTTAGCCTAGTTGAGTATCATTATTACTCACATCATTTACTAAACCTCTGATTCAAATCCAAACAAGTCAAATAATACCTTTCAATTTCAACTATAAAGACCTAGCAATCTATTCTCTCTCCAGGAAGTTGCTTAATTTCCATACTTGTGACTCAAATAACCATTTTACTCTTGTAAAACCATTAATTCAAAAATATTCCCCAGTGTGTAATCTAAGACCCCCCTCCCAAAGACAAAGAATAAACTCCTACTTAAAAGGCATTTTCAAAGGAAAAAACAGACTTCCAAGACATCTATTCTGTTAAATTAGTATGAAGCATCTTTTTCTTCAAGAATTAAGCTGTCACGTTTCCCTTAAAAAAGTCAGTTTGACATTCACGAAGGCATCTTCCCAATTATATTTAGCAGCTGGCAGGACTTCATCTTTTGTAACAGCTAAGTTTTCTATATTCTGCTCTTCTCTGATTTCACAATTAGAGCTGAGGGTTTATATACAGATGAAAAAGTGCCTTTGATGAAGTGTTCCAAAACCTAACGGGGTGCAAACCCACGAGTATGGGCCTCTCACCGGGCAGACACAGTGGCTTCAAAGTGAAAAGAACAATTATGCTAATTATACCTAAGCATTCTCATGAATATTAACGCCTATCATATTGATTGCATACATTTCAAGCCTCAATCAGACTTCAAGGACTACACCATAAAAATGTCCCATCAACAGTAATAACCAGAGTTGTTATCACTCCCAGGAAACCGCTTAGGAGCAAGATTCTTTTCAAATTGTGAAAAGCAGAAAAAAAGTGAATGATCAGTTTGCCTTAAAAAAAAAAGTACTAGAAACCTTTAATTAAAAGTGTAGTTATCTCCTTAAAATAGGTTTTATCTTGTTACAAAAGCATTCTTATTGCATTTAAAATTTTATTCATGATTACCACTTATGACTATTTTTGCATGGCATTAAAATTAATAATTATTTTAACAGGGATACTTTTATTAAATATTCAGTTCCTAATTGAAAAAACAAAAATAGTACCAAAAAATACTTTTTAATTTAAAATGATGTACCTGATCTGAAACAGAAACTTTGCAATAAGGCCAATAAGGCTCACTTCTTTTAAAAACCACCCCCTTTAAATGTTCATAGCCCACTGTCCCATGAGAAAGTCTAGCTTCAAAAGATGTGTATTACTGTATGTGCCTTAGTCGGTCATCTTCCAAAAACGGCACTGCCTGTATTCAGAGTCCTTTCAACACCTAACAGAAAACTCTGTTACCTCAACTTGAACAAAGTAGGATAAGCAGCTACATTAGTGTCATTAAACAGCTTAGGGGTCATGGAGGAACATTTCATATTTGGGACTAGATGACAGAAATCCGTGCAGTATGTATAATGTATACTATATATGCATATATATATATTCTAATATGTACAGAATATATATACAGAAAACCTCTGAAAGATATTCAAAGTTAACAGTGATTACCTGTGGATGATATAAAATCTATAATTTAAATTTTCTATTCTGTTATCTTTTCTAACTTGTCCAAAAGCAACACTAAAATTTTTATCTTTATATTCCACTGAGCTGGTTTCAACAGCAGAGCTTTTCCTTAGACGGTTTACCTTCCAAGTCCTACAAGGAAGAACAACGGTAAAGCTCTCGGCCGCTTTCCTAAGCTCATCGGCACCTCCGGGCGCCCCGGCCAGCCCGTGCTAACTGCACGCACGCCAGCCTGGGACACCGGACGCCCGTCGCGCAGCCTCACCTTCGTCGTACATCTCTTCTATCAGGTAGGCCTCCGCGCGGTCCTTCAGGGCGTTCACGTTGCCGGGCTCCACCTGCAAAACCTCGGAACACACGCGAATAGCTTCCACGGGCTTCGCGTCCTGCAAGCAAACGGGAGGAAATGACTTCTGGGTCCTCCTCCATGTGGTGAGCGTTTACCTTTCTGGGAAGGGGTCAGCTGTTACCTTAGAAAAGCAGTGGCAGATCCTTTCTTTGGAACGAACTGTATACTCGGAAACACCGGGCTCCAATTTCATGACAGCTTCGTATTTGCTGATCGCATCTGTGTATCTATTAAATGAGCAAATCGTGATGAGTAACGAATTCCATTTCCAGAGTCAGAAAGAAAAACCTTCTGCTCTCCGCTATATGCTGCTTAATCAGTTACCTGAATGAGCACATGCCTCCACCTTCCTGATCTACAGGAGCAAGAACGGACTACCTGCAATTAAGGGTCAGGAGCTAAAACCCATGACCGCAGGAAACGATAAACCAGAGCATACCTGTGAGTATCAATCAAACCACCTGACAACTTTCTTTACAGAAAAACGCTAACAATTTGACACTGGGAACACCACCTCATCAAACTCTGACTTCCACAAAGCACTTTCAGCCCTTATTTCCATGGAGATAAGGGTTTATATGTTGGTCACGCTACCTTTCATGAGTAATGGAGCCCATTACATACACGCAATTTTATATAATGAAAGTGAGTATTCACAGCTAGGTGCAGTGTACTTCCTTGCAGAAGGAACTGTTTAAATTCCTAACTATACTAGCTTTTAAGAACAACAACAACAAAAAGCTACTTCAGCGTTTTTAAAACTGTGGAAAAGTCCTAGTCACGTTACACGCGAGGTGACTTTCCTTGGTGGTGGCAAACTAAAAGAGGATGCGGTTGTCCCAGAGGGCTGCAGCCTCCCACTGTAAATGCTGATGTATCAAAGCACAGATTTAAATATAACACTGAAAACAGAAGCTAGCTATCTGTGTCAAAATCCTAGCTGGGATATCGTCTGCAAGTTTTCTGTGATAAAACTGTAGGAAACCGCACGGAGTACGAGACCTTGTTCTACTTCTTACAACTACGTGAGAAACTACAGTTGGCTCAAAACAAAAGTTCAATTAGAAAGTAAGGTACGTAAAAAACGCTAGCTTCTGGGAAGGTGGGATACATGTACTTTCCCCAATTTGTCATCTAGGTACAAGTAAATAGCCTAGACATTAAATCTTTTAAAAAATATGAGAAGACTCAGAAAGGGTACACAGTACCTGATCAAGGAGATACTCAATATAGTTGGTGAAATGGAAATAAATTTAGTAAGAATACTACGCACTACTATCTATACTCTGGCTTATTTTTAAAACGCACAGCTGTGATAGTTTTGTTAAGTGCTCTCTAAGACACTGCACCCTCCACTGCTAAGGAGTGAAAACACAAGCCTTCCATTGGTCCTCGGGGCTTACAAAGACGTGGCGGGGACGCTGGAGTCTAGACAAGCACACTCCTACCTGCCATCTCTGATGAGCTCTTCTGCCGACTCTATCAGCTTACTCAGCTTCTTGACTTGTTTGTAGTGTGCAAAACACTTTTTATGATCTTGGTCAAGTTTAAGACATTCACGAACTTCACTGCTCATGTATTTAAGAAGAGAAAAATATCCCCAGTCAAAATAATCAATGAGTAGTTTTCCATACTAAATACACAAACACAATAAAGTGTTGTTTTTTTTTTTGTTTGTTTGTAACAATGAAAACTTACTGGCTTAATAATTTACCATATATTTTTATATTTGGTATTGTAACATACATTTATTAATTCAAATTAAAATTATTTAAATAGTTATATGTTAAATAATTCATTTTGCTTCTACAAATATAATATCCCTCTTTATTTTAATAAGCATAAGTCATGAAAATAAGCTAAGTAGAAGTAGAATAACAAAATGTATAAATACAAAATATATAAATCGATATACACATAAATATATAAACTGATAACAGAAAATAAAAAGTCTTAACCACAATTTTATCAATTTAAAATTAAAAAGAAAACGGGATTATCATCTCGGTGCCAGCAACAGAAAGGCGATGAGGTGTGCACGTCACCGGAACTGACCTGAGGGACAGCTCGTGATCCCCAAGCTGATAGTACAGCACGCTGAGTTTATAAAAAGCCTCCGTGTTGCCGTTCTTCAGTTTTGCCGCAGCTTTTAGGTCACTTATTGCTTTCCTAGGTTCCCCTTCTTGTACGAAACATTCAGCTCGAAGTTCCCGCAGCTCAGCATCCCAGACACAAACCTTGGGCAACAGGAGAGCCAGGCTTTGAGAAGGAAACAGGAAAGGAGGCACATCCGTACCTGCACCTCACCTGCCTCACCCACGCACTCACCAGCGTGGAACAGCCTCGGTGAGCGTGGCGGCTCCCGTGTGGTAGACAGTGTGCGAAAGTCTGATACAACAGAGGTGACGGAAGTAATGGGAAGTAATAAAATCACCTCTCCAAGCATGCTGTAAATAAATTCTAATGGGAGAAGAGAGATGCAGACCAACAAAACCCTTTCCTACCTCCTGCAATTATGTAACTGTAAAACTTTAAAAAGAAGAACTCGTGGCGTTTACTGTTAGAAGGCTGCTCCCAGGGAAGCATCCTTGAGTCTGAAGAGAATATTCTGTGATCAGGTTTTTGTACTTAACCACCAGTTCTAATTTCTAGTACCAAAAAATAAAATCGAGGTTTTAAATTTCCAAAATATTTTTACTCTACTAATAACTAAATGAAATTCTCTTTTGTAAATGTCATCTCCTTGAAATTAAATCGCCATATCACAAAAAGTAAATAAAAAGAACAATGTGAGGTGGTTTAGACTTCACCATTTCCGTTTTATTGAAAAGTTTATAATGCCTCATAAATGCACGGGTGTTCTTCAAAATGCAAACCAAGAAGCTCACCAGGGAGGCCTGTGGAGGTATGAACACGCGTTTCTTAGAGTTGTTATGGAGTCACGTCAACCTCTCACGTATGCAAGATCAAAATCAACACTGGACATAAATTAAATGTAATGGACTAATAAGCGAGGTCAAAATGGAGTCTAAATGCTGGAAGGTAAAAATTGTAGCTTTTTCCTTAACAAAGCATTTACAAAATAGTAAGACATGAATTTCACGGGGTCACATCACAATTTCCTCAATAAAGTTATCCAAGTGCCCATTCTACAAACATCACAAGTTTCCTGCCGAGATTAAATGAAACTCTGTCAAAGCGCCATGAAAATGAGAAATAAAACGGAATCACGGCTGCTTCCAGGTGAACATTTCAGTTGCCTCTCTTCTGAAATCATGAGTCGCTGAGGCCTTCCAGGCCCGGGAACTGCGGGTCTTCCCGATCCAGGCCCGTCTGGATCCCAGCAACTCCGCACTCTAACACTCCTCTGTCCTCCCAAACGTTCTTCTTCCTTCTTCTTAAGCATCTGCTTCATCTTCTCTCCCATCATTTAACCTCTGGAGTTTTCTACTCTCCCCGCCGCCCAAAAATGTGAAACCAAACAGGAACAGCAAAGCAAGCGATGTGTGAAACAAGTAGTTCCCACCCACAGCACATTCATTAGTTACTGAAAACTTCAGTCCCAAGCTTTGTGCTGTGTAAACACCGTCTTTCACTTAAGAGCCCAACGCCCGAGGGCCCGTCGATTCCATCTTCCTAGGTTCCCTGTGGTGCCTAACACATCAGAGCGTATGAACATGCCTGACCGTAAAAGCAGCAGGTGCTAGGCTTGTCAGCTGCGGTGTCTGGTGAGCTTACCTCTAAAATCTTATCGAGGAAGGTTATAGCAGCGATATAATCAGAGTTTTCGAAAGCGTCGAGCACTTGTGAACGCAAATGCTGCATCTCATCCGACTTTCTAAGCTGGGACTGGGCTTCCTTCTCTTCATTTTCACTTGGATTAGATTTGAGCTGTAAGAACAATAACTTACGTTAAACAGTGCTTTCAGTTTCTTACGTCTGATACCCATAATGCATCCCAAATACACACGCTCACGGGGAGACAAGCGGAGAGACTCTGGCCAAACAGGCGCGTCGACGGCTTGCTCCTGGCGCTCCCCCCGTGGGAGGCAGGCGCAGAGGCGCCTTCCAGGGCGCAGGCCCCAGAGCCGGCGGCAGGGCTGGCCTCCCAGTACCAGGGGCCGGGGTTTCGGAACGGGAACGGGCAGAGGAGAGCGAAACAGGGAGAAAAGCATGGCTCTCGCTTGCTTGTGTGTAACTAGAGAAAACGACCTGAGCTTTCTGTGTTTTGCCTTCTAGTTATATTTCCAAGATAATGAAAAACACAGGGAAACTGAAAAAGGGTTTTAAAAACCTGTTGTTCTAGTACAGTTGTCCCAATTTCCCCCCAAAGGAGGTCTTTTTAAGAGACTGTAAGACAGAAAAGGATGTGATGCCAGAGGGCAGTGGTGCAATAAGGAAGGAAGGGTTCACAGGGAAAAGGAAGAGCGTAACACCATTATTTAAAGCACTTTTGATATAGTTTTAAGATGTTTATATCCTGTGTCTTTTTTTTAACATCTGTATAATTTATGTACCAAAAATGCACTCATTTGAAGTGTGCAATTCTATGATTTTAAATAAATTTACCGGGTACACAGCCATCACCACAGTCTCAGACCACTTTGCCACCCGATAAGATCCCTGTGTCTGCTCACTGTTCACCCCCACCCCAGCCTGGTCTCGGGCACAGTGACTCCTAACAATGCCGTCCTCCAGATAGAAATCCTAAGCTTAACGGCTCAAAAAACTGCGTGCCTACGTTAAAAAGCTAGTGACTCTTCTTTGGAACTTTTTTCTTTAAGATTAGTGTTTATATGTAATAATTCCTGAAATCTAATACTTAACCAAGATGGGAACTGTAGCTGATGGGTTTCAATTTTGGGTATGGTACAGAAATATCTCTTCTTCGATTGACCAATCATACTGCTTCTGCTTTTAGTGGGTTCATTTCTTTAAAGCCCCCATACCCACCCAGTGGGAGAAAACACTCCAATGAGACGCCTTAAGATTACTCGCCGTGGTAGAGGCTCCTAGTTCTCCACGTGTGTGTAGGCTACTTCCGGCATCGTTCTGTCTGTATGACCCCAGGCTTGGAAGGAACAGGCAGGAGCTAAGCAGTCAGGCAACGGGAAGGAAGGTGGTCACCTTAGCTGGCTCGGGGGTGGACTGTCCCTGCAGGACTGGATTTCCCAGCTGCAGGGAGCTGCGCCAGAGCCGTGGGTGCTCGCCTGTGACTGTTCTATCGCCCTTGGTCTTGACTACTCTGGCAGACCACCGTGGGGGTGTGGAAGTGGGTGAGGGCTGTCGCTCTGCTTCCGGTGCAAGCCCACGTTTCCTGATAACTTGTTCCCTCTAGGTACACTCACGGGCTCCCTCTGCACCAGCCGCAAGCACGGCTGCTCGAGAGATGCAGCGCGACAAGGAGAACGGACGGGAACGTTCACCGGTCTCCCCGAGCAGAAGGCAAGTGCTTGTCACATCCATAAACAAAGCATCCCCAAATGAACCAGGAAGTGTGAGGACACAGCTCATCTGTCCTCACTGTAACGCACACAGAGGGCTTCACGATTCCAAGGATCCCCTTGCTCCATCACGCAGTTTTAATCGAGCCGACCCCTTTCCCGAGTCCCATCCCCTCCAAGCTTCCAGAATGGTCCCGTACTGTGACAGTAATCACCCTTCTCCCCGTGTGGAAACCACTGAAGCAGCTCTTCCCAATGGAAGTAACCTTAGAAATCCCGCTGCCCAATCAACTCCCACTTTATAGATGAAAAGACCGAGTCTCACAGATGGCTGGTCACTTGCCCCGCATCACACACTAAATCCGGAGTAGAAGTGAGGTGAGCCACCCACAATCCCATCTTGTTACCTAGATACACTTCTGTGTCACTTCTTACAAATCTCTCTGTGCTGCTATTTCTCACTCATTTAGGGCATATTTCCTCCGACTAATGAAGTGCGCTCTCCTGAAGAGCAGGATGTATGTCTGAGTGCCCACTTCCGGTACCTATTTTCCTTTTTTGTTTAATACTAAGAATATTACCTGTGAGCTAGGTTTTACTGTTTCCAGTTACAGATAAAGAAACTGAGTGATTATAGAACTTGGCAGAAATCATGCTAACATTCCAACTAAGGTCCCTATCTCCAAGGCCCACGCTGTGGCCCGGACGTGATGACAAAGATCAATCATGACAACAGAAAACGTTTACTGAGAACCTTCTATGCCCCAGGCACTTTCCTAAGCTAAACCTAAAACCCTGAAGGACATGTCAGATTATCTCCATTTTACGCAGGAGGAAACTGTGGCTCCAAGTCATTTCCAGAGCCTTCGTTCTTTCTTTTTTTTAATCCTCACCCAATGACTTTTTTTCCCCCCATTGCTTTTAAAGAGAGAGAAACATCGATGTGAGAGAGAGTCATAGATGGGCTGCCTTCTGGTATGCGCCCTGACCGGGAATCAAACCTATGACCTATCAAGTCTTCAGGACAATGCTCCAACCAACTGTGCCACCCGGCCAGGCCCAGAGCCTACCTCAACTATTCTCTCCTGCATATACACGGACATCAGACATGCACCTCCTTACCTGATATCTCCAATAAGACACCCTAATGGCACATCAATAACAGGCCAACACTGAATTCCAGCTCCCACCTCCAATCCACTGCCGCAACCACTACCATGACCGCCACCACCCCATCCTCTTCAATAAACGGCTCCTCTTCACTACTTAGGCCAAACCCTAGGGGTCATGCCACTTCATGTAATTATGAGTCTGAATCCATTTTACTGTTGCAACATTAAACCTCATCCCCGGCTCCCTCTTCCTGCCTCACCTTTGAGCAAGCTGATAGGAACGCACATGTCAATCTCTCAAAAGGGGACAAGGTTTAAAATTGGTGGTTCTACCATTAGCTCATAAACATGACTGCACATGCACAAAAATGGTCCAACATGCTTCGTTCAAGTTATGAGCACTGTTGGTACCACACAGACGGAGTTTACCTGACATGCAGACATCTTCGGGGAGTTAACGTATGGAAAAGGACAATGAAGAGAGCAGTGCGATGTAATAAAAATGTGATGCCGAGAGTCAGACAGCTCTTCCAATAAGCACCGAGTACAAACACTAAGTTATAAGACGGCATTATTTAACTGACAGGATTTATTATTTTCCTAGGACATAAAATATGAATGTATCTTATAACTGATGGCTCCTTAGATTCGGGGACTGCGTCATATGACTCGGTACTGTTCAAAGAAAACCAGCTCAACTGTCTGGGTCATAGCAAAGAGTGCTAGCTTTACATTAAATTAAAACCAAATATATTGCACACTTTTTAAAAAGTAATATTCCCTTCACTTCCCAGTTCACAATACTTATATATTTTTAAACTTTGGTTATCTTCCTATAAATTACAAATTAATATGTTCACTCAAAACATGTTCATAAAGTCAAATACAAATTCAACTTACCACTTTTTTAAAATCATCTTCTGCTTCATCAAGTTTTCCTTGTTTAAGTAACAAGTGACCTCTCTGTAACCTTGCCTAGAAAAAAGAAAGGATTTTCTGAGTACTATGTATTTCTAAATTTTCTTTAAACACAAAGAATAAAACTAAACTAATGAAGTAGAAACAAAATATTTACTTTAAAATGCCTAGTTGACGCGGCACTCTTAAGAAAATGTATACAAGTATACTTCCTCAAAAATACTTTCTGCTATACCCAAAAAACTTGTCCACACAAAATCTGGTGCATGAATGTCCAGGGCAACAGCCAAGAAGTGGAAACAACCCCAATTCCCACCAACGAATAAATCAATGAGCAAATGTGATTGATCCACACGGTGGAATTACTTTTCAGCCTTAAGAAGGAATGAAGCACTGACACAAGCTATACAACGTGACCCTTGAAAACATTACGCTAAGTGAAAGAAAGACACAAAAGGCTACATATTTTATGATTTCATTCATGTGAAACATACAAAACCCACAGAGACAGAAAAACAAGGGGCCGCCAGGGGCTAGAGAAGATCAAGGAATGACTGGGTTTCTTCTTCAGGTGACCGTGTTCTGGAGCTGGACGGTGGCGACGCCTGCACAACCCTCAGAATACACGGACGGCGACCAACTAAGGACGGTTCAACTCACAAGTTTCCGGCGCCGCGATGGTGCAACCGGGATGCGCACTGTTAGGAACGGCACCCTGAATTCTGATCTTTCCCGACAGCAGCGTGTGGCACAGCACGCCCCCCGTGGTGCTGAGCGCGGCAGAGAGCCACAGCTCCCCGTCCCAATAAGCAGGAGCGCCAGCCACCAACACTCGCCGGTGCAGTGTCGCCGGTGCTTTTCGGACGTTGTGTTTGTGTTCTGCACCCCATCGTGCCCACACAATGGCCATCCGTGAGCCAGGGTGTTTGCAGCTGGGTTCGTGGATGGTGAGTACCCATAAACCATTGTTTTTCACTTTCCTTATTCAATAAAATACATGAACTGTTCAACATTTTATTACACAACAGGCTTTGTGTTAGATGATTTTGCAAAAACTGTAGGTTAATGTAAGGGTCCTGAGCACATTTAAGGTCGGCAAGGCTAAGCTATGATGTCCAGTCAGTTACGTGCATTAAATGCGTTTCCAACTGGTGATATTTCCAACTTACGACGGGTTTGCTGAGACAACCCCATCGAAGTCGAGGAGCATCTGCACTAAAAACCACCGAGTCATAAACTTTAAAGAAAGGTGAGGTGGACGGTATGTGAATCATATCTCAGTTTAAAAAAAATACTTTTTGCCATATCTTTTGGCCACTATAACAGAAGTTGCATAATTTAGGACTTTATTAATCAAAGCTCTGGGAATAGTTTTGTTTTTATTAACTCTCAATGTAAATACTTAATCTGCTGTAGCCAGAATATCAGTGCTTCTTCCCTTTAACATACATGATTTTCTCCCCTCCCTCTCCGGTTTTCCTCTTTTTCTAATATGCCCAACTACAACAGGAGGGCACACATAGGGGACACCCCTGGAAAACCCCGGATCCAGTGACCAGGGACCCACAGGCCACCTTGTACTGAAGGTCACTCTGTCAATACCGGAAAGAGCGGATTTACTAACACACAGAAACAAACCCAGGGGGGCAGACAAAGTAAGGAGACAAAGAAACATGGCCCCAATGAAAGAACGGGACAAAACTCCATAAAGAGAACTAAATGAAATGGAGGCAAGCAATCTACCAGATCCAGAGTAAAAATGCTGCTTTTAAGGATGCCCAATGAATTTGGGAGAAGATGAACTTGGTCAGAAGTTCAACAAAGAGATAGGAAACCTTTTTTAGAAGGATATAGAAAACAAAAAAGAATCTATCAGAACTGAAGAACAGAATAACTAAAATGAAGACTGTACTAGAGGAAATAAAGAGCAGATTAGATACAGCAGAGAATCAAATCAGCAATCGGAAAGACAAGGTACCAAAAAGCACCCAATCGGAACAGCATTAAGAGAAAAGTAAAACTGAGGCTAGCGGAAGAAGCCTCTGGGCCGACATCGGGCGCACTAACCTTCTCTCACGGGGGCCCACAAGGAGAGAAGGGGTTACGCCCCATCTGGAAAAGAGTGACGGAAACCTCCCTAACATGTCAAACAAAATTAACGTTCAAGTCCAACAAGCACAGGGTCCCACGCCAGGAGAACCCAGAGACGCCACAGAAAGACATATCACAGTAAAATGCCAAAGGTTAAAGACCAAGGGACAATATTAAAAATAACAAAAGAAAAATCGATAACTAAGTACAAGGAAACTCCTATTCAGACTGTCAGCAAATTTGTCAACAGCAACATTGCAGTCCAGAAGGGACTGACAAGAAATATTCCAAGTTATAACCAAGACTACTCTATCCAGCGAGGTTTATCATTTAAAATCAAATGAGAGGTAGAAGTTATAAAAAGCACTTTGAACAATTACATGCCAATGAGTTGGAAGAAAGAGATAAAAGCCTAGAAATATACAATCTTCCAAGATGAATTCAGGAAGAAACAGAAAATCTGAGCAGACCAATAACTACTAATTAAACCAAATCAGTAATCAAAGAATCCCCAACAAACAAAAATGCTACACCAGATGGCTTCACAGGCAAATTTTACCAACCATTCAAAGATAATACCTATCCCTCTGAAACTATCCAAAAAACTGAAGAGGAGGAAATGCTCCAAAACCCATTCTACAAGTCAGCATTACCCTAGTACCAAAACCAGACAAAAACACTACGAAGAGAGCAAATTACAGACCAATAGCACTGATCAGCAATAGATGCAAAAACCTCAACAAAACACTGGCGACCAAATTCAGCCATGCATTAACAAGGTCATACACCACGGATCAAGTGGGATTTATTCCTGAACTGCAATGATAATGGTACTGTAAATTATAAATTGCAAAGCGGCCTACGTGTTCACTGATGGATGACTAGACAAAAAAGATTTGGTACTTATTTATATCTACATTGGAGTATTACTCAGCCATAAAAAAGAATGAAACGTTGTCATCTGTGACAATATGAATGAACCTAGAGGGTATTACTTTAAGTGAAAAAAGTCAGAGAAAGACAAATACCATTTGATTTCACTTATAGTGTAATTTAAAAACACAAAACAAATTCAAGAGATACATAGAACAAATTCATGGCAGCCAGATGGGAGGGTGGCTGGGAGGAAGGGTGGAAAAAGTGAAGGAATTACGAAGTACAAACTGCCCGTTATAAAATCATGGGGGTGTAATGTACAGCCTAGGGGACAGAGTAATAATGCTGTAATACCCGTGTATTGTGTCGTATGAGTACTAGACTTACGGCGTAAGTCCTCTGTAAGGGATATAAATGTCTAATCACTGTTATACATTTGAAACTAACATAATATTATATGTCAACTGTAATTGAAGAATTTAAAAAAATATTAAAAGAGAAACCACATAGACATTCCACTAAAACTTACATATTACTTTTATGATAAATAAAATTTCCCTAGTCTTCTGTTAAATGCATCAATACACATATAAAGGAATATTAAAGCTACTTCAACCAGCTAATAGCTACTATCATATTAGGATAATGAGCTACTTAACCTTTGTGAAAGGTTGTGCTTAGCTGTGTAAAGTAATAGATTAAAGAAAATTAGATACTTGGGAATTCCATCTTGAAATAATAGTAGTATTTCAAACCAAACATTCACCCATAATCTAATTGGTTATCTCAGTTTTTTTTTGTAATTTGGCAGGACATCATCAATAAGTGAGTTACCAGACTAATTCTGAAACCATCTAACTGGCCCTATTAATTTTAGCCAGTACACAGCCCTGCCAACCCTGCGCTCCGCAGCCCGCGTGCTGGGCTCAGGGGAGGGTTCCAAGGCAGCTCCGTGCCCTCCCCACAGCCCACTGCCTAGCTGAGCACGTACGTGACCCCCTTTGCTGTCTCGGTCCTGCTCCCGACCAGCTGAAACTGGTGTTGGTCACCTGACTGCCACTCAAGTCTCATAGCTGCTTTGTCAACCATTTCTCAGCCTTGCTTCTCGCCCTGCACTCCAGCCTCCACACAGAGGCCTTTCCAAGTGACAGGCAAGTGTCACTGTCAAGATGCTACGTTCTCTAATACAGCCGCGGTTCCTCCTTCACACAGGCCTCTGACGCAGGGACTGCGGAGGTCCCTTGGCTTCCCATGTCCTCACCCTGAGAAACAAACTGCCTCTTCCAAGCTCCCTTCCGTTCTCCTGGAAAGCAAGAGGAGACACACTTACTGCAGTGAAGTCCATCTTCAACTCAATCACTCTGGTTAGATCGGGAAGCGCTGCCTTTGACTTGCCCATAGCTAGGAAGACGGTGGCTCTCCGATAGTAGGCGACATAGTTCTCTGGGTCCCCATCTGAGAATCAAAGTAATAAATATTAGCTCGCAGGGATTTATTGTAAACACCAAATCACCTGAACAATATTAGAGTTTGCAATTCTATTAAGACAGGCTAATTAAAAGAAGAATTTCTTCCTCAGTAATAAGCCATGGTGCCTAACGCTTTTCCTGTTGTCGACTCAGTAAACAATAGTTCATTATTTACATCACTCGCAAGCCTGCATACATACAGAAATACTCAGTTTCGTTTGAAAACACTAGTTTATCTGAAATTTGAACATGTGAGATGAACTTAAGGTTTAATCCTAAAACTATCACACAACAAATATGAGAAAATTAGCCCTAATAAAGAAAATACAACTACCACCTGGAGAAAATACATCAGGAAGTCAATTACAGATGATGCTGTACACAGTGGTGGCAGGAAGCAGGTTGAACACCAACTTTGCCCAGGTATAAACTTTTTTTAATTGGCTCCCAGCTAACCTAACTCTACCCTTTCATTCATTCAGACTTCAATTGGGCACCTACCAGATATTAAGATAAATAAAAGTAACAGTAATAATAAGATAGTACCTATCCTTAAGAAGCTCACGATCCTCTGAACTGGAATGTGACCTCTGGAAAGTCACAAGAGCACTCTTCATTTCTTTCCTTCTGACTAAATGTGAATTGAAATGTCCACCCCATTTCACAAGTGAAGTTCAAATGTCATGAGAAAGCACCAAATGTTTAAGTGACAAATGAATGTTAAGCATGGATTTTGTTTTTTGATTTAGCAAAACTATATAAGGATGATACTGGTTTTCCTACCAAGCAAATGGAAAAACCTATCATTTCAGGCATGCCCACTTTAGACATGCATTCATCCAGCTACACCTAAGACATTCTGTGAGGTCTATGGAAGGAACAATCCCACGCCCTAGAATTCATTTCCGACCCATGGAACAAAGAGCATGCTGTGGGAATGAGAGGCGGGGCCATCTTCACCCCCGCACTGTGGTTTCCTTTAGTGGTGATCTCTGAACAAACTAGTGTCTGACTCCTCACATAAAAACAGATGCAGCTACTTCACAGGATGATTTGAAAAGTAATCAACACGCTTCCTCAAATCAAAATGTTTCCAGCAGATCAAGAATATTTCCCAATCAGTTCTAAATCTTAAAACCCCTGCAAAAAATATGTATATGCCAGATATAAAAAAATTCAAACCAAGTCACTGATAGATTTGTACTACAAGGTAGAAACAATTACTTGTGTTGCTATGCAGTTTTAAAACATAAGCCTTTTATTGTGTAAAATGTAATCATAAAACACAGCATGCCCAAGTAACTTTCAAAACGTACCAAAGTAATTTTTCAAAAATAAAAATGGAAAGGGTGTCACAACCATATATAATGTCTGCAACATTATAATAAAAAATGATTCATTGATACTCACTATGCTGCTAGGCAAATTCTCTTATAAACTTTAACATCAATTTCTAATCACAGATCACGTTATAGAAATAGATTACAAAACTTAGATGTTGGGAGGTATAAATATTTTTACGGATGAATAAACATTTAACAAACTTCTTACATAGTCAGTTTAAAGCAATGTATTAGAACACGGGTGACACTGTACCACAGAAGATCGGTGTACACAGTGACGGAGCACAGGTGTATGACCTGCAGCAGTAAGGGCATCACACATTAATCTAGGAGAACTCACTGGTGGAGGCTCTCACCATCCCACGGGGTGATCTGAAGCAGCCCATGTGGCCTTACTGACTGGATGTTTGGTCACTGCGACAACTGAAACGGAGGATCTACACTTCTTTTCTCGTAAGGACACGTCTCCTAAGAGATTCAGGAGGCCATGATAGCACATGATCCCACCACTATCTGCTTACTGTAGATTGTCATCATATACCAGTTAAACTTTAGTTTCTACAGTTAGTTATGAACAGCCAGTGTTTCACATAAACTAAAATGATGAATGTCTCAAACCGCGCGTGTCTTCTTCAGAAATGATCTGTGTACCATCTGAGAATCACCGCTACTCGCCAAACTATGAACCAAATGACACAGTTCTTCTCATTCTGAATGGGCCAGGGTTGCACTTCTTCCCTTTACTAAGTTTCACAAGTAAATTACTTTACCTTAGCTTTACTAGTTTACATCTTTCAGTGAAGACAATAATATTTTACTGGGTATTTTGGGGAAGAGCCAGCTCAAGAATTCGTGTACGGCAGTGAAGCTGAAGAAAAAACAGGCAGTCATTTTAAACCACTTCAACAACACGTAATAGCCCTTAACACTTATGCTAAGTGTGGGATTAAAGGAAGAAAATAATCAAGTATAAAACAGGTAGAAAGCAGAAGTTTCTGCAAATATTCCTATGGTAGCAAGGCAGAATCAGTACCTTTTTAAAGACACATTTTCTCTAAGACAATAGCTGGATGTTTTTAATTACCAACTGCAGCTCTGAAGACAGTTCAAATCCAAAGAAAATCAACTATCCTACTGACAACCTCAAGGCATCCAGAAAAGTAAGCTGTATTTAGTGAAATCTTTTAAGAGAGCTGAAAATTATGTAATATGTTGAAAAAAACTTCCTGTCAAAATTATCTTGAATTATTCTTGATATTTATAGTAGTATATCTCAGTTACCTGGAAAATTCTCTCATGCTTCAAGTGTTAGGTATTTATTTTACTAATCTATTTCATTCAGAACCCTGCAAATATTTTTAAATACTTAATTTAAATGTTATTCAAAACAAGAGCTATTGATGAGAATTCACTAAGACGGCCAGTGAGTGTTTTACGCCCGATACAAACCTACTGCGGCGTGGAACTGCGATAAGGCATCAGCCAGCTGTCCAGCTGCAAGTAATTTCTTGCCCAATTCAAGATGTTTCTCAACATCAGCATTTACTCCACATTCAGCACCTAAAAACAAATTTAAAAAAAAAAAAAGTTACCTTTCCATGGACCAAGATTTAATTATAAAGAATAAAATGTTAAAGCTATAAGTATCAGCCTCACACATTTATCAGATGAGGAAAGTTAGCAGGAGCTGAAAAGCAAACCAGAGAAGGCAGCAATAAAGCACACTTGGTCGAGTACAAGCAACCCCAAAACACACCATATCTACCTAGTCAATGAAAAGAGTGTAACCAGTCTGCGAAATATAAGGGACACTGTATAACACCCACAGCAGTAGTAAAAATATGGTGAACAGCAAAATGAGAATGTTTTGCTGGACGAGACTCTCACCTGAATGAATACTATCAGTACCACGTAGTGAATATTCAAGTCCTTGCGAGCATCTACGACGTACCAAGCACTACTCGGACCCTGATGATGTGGCTTTGAAGAACTTTGCCAAATAGAGGACTGTATTCACCAATCTCATGAGGAAAGGGAACAGGCTGAGAAACTAATGAGTCTGCAGTGCCAGTGACGAGGCCAAATCCTGAATCCTTCGGGCCACCAAGAAACCAAACCACGAAGACAGGGAGAGTCGCTCAATGCAATAGGGTGTGTGCTGCACTCGGGAGACCGCACGCACTGGCCACTGACAAAACCCCGACGTGTGCGCCTAAAGCAGCAGGTGAAATCCATCCGCGAGTCGGGCGACCACAAACCCACGTGGGTAACGCGGGAACCCCAGATCGGACAGGCAGAGTGCCTCT
Source organism: Furipterus horrens (assembly GCF_987537825.1). Taxonomy (NCBI): domain Eukaryota; kingdom Metazoa; phylum Chordata; class Mammalia; order Chiroptera; family Furipteridae; genus Furipterus; species Furipterus horrens. The sequence goes on from NW_028327182.1 coordinate 6,915,773, forward strand.
TCGACAAGCACAGCCTGGGGAACCGGGAGGACATCCACAGCCACGGGATGGACTTGTCACCAAGGTAAAGCACCCATGTGGGCGTTAACCTTATCTTTTCTGTACGTTGTACCAGAACACCCACTTCAGTTCTTCCATTTGCACCTTTTCTTCCAATAAGGTAATTTGGTAAACTTCCCAAAAAGAGCTATGTCATTCCATCACCCCAAAGGCTGAATTACTCTTCAGACCAAGTTCTTCTTGCCTTCTAAGATTACAAAAGACGTATCCAGCACTTCTCTGTGCCTTTTGAATAAAAATCAGATCTTTATTGTGTTACAATTTTATCCCACGTAATTTCCACTTCATAATGTGATAAATACAACCTCCTCTATGAAAATTTCCACAGCCCACCCCTATCAGCCAGATGGAATTAGTGTTGCTCTGATGTACCTTGGTCACATTTCCATGACCAAACCTGCCACGGTGTGAAGGCTGGTTACACGGGCCCTGTGCCCCCTCACTGGGGTCTTCCCTCACCTTCTTCCTGCAAATAGAGCCCCCACGGTGCTCCCAGAACAATCCTTCCAAAATACACTCCTAATAAAACTTCTTCAGTATTTTCACATCACTGCCTAGGTGCAAACTAAACCCCTTCAGACACTTCCTGATCAGACCCCATGACTCGTACCCAGGTTTACCACCCGTCCTCCCTCCACCTCTCACTGCACACTCCTGGTGTCAGAATGAACTGGCTGCACTTCCCTGAACATATGGGGCTGGCCAAAAAGTCTGTATGGTTTTTTCCATAAAATAAGAGACATATTTTTCATTTTCACCAATAACTTTATTGATTTGGCTATTTTGAGTATGTTGGCTCTCTCCCACATGGTATAATGTTGATTGTTCTCAATTAATGCCTCGATTTGATCTCTACCAACTTCACCTGGTCTTCCTGACTGTGGAGCATCGTTCAGCAAGAAATCTTTAGCACAAAACTTTACAAACCACCTTTGACACGTTCGATCAGTCACAGCACCTTCTCCCTGCGCTGCACAAAGCCTTTTTTGCATTTCAGTTGCATTTTTACCTTTCTTGAAATAAAGCATAATATGCCAAAAGTGTTGCTTATTTTCTCCCATCTTCAATATTAAAATGGCTACACAAAAACTCAGCAATTTTTTAAAGATTATTTATTTATAGAGAGAGGGGAAGGGAGGGAGGGAGAAAGAGAGGGAGAGAATCATCCATGTGTGGTTGCCTCTTGCACGTCCCCAACTGGGGACCTGGTCCACAACCCAGGCGTGTGCCCTGACTGGGAATCGAACCGGCGACCCTTTGGTTCACAGACCAGCACTCAATCCCCTGAGCCACACCAGCCAGGACAAAACAAAACAAAACAAACAAAAAAACACTCACCAATTTTGGTAAGCTCTTTGTTAAATGCACGCCGCTATGACAGCTGTCACAATACAAGCTAACAAAACTGTTTTCAGTGAAGTTAAAGACAAGTAAGAGCTACTACCGCCATCTTATGGAAAAAATCAAACACACATTTTGGCCAACCCAGCACGTTATACATGTGCTCACGCCACAACCCTCTGCACTTGCTGTTCCATGAAAAGGCCTTCCCCACTCGCCCGCCTGAAAATGTTCTACTTCTCCATCAGGACTGTACCCTTGAATGCTGACTCCTTCTGACGCCTTCCCAGACTACCTCAGTGAGATGGCGGGGAGAAGACACTTCTATGCTCCTACTATACTGTGCGTCCCCACACTCACAAGTACGTGACTTCACTTTGTCTCAATATATCGACCTTCACAGTCTGCCTGCCTCTCAGAATGCCCGGCCCCTCAACTCTCAGACCAAAGCTAGTGTGAGAATCTATCTTTCCTACTTTACATCACTTAGTTCAGTGTCTTGAACAAAGTGCACTCAATACTTATTGAATGAAACTACTTTCCTCCTTATGCAAATGTATTATAATTCATCAGAATTATAGATTCTAAAATATGTAATAATTATCAAATCAAACTAATACATAAAGACACTAACTAATATGTTTAAAAAACTTGTAAATTGTGGCTATATTTGCAATGTCTTAAGTCCATTTGAGCCACGGATGATGCTTACTCCTTTGCCACATCCTGGGACACAGGGACAGAGAGAGCCGTCTCTGATTTTCTGAGCGAGAAGGCAACCAAACATCATGCCGTTTTCTAATCAGCATTAAATAACAGGTTTCTCCTTAGACAAACATAACCGTCGGTCAGCAAAATATACAGGAAGGGCAGGAAAAAAAGATGGAGTAGGTACGTCTTTCACTGAAGCTAGAATTAGCATCTGTCATGTTCTTAAAGAGCAAAAAATAAAGAACTTGAAATGGTGGGGTTAAAAGCATGATGTGGTGAGTCACAGCACTGGAAGAACCAGTCTTTGCAGTCTGCCAAGAACTTGTGGTCAAAGATACGTTCCAAGCTAAGGCCAGGTGACAGAGATGGTGGCAAGCCCAGGAGCGCTCAGAATGTGAAGAACGCAAAGACAAAGGACATGTAGAACAGGTCAGGCAAGACGGTCAGATGGCAGAAACATACAAAAACAGTGGAATCCGGCCACAGAAAAAGCAGACAGACTGTTTTCTTAGCAAGTCCATGGCTAAATGCGGGCCAGTGACAACACAGTTGCAGGAAAAACGCACTGAGCTGGCAACGCAAGCATCCCTCACCAATCACCCTGACCAAGAGAGTGGCTTCGAATACACAGCCCAGCTGAAAGGAGGAAAAGGCTGAGAAGCTCTGTCCATCTGAGTAATATCTGGACAATGCACTAAAACCTTTATAGGTAAACTAAGAAAATAAACTCTATTGTAACCAGGTTTGCTCAAGTTCAGTGGACGTTATCTGTCTTTGCTTCAAGGCATAAATGTTGTAATGGGATTCCTTGCTCAAGGAATTTCAACATGGACGGTAAGTTCAGAAGAGTCCATGCAAAAACGACTCAAACGGCCAGCTTTACTCATCCATTTAAAAATTACTTATTGCTCATCTACTTCATGTCAACAAGTTTCAGTTACAAACACAAGAGCTCTTTCCATAAAGATTACAGTAGTCCCTCTCTATATTGTGGTTCACTTATCACGGCCTCACTGTATCGCAGGATTTTTAAAAATATTATATTCAATTATTTATGGTGGATTAGTCGCTATATCATGGGATTTTGCGGTACTGTATACATACGTTATTAAAGTTACGTAGGTTTAAGTGTGTAGAATAAATGTAAGGTTCCTGCTTTGCGGGAAGTCTGGAACGTAATACCCGCGATAAGTGAGGGAATACTGTATATTCTAGAGGGTACAACCAAGAAAACTAAATGAGCCAATTCAGACAGTTTTAAATTTTATGAAGAAAATGCAAACGGGTAAAGGGAGAGTATGAACTAAAGAAGAGAGTGGTTCTTACACAGTGTGTCAAGGCAGGCTTCTTGAAACATAAATGCTTACTTGAAGATCTCAAGGAGCATTCCAGGCTGTGGGAATAGCAAGAATAAAGACCCTTAGTCAGAAATGAGCTTCATGTCTGAAAGTAAAAGAAACTGATGTGGGGGAAGCCTGGTGATGGAGGGGAAGATTAAAATAAAAGGCATAAATAAATAGGACTCAGACACAGAAGGCTTTGTCGTGTTAAGGGAGAAACGTGTTGAGGCAAGAACAGAAGAGGACGAAAAAGAGGTTATCAACAACTCTTCAAATTCTGCGGACCAGAGAAGCAAAGACACAGTTCAGCAGCTGAAGGCACATGTGACATCGAAGAACAGTTTAAGATGCACACAGTACAGCGGGCGGGCGGCTAACGTAAGTGATCCAGCACAGAGGAAGAACGTGATGACAAAGGAGAGAAATGATAACTCGGGGGCAATAGTTTCAGAAGATGAGAGGAAATGAAATCCAGGACATAAGTATAGAAATTGGATTTTGCCAGGAATAGGGATGTTTTATCCACTTTAATGTAAGTGGTGGAGTAGCTACAGATACAAGTCGGCTAGTGAATTTTCTCAATAAAGACGAGGTCTAAAAGAATGAGGTAAAGGAAGAGAGAAAAGGGGGAGTTTAAATCAGAGATTTTAGGAAAGAAGAAAAGGTCTGAACTACTGATATTCAAGACAGACATGCAAGGGAACTGGAGGGATGTCGGCAGTATTAAGTGTGTACGTTTGACATTGAGGTTGAGATTACATGCTTCAGATGAGACCACTTCCCTCCACCCATGCCCAGCTCTGAAGGACAACAGACAAGCTGGCGGCCACGCTGGGTTTAGTCAGTGTGAGTGAAACGAACAATACGGGGGCCAGGAAATGAAAGGGTGTTTATAAGGGAATAACTACGTGACAAACCACTAAATCTGAAGTGACAAAGGAGGGAAGAGGCCACGAATGCTTCACAGAGCATGTCTTATACCCACCAAGTGGTCTGTGCACTCGACAACAAACACCATGAGTTCTTCACTATTCATACCTCACCAAAAGGCACTATGGTTGCGGCAGTCTTTTAGCGGGACCTTCAGGGTTTTCTATTATATCCAGTATCATGTCATCTGCAAACAATGACAGTTTTGCTTCTTCCTTTCCAATCTGGATGCCTCTTCTTTATTCTCGTCTCACTGCTATGGCTAGGACTTCCAATACTATGTGGCGTAAGAGCGGTGAAAGCAGACATCCCTGTCTTGTTCCTGATTAAGGGAAATGCTTGACGTCTTTGCCCATTGAGTATGATACCAGCTGTGAGTCGGTCCTATGTGGCCTTTCTTATGTTGCGATATATTTCCTCTGTTCCCACTTTGCTGAGAGTTTTTATCATAAATGGGTGCTTGACTTTATCAAATGCTTTTTCTGCATCTATTGATATGATCATGTATTTTTTGTGGTGTATCAAGTTTATTGCTTTGTGGATACTGTACTAACCTTGAATCCAGGTAGCATGTTAAGACAGAAAAAAGAGATAAAAGGAGGTTTGGTCCCCAGGCTTTGTTCCTACTCAAGTCACCAAACAGAACAAACCATTAGCAAAGAATTAAGAGCTTCCTTATCTGCAACATGAGAATACTAAAGGAGATTCTGCTAAAATTTTCTTTCTGCTCTAAAAATTCTATCCCTAATCTAGTGCCTTAGATGTCCCCCTTTCAAAGATCTTTCTGAAAGAGGGTACTGAAACTTTCAAGTCATAAAAATATTACATATTTTTTCCTCTGGGTTGCAAGTAACAGAAAAGCCCAGGGGGAAAAAAGATGAATTTTTTAAGTCAGAAAAAACTAGGCCAACTAAGCTAATTATTGGTGACACTCCGCATCCTAGGGAACTCTTTCACATTCACTCTTCTTAAGCCGTCCCCCTATTTCTTCCTTCTCCAGGCCTCGGGCACAGAGGGGGCCTCCTGCAGACATGAATGCCTCCAAAGGACTCTGAGGCCACTGAACCCAGACACGGAATTTAATATTTGGGAAAACAGGAGCTAACAGTTTGCTAATCCAGTCCGCGATTCTTATCTCCAAAGTCCCATCACCAAAATTAGTGCCCAGTACATAGCAGACACCTAATGTAACTCCACTACATGATGTACTACATCAGTTGTTCTCATCGGGGACTTCCTTTTATAAATGCAGAACTTCAGCTCACACCCAGACCTACTGACTCAGAAATGCTGGGAGTGGGGACCTGAACTCTGTTTTTAAAAGCCTCCAGGGTGAGATCCTCATGCACATGCAAGGCAGAGAACTGCTATATTAAATATGCTAGGAAGTCACCTTTTTATTCATTACTGATGGCAGCAAACAAGCAAAAAAATTCTGACTTTTCTCAGCTGCCACCACTTAGAAATGATTAGGCCCACATGATGCTGTTGACCACTTAATTTCAGAGTCAAAATAACTTGATTCAACTTAAGGATCTTAGAGTTAACAGCTATTTGACCTTATACATGTTAATTAATCTTGGAGCCTCAGTTTCTTCATCTGTAAAGTAGGAATAGTATCACATAGCTCCATAAATAAGAGACTGCTTTACAGAAAGGTGCCTGGCACACAGCAGACCTTAATAAATTTAAGATCATTTTCCTTTCGTCCCTATCACCTGTACCAAGTCCCTGCTACTTTATGAAGGCAATACTCTTAAAGACGACAGTACTCTGGCACTCTGACAAATGTCACCAACGCTTCCTATACAGAAAAGCACTCCAATCAGGTTTTTTCTTACGGAAAGTGGAAAATATCGCAGGGTGGAAATGAACTCTTAGAATCCTACAGAATCACATACGGCACGGCAATTCTAAAATGGTCATCCAAAAGCTAGTGGGAAAAGCAAATCATACAAAAGTGTGCACCTTTTACAACTTAAAACGACTGTCATTAAACAGAATATAGACCACTTTCCCTTAATTGGCCAGAATAAATCTTTAACAGAAACAGGACACAAATGCTGCATTTGAGGAAGACCAGGCTGAGCACTAGGAAATGCAAGAGAACTGGAATACCTGACCCATATTAATGTGGTCCAGGCATTCAAATGCAAATGCCCTAGGTTTTCTAGGGCAGCCTCACAGTCAAATTCTGTCCCGATGTTGTCCTGATACAGGTTCTGACTTTCGGTTCAAGAAATATATAGTCATTAGGGGAGCCAAAACAATCAAAACAAACCACTGCCATGCATGAGACCTAAAAACTAGAAAGTACTGCTTTTTTTTTTAAGTTTAGAACTTTGAGGGGATTTTACCAGAAACAATTCCCAGCTTCAGCTCCTCATCCACTGTCTAATAGTCTCATTCGTATCGAAATGTTTCGTGTTACCTCCTTAACCAGTTACTAGCCCTTTGCCTGGTAATGAAAAGAGATCCGTGCGTCTGACGTCCCATCACATCGATTATTTCGCACGGTAACCGAGCGAGAAGCGTTAGTTAACCGGCACTTCCAGCCCTAACTCTTCCTCCGCTGGTCTCTCCAGTAGGACAGCCCCGCGTTTTACATCGCCGTTCCGTGAAGAGGAGCCAACACTCCAACCTGCGGGGCTTCAGCGACACGCAAACGTTCGTATCTTTTTAAGGGGACTTCCCCCCCCCCCACCCCCATCTCCGCCCCCAGGCCGGAGAACTCCCAAAAGGAACGCCAGCCCTACACGGAACGACGCCAGGCTGGGAGCGGTGAAGCCGGGAACCCTGCGCCGGGCCCTGCGGGCGCTGGAATTCCAGCACCGGCTCCTGGACGCACCAGCCTGACAACTTCTCCGCAGGCGCAGTGTGATAGTGGGACGGCCAGTCACTTGTAGCCGTCAGCTCTGTCCCCTCCGCGCCACTCGGCGGACCCGCTCCCTCCCGCCGCCCCCGGGGCTGCAGGGCGAGAGGAGCCTCCCCTTTGGCTACCTTTGCCGCCTCCTCCCAGCACCGCTGGCCCGCAGGGTCCCCAGTCGCCAAGCGAGGGTCCCAAGCGAGGCCGGACCCGACAGCCGCTCCAGTCTCCGCGTCCCAGGACGCCCCAGAAGTCGCTGCCCGGGGCCCTCCTCTCCTCGCCTGCTCGGACCCCTTCGGAGCGGCTCCGCACTCCAGATCCCGTCCCGGCACCGTAGCCGCTGGTCCAGGCGCTTCTTCCCCAAACCAACCCTGGACCGAGCGCCGGCCCCGACCCCGCGGCGGGCTCGGGCCCAGGCCGAGACGCGGAGTCCCAGCTCTCGCCCGCCGCCCCGGCCGTCCCGGGGCTCACGCCCGGCGCTGGCGGGGAGGTGCCTGGGGACCTGGCCCCGGCGCCCGCTCCTCCCGCCACGGCAGGGCAGGGCTTACCTTCGTACTGCAGGTCCACTAGGACAAGCAGGAAGGGGAACACCGAGCCCAGTCGGCTGGTGACAGAGCCAGGGGCCACCATGTCCGAGGGCGCGGCGGTGAGAAAAAGCAGGAGAGCGGGGCTCACGAGCCCCCGCCGGCGCTCAGGCTGCAGCTGCGCCCCCCGGAAGTCGCCTCTTGCTCGGGCCTAAGCGGCAGCTGGCGCCCACCAGAGGCAGGCAGCGGTGGGCGGGGCCCAGGCGACGCTACGCCCAAGCGCCGCCATCGTCCAATCGCCTTTTCCCTAGACGGGCTTCCACTGGGCTCGCCGGGGTCGTGGTTCGCGCTGATAGGCTGCGGAGGCCATCGTCCCGCCCCGCCTCTGATAGGATAACGTGGAAGCACGAGACGAGGCTGCGTCGGGCCGCGGCGGAGCTGTCAGGCCCCTCGGAACGGCCGTAGTGCGGCGGGGCGGGAGGCAGGCAGCGAGCCGGGTGGCGGCCGCCGAGTCCGCATGCGCGCGCTGCGAGGGTGTTTTGGAGTCGTTGTCGGCGCGCCGGGTTTGCAGCCGGAGGACGTCAGCAATTCGAGGTTTTCCGGTGTGCTGTTCGGAGAGGAAGGTAAAGCCGCAGCGTCCGGGATGAGAGGGCGAAACCTCGTTCCGGGAAGGCGGAGGGGAGCTTTAAAGCCTCCGGAAGTGAGGGCTCGGGATGCACCGGGGAACCCGGGACATCACAGAGCCTGCTCCCTGGCGAGCTGTAGAGACGCGCTCAGGAGAAGCTGGGGGAGCCGACGGAGGCCGAAGTATCGGCGACAACCAGAGAGAAGTGCACTGGCGACCCGCGGCGCTGGATGAGGATGGCGTGGGAGTTTGGGAGCCCACCCGCAGCCCGGCTGCCCAGGGGCCCGCGTGGCCGCAGAAGAGCAGCATCCTGGACGGCGGTGGGAAGCAGCAGCCAGGGAGGCACCGCAGCCCAGAGGGAGCAAGCGGCCCTTGAGAGTGTGGTCAGCGGCAGCCGTAAGAAAAAGTAAAAATAAAAGAGCTGTTAGAAGGGGTTTTTGTATCTCGGGCTCATCGGGAGAGAGTCAGCAGAAGCGATAAGCGCTGGAACAAGATAGAAGTTCCCGTCACTTAACCTGGCGTTGTTTGTTCACAGCCACTCCGTCTGGCGCCCCGACGCGCACACGAGACACCCGTGGCGGTTCCCATACCGGAAACGGTGGTGCTTTTCTGCGTTAAGCGTCGTCAAGTGCAAACTACGGGTGAGTCGGTGTTCGCTACCCTGGTGCTCCGTCACACTCTAGAAGAACTCCTGAATTGTAGAGGTCGGGTCGGCCACAGAGTCTGTTCAGTTGTTGCCATAAAAGAAAAGGCACACTTTCCATTTTCACCACTAACTTTATTCATTTGGATGTTTGGAGTTTGTCGGCTAGCTCCCGCAGGGTACAGCATCGGTTGTTCTCAGCGTCTCAATCTGAGCGCTCTCCAACCGGCCTGCCCGACCGCGGCGCATCATCCCGCGGGAAATCTCCAGCACAGAACTTTGCAAACCGCTTTTGACACCTTCGATCAGTCACAGCGCCTTCTCCATACAGGGCGCAAATCTTTTTTTGTGTTTCAGTTGCATTTTTACCTTCCTTAAAATAATAAAGCATACTATGCCAAAAGTGCCCGTATTTTCTTCCATCTTTAATATTAAAATGGCTACACAAAAATTAACCAATTTTGATTTTTTTTTAAATACATGCTGATGTGACAGCTGCCACAATACAGTCTAAGAATACTGTTTCAAATGAAGTTAAAGACAACTAAGCGCCACTAAAGCCATCTTAGGGGGGAAAAAAAAAAAAACTCTGGCCAGCCCAATAGCGTAGGTGAATTTGTGGTTTCCTGAAGTTGCACGAAGGAAAGTAAAAGCAGAAAGGCTTCGATCCTAAAGGGAACCAGTGCAAAGGAAGTGGTTTTGAGGGTAAACAACAATAACCCAAGTCCCTGATTAGTTATGGTGGAAAGCAGTATAATACTGTATATGTGAAATGCAGAGGATTCAGGTCCAATAAATGTAATCCCATACCATGGCAATTATCTAAATTACCTTCATCTGTAAAGTGGGTATGATCCTGATTGTCTCAAAGATTTGTTTTGAGGTATCATGAAGTGTAAAGGTTCTTGTAAATTATAAAGCGTTATACAAATTCATCCTAACAGAATAATGGAAGAAACTTCTCTTTGGAAATTCCTTGGGATTTTATTTATTTATTTTTTTATTTGGTTTGCCCTGTTCCTTTTGACATTGCGGGTGATATTAATGACAGAAGCAGCAGATGATTTTAATGTCCACCAGAAGTCAGTGAAGACATCCCCTACATGATGTACAGTGGTCAAGGCAGCCAATAAAAATGCTAAATCTAGTGAGGAAAGACTTGTAAACAAAGAAAATTAGAGGCCATGAATCATCACCAGAATGCTGCTGGTGATTCCGGTCTTAAGAATAAAAGCAAAGCTAAAGAAGTCCTAAGAATGGAAATTAGGCTATTAAAAGGGTGTTTTAAATGTATTCTCATAAAAAGAGGAAGCCATCTGAGGGTTTTAAGCAGAATTCTGGCATTATTGGATTTAGACTTAAAGGAGATCACTCTGGCTGTTGCGTGAAGAGCAGATTGTAGCATCAGGCACGTGCCCAGTTAGGACGCTATCACAGTGGGCCAGGGAAAGATGATGGTAGCTTGAACTAGGACGGTTACGGAAGAGATGGAGGGACGCAAACCAATGTGCCCTGTGTTTCTGCCCTAATAAATGGGATAGATGGGAGTAGGACCAAGTGAGTGATCAGGTTACCTTCATTCAGTTAAATACTCTTTTAATTACAATACGAAAGTATAGCCTAAAATATTTTTAATAGCTGTTTAGGCTCTGGAAAGACCTACTGGCAAGAGGACAAAAATAGAAAAGGTTCACCTTTGCCTGGGTTGGGGGTCCATGTCATGGAGGACTAGGGATTCGAGGGGACAGAGGAGCCCCGAGCAGTGACCACTGTGGTGGAAGCCAGCTGAGAGCGGGGCGTCCAGCTGAGCCCAGCAGCTGCACAGAATGGTGGCCGTCTCCTTGCTAGCGCAGAGCTCATGGACCAGACTGCAAGCTGGGAGAGCAAGGCATCCATCAGGAAGAGGGAACACTCAGCTAGGCTTAACTCCTCTTCATCGGGGTGTCCCCAGGCCCAGCATAAAGGCTGTGCAGAAAGCCCCCACACTACCCCACCCACCCAAGGAGGGACTTCATGGCTTCCCCAGATCCAGGGGGACAAAGGCCCCCAGGTAAGTCCCCAGGGTGAGCTCCTCCAGGCCAGTTGCACACTTGACACTGATCTGCAGTCTTTCGCAAATAGTGGGTAAGAGCCTAGTGGCTTGGGTGGGCCATGGGGGCAGCCCCTGGCCTAAGTCCCCTGGCACTGCCAGTGGGCACAGTCCTGAGCACATACCCTCTGACCCTGGACCTCCAGCCCTCTGTCCTACTGAAGCTGCATGAGCTTGTGTGTGCTATGTGTGTGAGGAGGGGTTAACTACCCCTCCTCTAGAGCTCCAGTGATGACAGCTCATATAATTATCAAAATGTCATTTACCAAGAAATGTTGTTATACATATCACTTGTTTATCCTAACTTTTAATTTTAACAATTTGACACTTAGGTGTTACCAAGATATTCTCCATGCAGTCTCCTGGATTGAGGATACTGTGCAGATGGCCGCAGCAGTTTCTACCACAAGGAGGCAGCAGGAGACATCCAAGGTGGCAGCAGAGAGCGGGAAAAGTCTTGGGTGCCTAAGAACTTCAGGGAGCTGCCCTACAGACCCATGCTGCATCCTCTGGCCTTCCTTTAAACGAGACCAATTTATTGATATAGCCTATAGGAAAAAAAAGTTACAAAGCTAATACAAAATATCTCCCTAGACCCTTCATCCAGACCCCAGTTTGCTGTACTGCTGCATTTGTTTCATTATTCTCTCCCTCTCTCATTTATTTGGAAGTCTGTCTCCCTAAATACTTCAGCGTGGATTTCCTAAAAACAAAATATTCTCTTACAATACCACAATACAGCCATCAAAATTGGGAAAATAATATTAGTATAATACTCAATACTCTTGGTATCAAATTTTATTAAAATTTTGCCATTTATCTCAATAATGTCCTCAATGAAAAGTGAAAATCCTTGATCATGAGTTGTATTCCGGTGCCATGTTTCTTAAATTCTCTTAACTTGAAACAATACCTTGGTCTTCCCTTGTCTTTTATGACTTTGACACTTTTGATGAGTAGAGGCCAGCTATTTTGGAGAGCGCCTCTCTCAATTTGGGTTTGCAAATTACACTGCAATTTCTTTTTGTATTTGATCTTCCATAAAAAATGAACATTTTCATTTCCTTAATGAATTTAGAAGGATACTTGAACACACTGGGATATATTTAATTCCTAGATCCTTTCAATTCAGCAAGCACAGAATGCCTTCGGAGTGGACTCGTTCCCTGTCCTAACAGCATTCAGGTGCTTTTGTCTCACCCCACCTTGACATTCCCCAAAGTGTTCTGTTTTGTTTTTATCAGATCACCTTCTGATGTTCTACTGACTGTGACTGTCACCTCTAGTATTGATCTCAAAGGGCAGCCTGATTTGCTGATACATCTTGGCTCAGGTGTGGACAAACTTTTCATCCAATTAAATCAGCTAAAAAAATACTGAATTCATTATAAAAGTTCTTTCCTTGAAAACTAAGGGGCAAAGCAAAATATTTACACCCAAATGAAAGAAAAGACATAAACCTAGACATGCTGAACTATTTTGAGCAGTCTTCTTATTCTTACATAACTGAAGTCTAGCCGTAGATCAGTTTGGATATTGGAAGTTATTCATAAATCAACTGCAATCTTCTCACTTTGCCTTTGTGCAGTGATTTTCAACCTTTTTCATCTCTTGGTACATATCAATAAACTAATTACTAAGATTCTGTAGCACACCAAAAAATTTACTTTTTGCCAACCTCACAAAAAATAGGTATACTTTTTGATTCAATGGCTATTGCTGTGTTGGTTGCTATCTTTTTTTTTTTTTTTTTTTTTGACAGTGTATGGGAAAAGAAAACCACTAGCTTACTACTATCTGGATGAGTTAAATAAGCAATCATCTTACACACACACACACACCCCCAAAGGGCATTAACCTTATCTACTTCTTAGTGCCTGGAATTTCTATCTAGAAATCTTCGCCATACCGCTTTAGAGGATTTTTAGAATGATCTTGGATTCCCTGTCAAATTTAAGCATTTAAAAATTAGACAAATTTAAAAATCCCACTAAGGCTGTCCTAGGCCTTAGGATTTCAAGTAAAAACTAAAGCATGGAATTCAACATAAATACTTAGTGAGGTATTGCCACGTTTGTCAAATCGTGCTAAATGGAGTATGTACAAAGGTGACTCAGGGCAAAGCACAAGTAACCAGTAACCTGTTGTCATCCAGCAAAAATTCTGTAGTTACTCTTTCTTAATTGAAGAACAATTTTTGCTACAGCAGACGCTAAGATTTTGCAAAAGATGCATTCAGACGTCTCAATCTGATGCAACCTCATGGCGGTTAAAATGCCAAATTTCTGGATTGCTCATTATTTTAAAATATGTGACTTTGCCCCATTGCCCATGTGTTCCAATTTCAGGTTAAGTAAATAGTCACACTACTCTTGATTCACGACTTTCTTCTCCCCGCACCATGGAACTTTCTACCCACAGAGACCCACGCCTCTCCCCCTACAATGGGCATAACCAAGAGGTGCCGAAACCTATGTGTGTTTAAAACCGTGTGTGCTTCACTTGCAACGTGCCTAATCCGTTTTCCACGTCACTGAAATTCAGGGCAGCACTAGACCGCTTCTTCAAGGTCCCTTGCATTTGCAGATTTCTGTGATTTAAAAAAAAAGTCTCTTCTTGGAAGTGAGTTTATGTAAAACCCCTATATTCGATTAGCTAGCTGAAGGCCAGTCCACCCTGAGGGTTTGAGTGAGTACGGTTTCTCTTTGCAAAGCCTTGCAGGGGAGAGGATCCCACACCAGCTAGCGCAGCCCCGGCACCACGTGTCTGCACCAAGGACCGGATTGGAGGAGCGCATTTTAGCGCTGCAGTCTGGATGTGCAAGGTCCCGCCCAGCTGCCAGAGGAGCTGGGACGCCGGGAGAGGAGGCCGGAGAAGGATCGCGGAGGGGAGGGGGGCGGGAGGGGGGTGGGGGAACCCAGAGGCGCCAGCGGCCTGGAGTCTGGGAGGGCCCGGAGCAGCGCCAGGCGGCCTTCCTCGCCACGACTTGCCCAGACCAGACAGGCTTCATCCTGCACCTTGGAAGGAGCCGGCTAGCTGCTTCCCGCTTGGCTGCGCCTAGGCCTCCGTCGGCCTGCCTGCCTGCACTAGCAGTGCGCCTGGGGTCTGGGGTCCCCAGTGTCGCCCCCATCCGCCTGCAGCGCCCGGCGCCCGCCCAGGAGCGCGCAGCTGGGGTGAGCCAAGGCCTGGGATGCGCAAGGCGCCCTTGGGCATCTTGGTGTCGGGGAAGCCGGGCCCTCCTCGCGCTTCTCCTGGCCGTGAGCAGAGGCGCTGCAGACCCCGCTGGCCTGGCTGCCGCAGCCCCTGTTCGCATTTGCCTTCAAAGAGGCGGCGCCAGTGGCGCCCGCGTCCTCTGGCCTTTGTCTTTGCGGGTTCGGGAGCCGGCGCCGCGGTGCGCCCCGCCGGCCGCCCTGCCTGGGGATGGGGGACGGAGGGAACGGGAAAGCGTGCCCCCTTCTTTACAGTTCCCGCCATCTTGCGAACAAGATTCCATCCAGGGGCGATAGCGGCCGCTCCCGCGGCGCTCGGGGCCAGGGTGGCGGCGGCGAACGGAGATGGGTGTCTCGGGCCGCCTGCGTCTTCCCGGGACCGCAGTGGGGACGTGCCGACAGTCTCCCACATTCAGCCCCAAGGGCTTGGTCCCAGAGCGCGGGTGAATCTTCCTACTCGGCCAGAGGCACAGAAAGGGATCAGGGCTGGGAACTGACATTGACTTTAAACGCCTAATTCATTTGATCGTTCTTTATCCACGTGTTCGCTCAGCAAATTATTAAGGCCTCTCCGCCTATCTGTCCAATGCTAGGTGCTGGGGATATAACGGTGAGCAGGACAGACCCCCGTCCTTGTTCCCGCGGACCCTGCAGCCCAGTGGATGGAGCCCACAGTTCACACAACTGCCAGGTCGGTACACTGACGCCTATAAACGGATAGGACAACTGAGGCCCAAGGCCGACAGAACTCGTTCTAGGTCAGGCAGCAAGTGAATGGAAGACTCAGACTTGTATGCCGGCTGCTGTGAACCCGTAATAGCTCTTTGACCCCCCCAAAGTTCCATTCAACGTTATTTAGGTGTATGGTTCCTATGAAGTCATATTAAGTGCATGCTTGTTTCCTGGTTGCTTTTACCTAAGCTTATTTCTAATTACATTCTCTGGAAAGTGGTAAAAATATCTGATATTACAGCTGTGTTTCTGGTTACTCTGAAATGTCTTTTTCTTTCTTCTCTGTTCTTTGGCTGTTAGGAAAGACAAAAGTTTTCCTGATGGTTGGTCCAAGCTGAGACTCCCCCTGTGGATTGAGGAATGGCTGGCTTTTCCTCAGCTCATTGATCTCTGTGGTAGCCACAGGCAGCCCTCAGAAGACCCCAAGAATGAGAGGCCTGAGGTCTATAAGTTGCTGCTAGAAATTTATTAGCCTCTCCAAAAAAAGGGAGAGAGAATGCAGCTCCCACACAAGTTTGTAAGGTACATACTTACCAGGGCCCGGTAAAACTTTATGGTAAAGCTGATGAATTCCCCTCCATGCATTTTCTTTTTTTTACCTTCACATTTTGAAAGTATATATTTTTTGAAAAACAAAAAGGTATTAAATATTTGGGGAACTTTTTTTGGTTTGTACTTCTATCAGAATGTTCACTTAGGTGGCCAACCCATAGAGGGAAAGTCCATTTAAAAAAGTACATTTCATGTAATAAATTTAGAAAGCCTACCATCGAAGAGAATTAACTACCCTACGAATTTAATTTTAAACACTTTATTCAGGTATCATATGCAAAATGCACCCTTTTCAGCGTGCAATTCGATAGATTTTGTCAAATGTATCTGCCCAGGGAATCAATGAAACAAAATATAGAACATTTTTATTATACCCCAGAGTGTCTGTGCCTTTCAGCAGTCCATCTCCCGTGTAATTTTACATAATTTTATTCCTTAATGTTCTCTGAGTTGTGTTTAAAAAAAAAGAGAGAGGATAACAGATATTTCTGATCTCAACGCCTAAGGAGAGAATAGTAGTGAATTACCAGAGGATGGCAGCTGGGTCCGGAAGGTCCCAGGGGGGATGTGGGTCCCCGCGCTGTAGGGGCCTGGCTGGTCCTGCCCAAAGGCCAGGGAGGGTGGTGCCCCGGGAAGCAGGCGCTCAGGAGGTAACTCCCCTGGGTGGATGGGTGTGTCCACTCAGGCTGGTGCAAGAAGTCTTCTCTGCTTCCGCAGGGCCCTGGGCGCGCGCTGACCACGCGGGGGGGCGGGCCGCCGGCGTCCGTTGCTCCCCGAACGGGCGTCTGGGCCGCTGCCATAGCAACGGCCTAAACGCGCTGCTGCTGCTGCTGCCGCCGCCCGCTGCGCCCGCCTCCTGGGACCTTGCCTTTGCCTGCTGCCGGGGACTGGGGCGGCAACGGTTCCGGAGGCAGGAGGCAGCTGGGGCCCGGGAGACGAAGCCGTCTTCTCCGATGCCGGCAGAGGTGGCCGGTTAGCATCCAAGCATGGTAAGAGGCCCTGGGACCCGGGACACCCGCCTGCGGAGGCCAGGCTGGGCGCGGCGGTGGGGGTGGGGCGCACGGGACTCACAGCTGCCGGTCCGTGTCTCCTTCCCACAGCCCTTCCATCAGCAGGTCTACTACCCCCTCGCCAACAACCTCGAGGGGCCTGAAGCCCCCGCAGGGCCCGCGACTGGGGCGGCCGCCATGGCCTGCTACCCGCCCAGCGCGGCTTCGGGCCCCCTGCCGTTCTTCCAGTTCCGGCCGCGCCTGGAGAGCGTGGACTGGCGGCGGCTGAGCGCCATCGACGTGGACAAGGTCGCCGGGGCCGTGGACGTGCTCACGCTGCAGGAGAACATCATGAACATCACCTTCTGCAAGCTGGAGGACGAGAAGTGCCGGCACTGCCAGTCGGGGGTGGACCCGGTGCTGCTGAAGCTCATCCGCCTGGCGCAGCTCTCCATCGAGTACCTGATGCACTCGCAGGAGTTCCTCACGTCGCAGCTGCACAGCGTGGAGGAGCGGCTGCGCCTGAGCCTGGCCAACTACGAGCGCAGCAAAGAGCTGCTCGCCAAGCAGGCCGGGGAGATCAAGTTCCTCAAGGAGGAGTGTAAGCGCAGGAAAAAGATGATCTCCACGCAGCAAATGATGATGGAGGCCAAGGCCAGCTGTTACCAGGTGGGAAGCTGCGTCGCGGTGACGGTTCAGAACCCCCCAAAGAGCTCAGTTCCCGCTGGCCGGGACCTGGAGAGCCGTTTATGTCGCCGTTTTTGTTTTGTTTCGTTTTTAAGATTTGTCCCGTAAATAAGAAGGGAGAGAGCGCTTAAATTCACCAAAACAATAATTTTAACCAGCAGGTGACATGGTTCATTACCTTCTGTAGACTACCTTGAGATTAATGATTAAACAAGTAACATTGTCTGCAGGGCTTGATTTAAGTCCTGTAAGTTCTGGCTGTTTAGGACGCTGTTTCCTTCCGATCAGTGTAATGAAAAATAAACCATGTGCAAATTGCTATTGAGGTGGCCCCCAGAAGGTCCGGAATGATTACATTGGTGGGTTTTTCTTAGTTTTTTCTTTCAAAGTCTTTACAAGTTTCTAGAAAAGTTGCAAAAATAGTGAGAGAAAAAAAAACAACTTCCATGTACCTACCCTTCAACCAAATTCACCAATTAACATTTACCATATTTGCTTTATTTCCTCTGCCTCCATAAATATTATCGAATCACTTGACAGTAAATCACAGATTCCTAAATATGTGAAGGTTCATATTTCCTAAGAACAAGAACAATCACTAATATAACAACAGCAATTTAAAAATTTTAAAGTGTTGCTTTTCTGTTGTTAAGCTCCAACTATTATGGGTTGGACTTTGAACCCAAGGTAAATATTGTAATTATTTTAATGTAACAAGTCACTGTATGTATCTTTTTTATCAATTAAGTGAAGGAAGTGCAAAAAGTATCAATAATGTTAGATAAAGATACGGAAGTAAGCAACAGATGGACAGGATTGACTTCACACCCTTACATTCTAGTTATTTATCTAAATATGGCTTAAAAGGTCTCTGTGGATTTAGGTAATAGTGAATACAGAGAACTGGGTATATGGCACAGAAAATGGAGGGGTTAATAGTGCCTAGGACTGACCCAACAGGAGGACTGAGAGAAGTATATTTAAAAGAAGTGAACAGTTGGGAAAAAACAGTTAGAAAGGCTTAGTGTTTAGCTTTGGGTACACAACCCTGAGGTATAATTGTCAAATGATACTTGATGTTGCTAATGGCCTGTTTGTTTCATAAATGCTATTTAGAATCTAAATATTGATAAATAGTGCTGAATTGGCTCTTTATAAATATGTCTTATACAATGAATACCATAAGTGTATTTAAACTTTTTTTTAAAGTTTATCTTACTAAAGAGTGGTAGTCATTTAGTGAAATGTTAAAACCTGCAATATATAGAAATTTTACATTTATAAACACTTTCATCCTTCTGATTACAATAGAAATGGCTGTTGGTAAATAAAGATTTTCAAATGTGAATAATATATAAGGATAAAAAGGCAATGGTTCAGTTTTATGAAACGAGTGACTCTTAATGACAGTGTTAGCTGTCTGGGGGCACAGGTGTGATAGAGAAGAGGTAGGAGGGACCAGGCCACCTATTCCCGTGTAGTATAGGTGCACTCTGCCCTCTGTTAAGTGACTTGACACTGTCTCTTTATGGAGTCTGATCAGGAAGGGCACTTGAGGGTGACAATTCCAGAGAACTCTGCCTGGTTTGGGATCCTAGCTGTTCTGCTCTGAAAGTCATTTAACCTCTAAACCTCAGTTTCCGCATCAGGAAAATGAGCCTTTACTAGTAGGTACCTTTCCAGGGGGTTCTGAGAATCCCATGAGCTATTACAGGTAAAGCCTGAGGAAGGCTCAGTAAATAGCCTCTGACTTATGGATGCTGACTTCTGCACCGGCTTCCAGTACTGAGCTGTGACTGCCTATGATCTCTTTGCAAATCCTCAGGCCTTTTTTAGGAGTGCATCATAGAGTAGGGGCGTAGAAAAGAAGGCCAGAGGTCATATTACTGATGCTGTAACAATCAGTGATTCAGGGAGGGGTAGTCAAAAGACCAGTGCTAAGAATAGTTGGCACATAAGCTAGCTAGCTGGGGTTCGACGTGTTGTAATCATTGAAACTACAGGGTGATTTTTTGTTTGTTTTTTGAAAGAGCGGGAGAGAAACGTCAATGTGTGGTTGCCTCTTGTGTGCCCCCAACTGGAAACCCGGTGAAACTCCAGTTTTATAAGCTGAGGATATTTGGCCTAATTTATAGGAAGACAATTGATTTTGTTTTAAAAGTCATGTGACTTTAGCATACAGTCATGAATTTGTGTTTCAATAGAGACCTCCAATAGCTGGTGAAGTCTGGTGGCCGTGTATGAAGGCCTGTGTGTACCAAGGATCTGACTATCAAATGTATTTATTTATTTATTTATTTATTTATTTTTGAAGTATGTTTTATTGATTATGTTGTTACAGTAGTTCCCATTTTTTTTCCCTTTGCTCCCCTCTGCCCAGGACCCCCATTCTCTCTAGCAATCTCATCCCCCTTAGTTCATGTCCATGGGTCATGCATATAAGTTCTTTGGCTTCACCCTTTCCTATATTATTCTTAACTTCCCCCTGTCTATTTTGTACCAACCATTTATGCTTCTTAATCCCTGCACCATTTCCCCATTTCTCCCTCTTCCCCCTCTCAGCTGATACCCCTCCAAATGATCCCCATACCTATGATTCTGTTCCTATTTTAGTTTGCTTAGTTGAATTTTGTTTTTATTTTTTAGATTCAGTTGTTGATAGTTGTGAGTTTGTTGTCATTTTAGTGTTCACAGTTTTGATCTTCCTTTTATTAAATAAGTCCCTTTAACGTTTCATAAAATAATGGCTTGGTAAGAATGAACTTTCTTAGCTTTACCTTGTCTGGGAAGCACTTTATCTGCCCTTCCATTCTAAATGATAGCTTTGGTGGATAGAGTAATCTTGGTTGTAGGTCCTTGCTTTTCATCACATTGACTATTGCTTGCCAGTCCCTTCTTGCCCCCAAAGTTTCTTTTGACAAATCAGCTGATAGTCTTAAAGGCAACCCCTTTGTAGGTAACTCTCTGCTTTTTTCTTGCTGCTTTTAAGATTCTCTCTTTATCTTTCACCTTTGGCATTTTATTGATGATGTGTCTTGGTGTGGTCCTCTTTGGGTCTAGCTTGTTTGGGACTCTCTGTGCTTCCTGGACTTGTATATGTATTTTCTTCGCCAGATTTGAGAAGATTTCCTCCATTATTTTCTCACATAAGCTTTCAATTTCTTGCTCTTCTTCTTCTCCTTCTAGCACTCCTATGATTCGGATGTTGGCACGTTTAAAGTTGTTCCAGAGGTTCCTAAGCCTCTCCTCCTTTTTTCGATTCTTGTTTCCTCATTCTGTACTGGTTGACTGTTTTTTTCTTCCTTATGTTCCAAATCGTTGATCTGAACCCTGGTTTCCTTCCCTTCATCATTGGTTTTGTGTGGATTTTCCTTCATTTCATTTAGCATAGCCTTCACTTCTTCCCTTATGCATTTGCCCTACTTAAGCATGTCTCTTAAGCCTGTGAGCATCTTTATCACCAGTGTGTTGAACTCTACATCTCTTAGGTTGGCTATCTCCTTGTCTGTTAGGTTGGCTATCTCTTCATCGCTTCAGTCTCCCACTGGAACCTTGATCCGTTCCACCTTTTAGGCCATACTTCTCTGTCTCCTCATCTTGATAGGCTCCTGTGTTTGTTTGCCTCTGTGTCTTAGGTAGACCTGTTGCTCCTGTTACGTTGTGAGGGGCAGAACCTTAGGTATTCGTCAGTATAGGGCAACCCATTTCACCAGGTTGTGGCACTGTGTGTGGGAGTAGGGATCAGAGAGGGAACAATGCCACTTGCTCAGCACTCACCCCTTTTCCAGGTACCTCTCCTACTTCCGTATGGGACTGGCGCCCCTCCATCTGCTGCCCCGGCTGTCGCCCCCAGAGTGGGTGGGTCTATGGACATTCTAGGACCATGTGGGCCCTTTAAACAAGTGGACTCTGCTGAGAGACAGGCAGTGTCTGCCTCTGCCCCAACCCCCACTGGTTTGCACAGTCAGAAGCAATGAGGCTTGGTTTTCCCTGGTGCTGGGACCGTGATCTTTGCTGTAGGGTGAGGAGCTGAGAGCGCTCCCCCAGGTGTCCCGCCTGACTTTTTAAAACATGTGACTGCACTTTTCGCTGGCCTGCCACTGCCGCCACCACGACACCGCATCCTCTCCATGCCAGCTCCACCCCTCCTACCTGTCTGGATGAGTATTTCTTTTTTATATCTTTGTTAGTTGGACTTCCATGCAGCCTGATTTTCTGGAATTTCTGGTTGTCTCTATTTGAGGTAGTTGTATTCCTTCTTAGTTGCAGAGGAAGACCCACGGTGTCTGTCTAGGCCTCCATCTTGGCCGGAAGTCCTATTTATTTTTTTAAAATGATTTTTAAAATTCTTTTCTTTTAACTTTATTTATTTATTTTGAGAGAGGGGAGAAGGGAGGGAGAAAGAGAGGGAGAGAAACATCGATGTGTGGGAGATACATCTAGCAGTTGCCTCTCGCATGTCCCCACTGGGGACCTAGCCTGCCACCCAGGCACGTGCCCTGACTAGGAATCAAACTGGCGATCTTTCAGTTCCCAGGCCGGCTCTCAATCCACTGAGCCACACCAGCCAGGGCTCAAATTTATTTTTAAGTTAAACATTTTAAAAATACTAGTACATCATAACAGGGTAGACTCATTCTAAGAAGATCTTTCATTTTCAGAGCTGGAAGCCTCAGATTCCTCTCTGTGCTCCAGCAGCTTTTGGAAGATATTGGAAGAGGCAGGTTTTGGAATCTGTCACCTAATTTTTGTTACTGTTTCCAATTATTCAGCCCCTTGGAGTTGGAGATGAGCATTGAGGAGTAGAAAAAGCGTGCATTTTGCAGTCAGAGAAACAGAGGTTAAAATATGCAACTAATAATGTCGTAACAATTTTTCTGAGCTTTGGTTTCTTTTCATAAAGCGGTGGCCATAGAAATTTAAAAAATTCACGATGTAACAGGACCTAGCTCTGGGTAGGTTCAGTGGAAATGTTGGTTTTTGTAGGTAGTCTTTATCAAGCTGAGTGTTTTCAACACTCAGACCATCCACTCTGCGCCTCCATCAGATCGTCAGTTACACATTAGGTTTTCTTACCCTGCACTGGTTCCTGTGGGGACCTTTGTTGAGAGTTTCAGCTGTAGTAAGCTGTGATCCCCGTCTCTCCAAGCTTGGGGCAGGGCTCTGCCCTGGGCCCTCCTCTTTCTTACAAATGCAAGAAGAGGGATTTTTCAGTCTGTTCAGCTTTGAACTTGTTAGGATGGAGTGGTGATTGTCAAGCTCCCTACGTGCCGATCCAGAAACTGTAAATCTCTTAGATTGGTTTTGGTGTTTTCTGTCGTCCAGCAGGGTTTCATTTTGACTTAGTCAAATGTCAGTCTATTCTTTTTGGAATAGGAACCCTTTCTTATCCTGAGCACATGACTCTTCTGTATTATTCAAATAGCTTATATATATATATTCTTTTTTTTTTTTTAGAAATTAAAAGTTACACCTAGGGTTTCCCATCATTTTCTTCCCCCATGCTGTGCATAGTTCTAGAGCTCACACTTGCATCTGAGTCAGTGTGGGCAGCCAGAACATTCACCATGAGCAGGGAAGGCTGCAAAGATTCTTTAAAGATTCTCTGAAGTGCAATGCTGAGAAATATGCATAACGTTCATTTTCCGGGACACTAGAATCTGAAGTTCTGATGCGATTATACTGGCTAAGAGGAAGGCGGCACATGAATAGAGGAACATGTCAGGTGCACCATGGAGATGAAACAGTGAAATCCAAACTGAGAAATTCTGCAGGACAGATGTTCAGTTCCTTCAGCCAAAGAATTGAAGGAAAAAAAGGACAAAGGGGCAAGCTATAGAGACTTAAAAGAGAATTGAGAGACATAACAATTTATTGCAAAACGCGTTCTTTATTTAGGTCCTGACTGAAAACAAACTATAAATTTTTTTCTAAGACAATGTGTGAAATATTGGGGGAAAAAACTAAATGGCTGGGTATGTGTTACTGCTAAGGAATTAATATTCACATTTTAAAAGGTGGAATAATGATATTATGATTGTGTTAGAGAAAGTTCTCTTAGAGATAAATTCTGAAATATTGACGAATGGAATATATAATATCCAAGATTTACGTCAGAGTAATCTAGGAATGAGGATATGAATGAAATAAGGTGAATTTCTATGTATATTTTGAATCACTGTTTAAGTGGAAAGTAGTGATTTGGTGGAATTGATGTTTTCTTTTTTCAGTAAAATCATTTTAGGAGGCCAAATGTTTCTGAGCATTTTGCTTAATCACTTACGAATGCTGGGCTCCGGGGACAAAGCTGTGAATCGGGTAGACAGGAGTCCCTCAGGAACATAGAGGGATCAGGCAGGAGATTTCAGACAAGAGAAATACATCAGCGTGAAAATATGGTTGATAACTGCGAAGATGTAAAAAGGTGAAAATAAGGCGACAGGCTGGGACCGTGATAGGCGGAAGGGCCCTCCTCGAAGACCTCCATGAGAACGGGCCACCCTCCCTCGGTATGAAAAATGCTTCATAAACGCCATCCTGACTGTGAAGAAGGAGTCCCTGGAAGGTTGGGGGAAGGTCAGGCAGGGGACCAGCCCGAGAGACAGAAAGACACTGGCATTGCTGGAGCGTCCCAACGAGTCGGTGGTGGTGGGCTGGGTGCCCCCAGCCTCCTGGGAACAGCACCGGAGGTTCCAGAAGGCACCGCAATGGGCCACCCGAACTGTCGAGTGATAGTTTCCACTGCCTTGTGCCCAGTGTGGGAAGAACCCCCTTGTTTTCTATTTGTCTTTTTAGTGTTTCGGATACCTGAATTTTAATTGAGCTTAGGTGGAGGGACACGCATCACAGCTGCTGTGACTTGCTCCTCTCTCTTTTTCAGTGCCATTACTGTGACAAGGCCTTTATGAATCAAGCCTTTCTCCAAAGTCACGTTCAGCGCCGCCATCCCGAAGATTCTCACCTTGGTAAGTCACAAGCTCAACTTTAAGGGGTCGTTTTCTTGCTGGTAGCGTTTTCTTTTTTTTAAAGCAAGACATGGTCTTGTGGCCCTCGTCCACTTGTGAAGTAAATATTGAGCTCCTGCTAGGTACCAGGCACTGCACAAAGGGCCGGGGATACAGCCCCAAGGGAAACGGACAACATCCTGCATTCTAATGGCTCTTACGTTCTAATAGGAGGGGAGGAGGAAACACACGTAAATGAATGAGTGATTCTCTTAAAGTGGGGTAAATGTAAGGAAGAAAATAAATCAGGAGAATGGGGTGGACAGTGATGCCGGGTGATTGGCACAGGCTTCACCGAGGAGGTGATGTTTGATCAGAAACCAGAGTGAGAAGGAGGCCCCAGTCGGGGGACCATCAGAGACGTGAATACCCCAGGCAAGGGGAACTCTGGGAGAGGTGGGAGGGGTGTGCCGGGCAGTGTGTGTGAGGACCAGGTAGAAAGCTGGTGGAGTGAGAGCGAGTGAGGCAGTGACATGTGACATTGGAGAGAAAGGAGCCAGGTCCCATGGGGTCTTGAACACTCTGGGCAGGCATGTGGATGTTTTTATAAGCCTAATGGGCAGCCACGAGAGATTTTAAGGGGGTGGGGGGCACACAATCTAATTTGTACTTGAGAAGGACCCCTCTAGCTGTTGGTGGAGAACAGACTGTAAGGGCAGTGGTGGGAGCAGGTAGAAGAGTGAGGGAGGGGTCTGCAAGGGCACCCAGGTGGGAGAGGGTGGCCTCTGGAGCACTAGGGTACCAGGAACAGGGGAGACGTGAAGACAGAGAGTATGTTCCAGACACAGAGCCCACAGAGACGTGCCTCAGCAAGAGAGGACAAGACGAAGCCAAGACGAAGCCAAGGCGATCCCAGGTTTTTCACTGTGTGGTTGGGTGAACGGCAGTGAGTTTACCGAGATGGGAAGCCTAGGGGCACGGAGCAGGTTGAGGGAGGAAGGAGAATAGAGTTTGTGTGTTGGCCGTGGGTGACCTTAAGTCACACATACAACAGCCATGCAGGTAGAGAGACTGAGGGCCTGGGGGTCAAGGTGGAGGCCCAGGCTAGAGATGTATGCCTGGGAGTCATTCGCTGTGCGGGGCTGCATGAGGTCATCTAGATAGAGAAGAGGAGACAGCTAAGGGCCAGCTCCCAGGCTCTCCCAACTCCAGGAGCTCAGGAGGAGCCGCTGAGTCAGGGAAAGAGCCTGGAGGGAAACCTGTGGAGTGTGTTATCATGGACACCAAGGGAAATCAGGGGTTCAAAAAGGAGACCTTGGTCCATTGTGTCGAACGTACCTGAGACACAGTAAGATGAAGGCTGAGAACGGGCTGTTGGTGACCTTGACCGAGCAGCTTCAGTGGGTTAGTGGGAACAAAGGCCTGACTGGAGTGAGCTGAGCCGAGAATCAGGCAAGGAGGTGGTCATGTCCATTACAGGTGTTTATTTCAATAGTGTTTTCTGGGAAGGAGAGCGGAGACCTGAGGCATTGCCTACAGGGAAATGGGGGGTGGGGGCCCATGTTTGTTGTGTTTGATGCGGGAGATACTCAGGTGGGTTTGGGTACTGATGTGAATTAGCCGGTGTGTAGAGGGAGAAACAGAGAAGCAGGAGAGGGGAAGGGGTCTGTGGTTTATCAAGGAACCGGGTCTCCGAGTGCTTAAACGTTCTCAAAAGTCAAGACTGTCAGGTCTCTTTCTCCATGAGCAGATCAAAGCATTCTGCAGATCATTGCAGTAATCCACAGAAATTCTTATTATGATCTTACATATTTTTAGTATCTAGATGTGTGGGCTTCTAACTTGTTCCTCAGTGCCTGCTTTCCTCTCCCTTTGGGGCCAACCTGTTTCCATTTCTGCCTATTTCAGGTAAATAGATTTCTTTAGGAAATAGCTAAGCTTTGTGTAAGCCATACGAACGGCATAAAATCCCATTTATAAGCCGTGGACTGCGGATACAGTTGAGCAATATATTGGAGAAAGTGGAAAGAGTAACTATTTTAATTAATCTCCCATTCTTCAGTGCGAAACTGACTCTCTCTCTCTTCTGTTTCAGTATTTTCTGTTCTCTCGCATACTCGCTTCAGAGAGCACTTCACCCTCTGAAATGAGTATGATCTCTTCAGGTCATCTTTGAGGTTCTGACTTTCTACTTTGGTTTCCATACCTTTCATGTCTTCCCTCACAGACACATGTATATCCATTCAGTCATGTGTACATCTGCATGTAAGTACATGTACATAAATACTCCTCCCTTCACCTGTTGCTTCCTCTTACAACTTTCCAGGACCGCGTTTTTGCCCCGTCGGCCGGTTATGGCCCGAGTTTGCATTTCAAATCCCAGCCGCTGCTGGTCTTAGCGCTGATGGGGTCCTGGGGTGGGGGGCGGCCGGGGGAGGGTTCGGTGAGAGCACAGGGATGGTGACCCCAGAGATTGCAGTGGGGTGGTACCTGCAGTGGCAGCCATTGCCTCCCATCTCTGATTGACACAGATATCTTGAAGAAGGACCCAGGATTATTCTTTGTCACCGTTATTGCTCCCTGAAACAGGCTTTTCACACTGTCTGTGGAATAATCCGACCTCAACACACAGTGGCTGAAAGACTGCTAAAAATCACTCAGCACCCAGTAATATAAGGGGCTACAGATGAACACTGAGGAGCAAAAATTGGCTCATGTGGCATACAAAAGTAATATCCCGATTAAGAGCAGTTTCCTCTGTCTTATCAATAGAACTCTACCCCGTAAGTTTTCAGATAGGTTTCCTGAGCGCAGGTTTCCTAGTCTAACAGATATTTCTGTTGCACCAGAGTATAAGAAAAAGGACCAGACCGAAACACTCCAGAAAGAGGTCGCCATGCTGAAGGAGCAGCTGCAGCTCACCCAGTCTCAGCTGGAGGCTTCCCAGCACAGCCGCACGCTCAGAGTCTCTGAGGTAGGGTACCGAGTCTCCACCCAGTGGCATGTCGGGAAGGGTGGGCGTCCATTCCTTTTAAGTGTTGGGTAGGATTCACACGTGAAGCCATCTGGTCCTGGGCTTCTCTTTGTTGGGCGGTTTTTGATTACTGGTTCAATTTCCTTGCTCCTTACTGGTCTGTTCAGGTTTCCTGCTTCTTCACGATCTAGTCTTGGTAGCTATGTTTTAGGATTTTATCCATTTCTTGCAGGTTGTCCAATTTGTTGGCTTATCATTGTTCCTGAGAGTCTCTTACAATGCTTTGTAACTCTGTGGTATCGGTCGTAATGGCTCCTCTTCTGTTTTTCATCTTATGTGTGTTCTCTCTCTTTCTTGGTTCATCTAGCTAAAGATGTCTCAGTTTTGTTCATCTTTTCAAAAAACCAACTCTTAGTTTCGTTGATCCCCGTTATTTTCCTGTTCTCTGTTTTATTGATTTTTTGGTCTACTCTATTATTTCCATCTCTCTGCTAACTTTGGGCTTAGTTTGTTCTCTTTTTCTAGTTATTTGAAGTGTAACGTTA
Organism: Furipterus horrens; assembly: GCF_987537825.1. Classification (NCBI taxonomy): domain Eukaryota; kingdom Metazoa; phylum Chordata; class Mammalia; order Chiroptera; family Furipteridae; genus Furipterus; species Furipterus horrens. The sequence continues at coordinate 6,943,534 of NW_028327182.1, forward strand.
GGTTGTTTATTTGCGATTTCTTTCTTAAGGAAGGTGTTTATGGCTATTAGACTGTCCTAGAACGACTTCTGCTGTGTCCCGTGAGTTAGTACACTGTGTTTCCATTTTCTTTTGTCTCCAGTTATTTTTTATTTCCTCTTTGATTTCTTCTTTGACCCAGTGGTTGTTCAGGAGTGTGTATTTAATTTCCATGTATTTGTGAATTTTCCAATTTTCCTCCTGTTAACTCTATTTCTAGTTTTATACCATTGTGGTCAGGAAAGATGCTTGATATGATTTCAGTCTTCTTGTATTTGTTAAGGCTCACTTTGTGACCTAACGTCTGGTCTGTCCTGGAGAATGTTCTGTGTGTCTGCCGCTGTTGGACAGGGTGTTCGGTATCTGTCTATAGGTTCATTTGATCTACATCAGCGACTTTCAACGGGTCTAGTTCAAGAATTTTTAAAACATGCAACACATGACTGTTTAATCAGGGGCACTGACCTCTTTTCCCTTAGATCGTCCAATAAAAAAATGACAACAGTCACTACTACAATAACCATACAGTGTGAATGAGTCATAATTACACCTATTTTTGTCAGATATCAGAATATATATTTTTTGGTGTGGCGCAGAATTTTTGTAATTAGTTTATGTGCGCCACGAGATGAAAAAGGTTGGAAATGGCTGGTGTATAGTGGTGTTCAAATTCTCTTTTTCTTTATTGATTTTCTGTCTGGATGATCTGTCCATTATTGAGACTAAGGTATTCAAGTCCCCTTTTATTGTATTGCTGTTTATTTCTCCTTTCTGTCCTATTAATAATTGCTTTATATACTTAGGTGCTTCAGTGTTGGCTGTATAAATACTTATAATTCTTATATCTTTGTGATGAATTGACACCTTTATTGTTAGAATGACCCTGTTTGTCTCTTGAGATCCTTCTTTCTATTTTTTTTTAAAGAGTTTATTTATTCATTTTTAGAGAGAGGAAGGGAGGGAGAAAGAGGGAAAGAAACATCGATGTGCGAGATACATCGATCAGTTGCCTCTCACATGACCCCAAATGGGGACCTGGCCAGGAACCCAGGCATGTGCCCTGACTGGGAATTGAACCAGTGATCTTTTGGTTCTCGGGCTGGTACTCAATCCACTGAGCCACACCAGCCAGGGCAGATCTTTGTTTTTAATGTAGGCATTTACAGCTCTAGATTTTCCTCTGGGCCCTGACTGGCAGCTTCCCTTTTTTGGTGTGTTGTGTTTTAATTTCCATTCGTGTTCAGGTATTTTCTAATCACCCTAGTGAGTTTCTCTTTGGCCTGTTGGCTTAAGAACATGTTATTCCATAGCCGTGTATTTTTATTTTCCAGTTTTCCTGCTGTTAAGTGATTTCTGGTTTTACCCCATTGTAGTTGAAGAATATACTTTGCATGATTTCTGCCTTTGTAAATTTATGGAGAATCACATGGTCTCTCCTGCTGTATCTCCTGTGTGCATTTAACAAGATAGTATATTCAGCTGTTGTTGGCTGCAGTGTTCTTTCTGTATATGTTTGTTAGGTTGAATTTGTATATAGTTTGTTCAAGTCCCTAGTTAGGTTAAAAAAACCTGAAGATCATTGAAAAATTAAAGGCTGGTTGACCACACCTTGAATTTAGCTTATACAAATACAAATTTGTATTTTGGGGAGCTGAGATGGGTCTATTATACCCAAATTAAGATGGTATCCAGAAAGGCTCAATAGACTTTTTCTTTTAAAGTATACTTACATTTTACGTATTATTGCATGTCTATTCTATTAGTTGGCAGATCACAGAACTGTTGATACTCTGGGCCTCTGCATTTGTGTGGTTAAAGATTTAGGATGTGTGTTGCCTTTGGTCTGTAACAGTCATTGTGCACAGGCCTGTCGTCATACGAAGGGTACCTGCAAGCATTACTGAAATGGGCAAGGGTCGCTGCCACACTGGAGGTGAAGCTGCACCTGCTGATTTTAAATTTTACATACTTGTTTCACAGCAGAACTTTTAAAGCCACGTTTTACAATGATTTCAGAGCTATGAATTGCAGCAAACAAAAGAGGAACTTCTGAAGGGGTTTAATAGATGGAAAGAAGAAGAAAACAAGAAGTTGGCCGATGAAATGGAAAAATTCAAAGAAATGTTTATGAAGGAGTTTAAAGAATTAACCGCTAAGAATTTAGCATTAGAATATGTAAGTATCAAACTGGGACGTCCTCATAGTAACTGGTAGGGCCGTTGGCTGCCTTGAAAGGTGACTTTAGAATGGCATTATGGCCACCTGATCTAGAAGTCCCTTTATCGTGCCCTGGCCCAGAAACCCCTCCTCCCCAAGAGCGTTGAGGTTGCTCGGAGCACACAGAGGACATACAGCAAATCAGACAAACTGTTTCTTTAAGGGTGGGAGCTTTGTCCCCAAACCCTAGCTCTGAACACTTCATACATTTGCTCTGGTGATAGAAGAGGATCCCTCTTTCATTAGCCAGTTAGGTTTAGAAAAACTTAAACCACACACCCTCCCCTGAGCTTTGCAACATCTCAGGAAAAGCTGACCCAGATCACCCACGGGGGAGGAAAAGGAAGCCAACCCAGAAAGACAGAGGGAGAACCTTGCCAAAGGCCTGGGCGGGGAGGAAGCCAGGTCTGGAGCAGGCAGGACTGGGCTAAAGGAGCCCTGTCCTGCTGCCCGCTGCTCTGGTTACATGCATGGATGACAGGGATGCGCCTCGCTGGGCTGGGACGTTCATCTTCTGCGAGCTGCTGCTTCAGTCAGTGGCCACTGTCATTTAGCTAAGAATTACCTGAGCTTGCTGGGTAGCTCAATGCTAAAGTCATCCTCAGGGAAAAAGAAACACAGAAGGCAAGGAGAGATCCTTGAGCTCCCTCTAGTGGCCAACACGTTTTATAAACTAAAATAGAGGGGTATTTGGGGGGGATACTGCTAAGATTCTTCTCCAAAATACCTTCAACTCTCTCGTAAGGGTGGGCAAACTATGACCTGCGGACCAAATCGAGCACGCCTGTGTTTTTCGTATGGCTCGTGAGCTAGCCAAGGTTTTTCCATTGTTCAATGGCTGAAAGAAGTCAAAAGAAGAGTATTTCACGACGTATGAAACTTATATGAAGTTTGCATCTTGGTGTCCACAAGTAAATCTTTTTGGAACACAGCCACGCTCATTGCGTTACGTTTTGTCTATGGCGCTTTTGTGCGGGACCTGTAGAGTTGAGGCTTTTCCGTAGGAATTCCTTCAGGCAGCTTCCTGTGTCTTCCGTTCTGCCCATATCACCTTAACGCGGCTGCTGCCCTTCTTCCTGCGCATCAGAATCCCTAGGCTGTAGTCATTTCTCTGCCCACAGTTCCCTCTGCCTCCTGTACCCCAGGGGCCCCTCCTGAACTCATCTGTGGCTCCATCACGAAGTGGGATGCCATGTGACCCACAGGATCTGGGATACCAACCAATCTAAGACTGACTACTTCTGTCTTTCCTATGAAAGTCACCCTTATTTTTTTCTCTTATGATAATCTGCCAATGACCATTCTTTCTCCTGTGATTCCCTCCATGGTCCCGCCCCCTGCTCCCTGCCCCCAGGATAATTGTGAAATAGGACATTTTTCCCACAGCTTTCCTAGTCTTACCTTAAAAACAAACAAAAAAAGCATTATTGAGAAATAGAGAAATAGTTCACATACCATACAGTTCACCCGCTTCAAGTCTACAGTTCAGTGGTTTTTAGTATGTTCACAGACTTGTGCACCCATCAACATGGTCATTTTAGGGCATTTCATGACCCCAAGGAGAAACCTTGTACCCGTGGGCTCTCTCTCCACTCCGCTGCTTCCTGTCTCTGCGGATCTGCCTGTTCTGGACATTGAATCATACAACATGTGATCCTTTGTGAGTGCTAGCTTTTACGTAGTGTGTTTGCAAGCTTCATCTGGTTTGTAGTATTTATCGGTATTTTATTACATTTATTGCCAAATGATATTCCATTGTATGGATAGACCACATTTATTTGTGCATTCATCAGTTGATGCAATCTGTGTTGTTTGCCCTTTTTGGCTGTCAACAGATTGTAAAATGATTATTACAAATAGTCTTTTTAAAAACAGTTTTAGGTTTACAGAAAAATTGAGGCGATAGTAGAGAAACTTCTCTATACACCCTGCCTCTCCTACCCTGTATACAGGTTTCCAGATCCTGACATCTTAAATTGGTGGATTTGTTACAATTAACGAAGCAGGATTGATACACTTGTATTAATTAAAGTCCATACTTCTTTCCGATTTCTTTAGCTTTTACCTAATGTCCTTTTCCTGCTCCAGGATCTTGTCCAGGACACCACATTACATTTAGGTGTCATGTCTCTGTAGCCTCCTCCTGTCTGTGACAGTCAGATTTGTATCTGGTGACCTGGACAGTGTATATTGTAGGGTGCCCCTCAGTTGGAATTGACTTGATGTTCTTCTCATGGTCAGACTGGGCTTACAGGTTTTGGGGAAGAAGACCTCAGAGATGAGGTGCAGTTTTCATCGCATGATATCACGGGTACACACCGTTTACCTGATGTATGTTGTGATGTTGACCTTCACCACCTGGCTGACCTCAGCTGCGGCTCCCCCTGTTCTAGACTCTGCTCTCTGAAAAGAGGTCACCATGTACAGATGGTGCTGGGCTCATCACTGAATTTTCTTGAGAAGCAGCTGCACCCAGGTCCTCTGTTTCTGGCAGCTGTTATGTGCCCATCAGAAATGTTAAGACCCATTGCCTGAGATTTGAAAGTCAGGTTTCCTTTGTTGGAAAAAAACAAAAAGAGAAAACCCATGGAAAAGAGAAATAAGAGAAGGACAATGAGCCCCCGCTAGGATAGTCAGATTTAAAATGTGGATACACGCGCCCCAATTTCATTCTCTGTTTCAACCTCACAAAAGTATAAGCATTTGTACCGGTGATTTTTGCATTTCATTTTATAGCAGCTGTCAGAAATCCAGAAGTCCAATCTGCAGATCAAGTCCAACTTAGGCACGTTAACGGATGCACACGAGTTGAAGGAAGAACGTCCTCAGTATCCCCAGGATTTCCAAAACGTGATGCAATTTCTGGATAGTCAGGTATGGAAAAGTGGGCAATCACCGTGCCGGAGGCTTAGATTTTCCTTAATGTAGTAATTTACAGCAAGCACCTCCTGCAGAAAAAGTGTGTGTGCCTGTCAGGTGGCTGATTCTTTCCTCTCATCTCCCAATACGTGTGTAGTTCATAATAGGTGTTCATTAGCTTCTTGTTGACTGGCCCGTGGGCACGCAGCTGGGCACATTGCTTCATTTCTCCCTAAGATAATATCTATTTGAATGGGTTAACAGTGCCTCGGTATTTATTTTTCATACACAACATGTAGGTCTCCATTTCAAAAGGCACAGAAGGACATGTTGAAGCACAAACTTTATTTTTAGAGCCTCCATATGCCACCGCGCAGGTGATCCGATGCCCTTTTACGTTTTTCAAGCATAATTACAATCATCTGGAAGCGAGCGTCCGTAATCAGTGCAGCCTTCACGCCGGCTGTTTGGTCACGCTCGTTTTGGGGAGCACTGTTTTATCAGAAAACAAATAGAGATTAAAGTTATGAATGCAGGACTTTTTTTTAAGCAATAATACGTCATTTTAAAAAGTGTGTTTTTGAAATACCAACAACTGCCACTCCCGCAACCCACCTTCCGCGTCACCGCCGGGCTGACCGTGTATGTCGCTGTCCTGTCCGCAGCCTTTCAGCGGCTCCCCACTTTTCACAGCACATAAATTACTCTTGTTTTACCGTTTCCTAGGAAAGCAAGTGGACGGCCCGAGTTCAAGCTCTCGATCAGGAACACAAGAGGGAGAAGGGTCAGGTAAGATGAGGAAACCGCCCCTGCGTCACGGCAGCGTTACTGACAATAGCCGAGGTATGGAAGCAGCCCGGCTGCCCGTCGGTGGGCCCCTGCACGAGGAGGATGGGGTGCATGTTACAATGGAGTATTACTCAGCCGTAAAGAATGAAACCTTGCCATTTGTGACAACATGGATGGGGTGGAGTACATTACGCTAAGTGACGTCCGTCAGGCAGAGAAAGACAAATACCATATTATTTCACTCACATGTGAAATCTAAACAAAATAAACTAATACAGAAACTCACAGATACAGAGAACAAAATGGTGGTGGCCAGGTGGGAGGGGGCTGGGGGGTAGGGGGTAGGGGTGAGAGGGGTGAAGGGGTTGAGGAGCACAGATTGGCAGCTATAAAATCACTGTGTTATACATCTGAAACTAATATAATTTTGTATGTCAGCAAACAAACAAAAACAGTGGCCTGTAAGCAGGTCATTTCTGCAAAAATATTTGCTTTGCTTTATAATTAAGCTAGTATTTTTCATTTAATAAAGTTCATTGAGAAATGTGTAGCAAAAATTAAAATTACTTACAATTTCAATGCGAAAGATAACCACTGCCACTGCTTTGTTATAACTTCGTTCAGTGTTTTTTCTGTGCTATAAATGTTGCATTCTATACGTTAGAAACCCATACATACAATCTTACAAATTTTGAATTAGGCTTTGTATCTATAACTTTATGTATGTTTCACTTAATATAGCCTATGTTTTAAAATATTCTTCAAAATCATTTTGAGTGGTTACATGATGGTCTATAGATATATCATAAGTTATTTAATGATTTCTTCATTATCGAATACATGTTTCTAAATTTTTCACACAGCAACAATATAAATAATTTTAAAATAAAGGCAAGGACTGTTCACAGTAAAATTATTTTTATGAAAACAATTTAATTCTAACATGGACTCCTCTTTAGCTGACTACATCAGAAATTTAAGTGTCAAAGTGATTTTTCACTGGTGCAGAACAGCTGAAGGAGATTTATTTGAGGTCCTTTCCTTTAGGAAAAGTTATTTGTTTTTACACTTTAAATTGTATCTATTTTGTAGCCCTTTGGGTCCCCTGTGTCTTACTCTGTTCAGGCTGCCGTAACAAAACACTATAGACTACATGGCTTAAAAAACATATTTCTTTCTCACTGTCTCGGCGCTGGGATTCCGGGTGTTAGCAAATTCAATTGCTGGTGAGAGCCCGCTTGCAGATGGCCACGGTGTCCTTACATGGCCTGGCATGGAGGGCAGGAGGAGGAGGAGGGAGGAAGAGCAAACTCAGAAGCTCGGGTCTTTTAAGCACGCGGATTCCATCATGGGGACTTCATGACTTCATCTAAAGCTAATGACCTTCCAAAGGCTCCATCTCCAAGGTCATCACATTGGAGGTTAGGGTTTCGACATGAATGGGGGTAGCGGGGCACAAATGTCAAATCTGTAAGGCCGGACTTCCGGCCAAGATGGAGGCTTAGACGGACACGCTAGGTCTCCCTCTTCAACTATAGAGGAATACAACTACTTCAAAACAAAGGATAACTAGAAATTCCAGAAAATAAAACTACACGGAAGTCCAACATATGAAGTTATAAACCAACGGTGCCATTTGGGCAGGTAAGAGTTAAAGTGGGCAGTGCTGTTTGCGGTTGCACCCGGAGCGGCGGGCGGCGAGGAGTCCCGGTGGCCAAACCCCTGGCGGTGCGCGACTCCGGAGCTGGGGAGAGCGGCTACGCAAGCCCCTGGCGGTGCGCGACCCCGGCGAGGAGTCCCGGTGGCCAAGCCCCTGGCGGTGCGCGACTCCGGAGCTGGGGAGAGTGGCTACGCAAGCCCCTGGCGGTGCGCGACCCCGGCGAGGAGTCCCGGTGGCCAAGTCCCTGGCGGTGCGCGACCCTGGAGAGGAGTCCCGGTGGCCAAGTCCCCGGCGGTGCGCGACTCCGGAGCTGGGGAGAGCGGCAGCCGCATCGCCTTGAACAGTGAGGCCCAGGGGGGCGGGAGGACGGATCCCGGTCTCCTACCTGAATAACTGTGTGAATCCATCTTGGACCCCCGCCCCCAAAGAAAGCACCACAGGGCTGCGAAATAGGTCGCGGACAAGCAGGCGCCGGTCGCTAATTTGTGACGCGTACGCAGGCACTGCCCCCTGCCCCCGACAGCCGGCCCAAGAAAACAAAAAGCATCTGTCAAAATGAGGCAGGCAACTTTAGAAATACCGGTAACACAACTCACCAGGCAGCAGATAGAGAACTTGACAGATGAACAGATAAGAAACCTGTCAGAGGCTCAGTTCTGGGCCATTGTTATCAGGTGGCTTACAGAATTCACAAAAGAGCAGGAAAAAGATATGAAAGAAGCGAAAAACTTTCATAACGAAAGGAACAAAACCACATACGAGACAGAAGGTGAGGAATCCAGAGTTCATTTCAACAAACTGGAATATGGAGAAGGAACAAGCAGTCAACCAATGCAGCGAGAGGAAATAGGAAGCAACAACGAAAGGATCAGAAACCTCTGGGACAGCTATAAAAGGCCCAACATAAGAATCATTGGTTTGCCAGAGAACGAGGAAGATGAACTAGAACTTGAAAAATTGAGTGAAAATATAATAAAGGAGAACTTCCCAGACTTGGGAAAGGGAATAGACCTGCAGGTCCAGGAAGCAAGGAGAGTTCCCAAGAGACTGGACCCAGGGAGAACCACTCCAAGACACATTATAATCAAAATGTCAAAAATTAAAGATAAAGAGAGAATCTTAAAAGCAGCAAGAGAGAAGAAAAGAATTATGTACAAAGGGGTCCCAATTAGACTATCAGCTGACTTCTCAAGGGAAACCCTACAGACAAGAAGGGACTGGCAAGAAATATTCAAAGTAATGAAAATCCAAAACCTACAACCACGAATACTCTATCCAGCGAAATTGTCATTCAGAATAGAAGGGCAGAGAAAGTGTTTCCAGGACAAAATAAAACTGAAAGAGTTCATTAGATCCAAACCACTGTTATATGAGATGTTAAAGGGACTGGTTTAAAAAAAAAACAGAAGCTAAGGAGATGAAACAAAGGCAAACTAAATAGGCAACGAGAGGGAAAGAGGAACTGTGGGTACGGGAAGCATATTGGGGGGAGGTCAACAGGGAGGGGGAATGGGGAAAGGGAGGGAGATGATATAGGAATTGGGGATCAAGGTAGGAGGGAATGGAATAGACGGAGAGAGATTGGGAGGAACTGTATGCACAACTAATGGACATAATCTAAAAGGGGGGGACAACTGGAGGGAGGGGGGCCACCGGGTGGAGGGGAGCAGAGGGAAGGGAAATTGGCACAAATGTAATAATTTAATCAATAAAACACATTAAATCATTAAAAAAAAAAAAAAATCTGTAAGGGAAAGGGATTGATCTGAACCTGTACTTTGGGGGTGCAAGCGTGAGCGTTTTAGACTCCTGCGTCCCAAGCCCACCTCTGGCCTCGCTGCCCGTTTCACCTGCAGCCGCCCCTTCCGCCGTGAGGAGGGAGCCTCCTCCTTCATTACCCTCCCCGCTTCATCAGTGTAGCTTTGATCCCTATTTTAAACCCTCTTTTGCTTGTTTGTTTACTTGTTTAGTTTCTACTTCTCCAACCAGGTCACTAGCCCTGCGAGGGAGGGGCTCCGTCTATCTGGTTCTCCTTCGTAGCTTCCACGTTCGGTCATGTGCCTAAAATGGGATTGAAACTTATGAACCATATGCTCAATAAATGTGGACGGTTGCTAGGTGTCCAGAAGGGGCATCATTCAGCCATGCTTGTGTGGACAGAGCGATGCTGGTTGTGGGGTTCAGAAGAGCAGGCTGAGAGACTTGTCTGTCGGTGCGCGCGTGGCATTTGAACCCTGGCCCTCTTAACCTCGGGGCCCTGCCTGCCCGCTCACTGCCCTGCGTACCTGTCAGGAGTTCGGCACTCAGCCAGTGGGGAGGAGACTGGCAGTGCCAACTGAGGGCGGTTGCTGTTCCGTAAGAACACCCTAGCTTTCCTTGGAGATGCTCTACGGTGGTAGTAGTCCCTGAAGAGGGCTGTACTTCAGCATAACCTGATGCTCTTTTCCAAAATACACACGTGCCGCTCTGCAGCATGAGATTCTCGTGCAGTTGGTAAGTCTGGGACACGCATATTTTGGGGGGAAAAACACACCAAAACCAAACCTAGACAGTTCTGTTTTGGACCCACGGTTTGAACCCCTCACCGCTCTTGGATAATTTGAAGTCCTGATCTTACTGTTCAGGGCATCGTACAGCATTGAGGATTAGGGACAGAATCCAAGCTTTCTTATCCGTAGGGGGCGAGTTTTAATCCCTGCTCTCTGGAAGCCCCTCGTGTTCCAGGCAGCTGTGGGAGTTTCTGGCAGAACAGGATGCCAGGTGTGGTGTCTCACACCTGCAGCCGTGAGGCAGGGTAGAGGGAAGGACCAGCTGGTGGTGGGTCAGGGGAGGGAGGGGAGGCCTTCCCGGCTCCGAGTGGAACGCTCCGTTTCATGGGTCAGGAGCGCGGGTGTTTGCACCAGCGCTGGGCTGCGCTGCTCTCTTGTCTGTGGGTTTCGTTTGCTCCGAAGCTGCTTGCTTCTTCCTTCATTTCTCTTAAACCCGAACAGAGGGGTGAGTCCGGTCAGGGTTAGTAACCTCCGCCTGAGCCCTAACTATTAATTATTCCACATGATTGGTGCCTACTGTCCTTACAATGCACATATTGTATTTCTCTGAGAGAAGCTGCGTTTGCCAACCTTTTATTGCTTTACCTAGATTCTTGGCAGTCTTTTTTTTTTTTTTTTTTTTTTTTTAATAACATTGGTAGGAGTTCAAAGGGCATCGTAGATAAATGATGGTGTATCCTTTTGACCCAAGTTAAGACTCTGGAGCTTGGGCAGTTGTAGAAGGGTCGCATAAGGAAAGGAGGATAGGGAAAAAGCCGAGACATGCGACAGTAGGAGGTCCTCACAGGTGGGCTCAAGACCTACAGACTTTTTGAAGTAGTATCTGGCCGTCCCTTGCTTAGATGGTCACATTCCCCCCTCCATGAACTTCTCCTGCACCTTTGTGGTTAAGTCTCAATTCTGATGTCCGGTGGGTGCAATCCCTTAGCTTTTCCCCATATTGCTGCTCCTCAAGCCCCGCTCAGAACCCTGGATGTCTTTACTGGCTTTGACTTCTATTTTCCAGCTCAGTGTTTCCCAGACTGCTCTGGGGAGCATTTCCGGTGGTGTGTAAAAATGCAGAGAAGATTCTGGCCCTTGTCCTCCTTGGGGGATTTTCTTAGCATCCACTGGGATAGAAAAAGTCATTTTTAGTCCTCGCTCAGGAGAGCTTTTTGACTTGGTTCAAACCGATGCTTGTCCAACCTCATACAAGCACTTACGGGGGGGCAGGGGGGCTGCAGTGTATTGATTGAGAGCATTACCTTTTTTTAAAAAATGTGATTGGGTTATTTTTAGAGCAGTTTTAGGGTCACAGTAAAACTGAGCAGAAAGTACAGAGAGTTTCTAAATACTCACTGCCCCTGCACCCCACGATCAACATTCCATACCAGAGTGGTCTGTTTGTTACAATCAATGAGTTTAAATCGGTCAATACATCATTATCATCCAAAGTCCAAAGTTCACTGTAGAGTTCACTTTGGGTGTTCTGCATTCTGTGAGTTTGGACAGATGACATGTATCCCCCGTTATGGTATCACACGGAATAGTGTCCCTGCCCTGAAAGTCCTCCGTGCTCTGCCTGTCCCTCCCTCTTTGCCTCCAGCCCCTGACCTTTTTGCTGTTTCTGTACTTTTTCCTTGTTCAGAATGTCGTATAGTTGGAACCATCAGGATGGAGCCTTTCCAGATGGGCTTCTTTCACTTAGCAATATGCATCTGAAGTTCCTCCTCGTCTTTTCATGGCTTGATAGCTCATTTCTTTTACATTCAGAAGACTGTTCTGGTGTCTGGGTTGACCACCGTTCATTCATCCACTCATTTCATAAAGGACACTTGGGTTGCTTCCAGATTTTGGCAGTGATGAATGAAGCTGCCATGTACATCTGTGCAGGCTTCTGTGCGGGCATGGTGTCATCTCCTTGGGTTAGATACCAAGGAGCGGGATTGCGGGATTGTATGGTAAGAGTATGTGTGATTTTGTAAGACACTGCCAACCTGTGTGGGAAGGTGGCCGGACCATTTTGCACTCCCAGTGGCTGCTCCCCATCCTCCGCAGCATTTGGTGTTGTCAGTGGGCTGGATTTTAGCCATTCTAATAGGTACACAGCTGTTACTTTTTGATTGGATGATTTAGTTCTTTAAGGTCCTAGGGGCTGCTGGATTGCATGCAAGTGTTATTTATGAATATCCTTCATGACAGAGACACTACATTTGGGAGCGTTGACTTTGAAGCCAGATGTGAAAGTTCAAGTCTGGGCTCTTCCTCCTTCAGCTACTTTACCTCTCGGGACAGGAATTTCCCTGTCTGTACAGTGAGGTCAAAACTTGTGTCCCAAAGGTCATGGTGTGGATTCAACAAGGGGACATGCTCAACACAGCCTCTAGCACATGGTCAGTGTTCGTTAAAAAATAATCAAGCAAGTTACAACACGCTGCTCCAGAGGCCTTTTGTACCCCTCACGGGCATGGTTACCCTCCCCTGCTTATTTGATATGCACATCCCTGTCTCCATTTCATGCCTTCGAATGTCCTTAGCTCCAATTACCAAGCCCCCCCCACCCCCCCTTAAGTAACTATTGACATCACTTTAAGAATCTTTCCTTAAATTATTGAAAACAAATTCTGATTGAATTCTTTTCCTCCAATATATGATCCTCCAAGACATTAAGTCTCCAGAGGTGAATCTGCCCACGCATCTTTGGATCTGTCTCTGCGTCTCTCCCTTTCTTTCTCTTCCTTCAGCCATTCCTTCTTCCCTCTCCTCCTCCTCCTCTTCCTCTTATTTCCTCTTCCCCCCTCCCTCCAACTTCCTCTTCTCAGTAAATACTTATTGAGAACCTGCTAAAGGCCAGAGATGATGCTCGCTGCTGGACGTGTAAAAATAATCAAGAGGGGCTCTCCAGCCCAAGGAGTGTACGTCCGGCCCAGGGTGACAAAGGTGGACGTGGGAAGGACAGGACTGCGTAGGGTTGGAGCCGCTCTGAGGGAGAAGCCTTGGTCCTTTATCGCCCTCCTCCCTGTGTTAGTTCATGCAGTGGGTTCAAGTTCGCTCAGCCATTCACAGGATCAGCGTTGCCTGGCGGAGCAGCCTGGGGACAGACATGGAGCCCCTTGTAAAGCCAGGGCATTGGTACCCAGTGAGGAGAGATTTACTCCGTGACCTCATGTGCACAGATGACATCGGGCCAGCAGAGAAGGCAGAGCATGTACCCACAGACTGCCGAAGACACTCAGCATGCTGTTTGCAGACCGATGCCTTTCTTCATTTTTTTTCCAGCTCCTGTCCGATATAGAGAAACTTCGAACCTTAGTGATAGACAACCTAAATGCAAATAATGTTTGCTACAAGAAAAGGCTGGAGGAGCAAGAGCAGAGACTCCAGGAACGGAACGAGCTGATCATCAGTCAGAGGCAGCAGGTATTTTTGGCTCTGTATCGGCACTTTTTTCTTGAAGCTGTGTAATTTACCTAGCCCCCCTGTTTTTATGTTAGAACATGTGGAAGTTGGATAAGACAAAGAAAATGGAATATTTTTCCCCCGTCGTTTGTGAAAGTAAATTCAATCCAATGATTTTTAAAAGACTGCAGAGCAGATTTACTCAATGAGAACTCAGAACGAATTTGAAGATGGATAAGAATTTCTTTCAGTAGTTGCTTTGAGAAGCAGCAGAACCCAAATGCTGCCTTCATAAACCTTTTCTCCTGCGTCTTTGGAGGATTTCGTGAGAAGCTGAATTTCCTAAGTCTGTCTGTCCATTATCCGTTGCGTCCCTGTGCAATTTCAAACATGTGTCTCTAGAAGACTGTTTCTCTTTGCAGATTAAAGAGTTTACCAGTAAACCAGTAAACAGTGTCACCGAACCCAAAGGTAAGCAGCCCGGGGGCCTGGGGCTAGAGGCAGGGCAAGACGCTGGGCATTGGGAGGATGTGGGGCCCTGACTACTGTTGACATGCCTCAGGTCATTTCAGTTCGGGTGATTTGTTATCACAACCCAGGAAGGTGAACATTTTTAACCCTTTGAGTGCCATGCATAATTCGAAATTTGGATCACCACAAGAAAAAGTTATATCCATATATAACCTGAGGTACCAAAAAAAAAAAAGAGAACAAAACATAAAATACGAATTATGCCACTGTTATTTACATCGAAAAAAAGAGTCGTTGGGAGCGACGCTGGCACTCAGAGGGTTAAATACCTGAGCTGTTGTTGAATGGCCTTGTCTGTTTTTTACAGAATATTGTTATGCTCATTAATCCTTTACGGTGCACTAGATGGATTGAAAGGGTCTGGAGACAGGCTGGGCTCAGCTCCTGTCTTCATAGCTTTGTGAGTCTGTGCCTTGTTTACTCAGCTCTGAAGTTGGAAAAGTAACAACTACATGTTAGGCTTCTTCCAGGGATCACATGGGTGGGAAAAGGGCACCTATTAAACATTCATCAGTGTTAGCTCTTGTTATGGATATTAAACTCAATTATTTTATTTTTTAAATCTTTTTATCTTCTTATTGAATTTATTGGGGTGACACTGGTTAACACAATTATCCAGTTTTCAGGGGCCCCGTTCCACAGCATATCATCCGTACACTCTATTCTGTGTTCACCACCCCAAGTCTCCGTCCATCACCTTTCACCCCCCACTTATTTGGGCTGAAGTGTTTGTTCTACGCATAGTGAGGGCGTAGACAGCCTACGAACTAGCAATGATAGCACCCCCTTATATACCGTGCAAGAGATAGGCTAGATGGGGAAGAAGCAGCCCGAAGTACAGGGTCTCGATCAGACGTAAAGCTTGCTTCTGCTCGGTCTCCCTCCACGTGACCCCGGCTTTGGTTCCTGCACGTCTCAGGTTGTGAAGGCGTCTCTCTCTCTCTCTCTCTCTCTAACTGGGGATTGGAAATGGGCGTACGGGCTGGGTTTCTCTCTGTTGCAGAGGCCTCAGGAAACACACCGCCTTAAACACTCGTTTCCTTGTTTTGCGAAAACAATTTGGGAAGGGTTGTAGTTTCCTACAGTTTATCTTTGAATAGTGAGAATTTGTATAGTGAGGATACCTGTATAATTACTTAGTTGGCATATGTATTTGACTGAAAAGTATTTTTAGGAAAAGTGAGCTTTGTAAGGATTTGTTAAACACCTTTACTCAGTTGGGTGAGTCACTATATGTTGGTAAAGTTCTTTTATTGTTTTGTGGGGGAAAGAGATGAGGGTAAGTGCTGGCAAAATAGAACGCATAGCTTGTCAATTTTGTTACTAATTTAGTCTTATGTTATTTCAGGGACTTCTTCAGCATGGCAAGCTTTTGAACCTAAGCCGACTGCTTCAGCTGTATCTAGTAAGTTTCTATAACCTCAGAATTTTAAAGATATTTTGTAAAGTGTTAAACTGATACATAACTTCTACTCTTTTTCGGAGACTTTTCTTTGAAAACCAATGTGTTTGGACGTGCCATGGGGATCTATTTTGATTGCTGGCTTTCCTGTAGTTCTAAAACCCAAGACTGTAGACACCTGTGTGTCCTTGTGGTGACTTTGATTAGCCACCCTGATTATTTTGCAGTTCACCTAGTAAAGGGACAACTACATGTCCATCGGCATCACTCCAGTTTGCACTTTCCGGTTTCCTGAGGTGGCCCACTGTGCGGAGAGGTGACTTCAGGGTGGCTGCCTCGTGTTGGCCTCACAGAAACTACTGGTGTCGCGGGCTTTGGACCAAGATTCCCTGTCACTCCTGGAGTTCGGCTCACCTTGGCTGTCTCCCAGAGCTGTCAGGATTTAGTTATCATCCAAAAAAGACGTCATCTATATTATTTTAGAGCCCATTCGGTAGTCTTCTTAATTGGAGATATTTTTGTTTCCATTCAAGAAAATTTAAGAGAGGAGCAAGTAAGGGAGCAGGTGATCAGGGAAAGGAGGGAGGACACCCATGTGAACAGAGATCTGATTATGATGGGAGGGCCTGGGCGGAGGCTGGTCACTGGGCAACACTTTGTTATGCGGGCCCAGGACTGTGTAATGAGGAAAGAACATGGATGAAGGTCATTGCGAATTTGGCGCCATTGACCCCACATGCTAAAGGTTTGAAAGCACTCAGCTGTCTGAGACGCTTCTTGAGGGCTTTTGCTGTTGCTTTTGGAGTCTGCAGGGGTTGACAGGAGCCAAAGGGGGGGGGGGGTAGTTATTCTTTTTTTTTTTTTTTAACAGTACAGTTTGTTTTTATTTTTTAATTGTATTTTATTGATTATGCTATTACAATTGTCTTGATTTTTCTCCTCCTTTACCCCCCTATCCACCCAGCACCCCTCACTCCCTCAGGCAATCCCCACACCATTGTTCATGTCCATGGGTCATGCTATAAGTTCTTTGGCTTCTCCATTTCCTATGCTGTACTTTACACCCCCAAAGCTATTCTGTAATGACCTCTTTGATCTTCTTAATTCCCTCCCCTCTTCACCCATCCCCCACACCCCTTCCCATCTGGCAGCCATCAAAACACTCTTGTATCCTTGATTCTATCTTTGTTCTTCTTGTTTGTGTAGTTTGTTTTTTAGATTCAATTGTTAATAGATTTGTATTTTTTGTCATTTTATTGTTCAGAGTTTTGACCTTCTTTTTCTTAAATAAATCCCTTTAACTTTTCGTATAATAAGGACTTGGTGATGATGAACTCCTTTAGTTTTTTCCTGTCTAGGAAGCTCTTTATCTGCCCTTCGATTCTAAATGATAGCTTTGCTGGGTAGAGCAATCTTGACTTATAGGTCCCTGCTTTTCATGATTTTGAATATATCTTGCCAATCCCTCCTAGCCTGCAAAGTTTCTTTTGAGAAGTCAGCTGACAGTCTTATGGGAACTCCCCTGTAGGTAGCTAACTTCTTTTCTCTTGCTGCTTTTACATTCTCTCTTTATCTTTAACCTTTGGCATTTTAATTATGGTGTGTCCTGGAGTGGGCCTCTTCGCATCCATCTTGTTTGGGACTCTGTGCTTCTTGGACTTGCATGTCTATGTTTTCAAATACATTTCCAATTTATTGCTCTTTCTCTTCTCCTTCTGGCTCCCCTATGATGTGAATGTTGGACCTCTTAAAGTTGTCCAGAGGCTGCTTATAATTTCCTCATTTTTTTTGGATTCCTTTTCTTCTTGTTGCTCTAATTGGTTGTTTTGTGCTTCCTTATGTTCCATATCATTGATTTGATTTGCGGCTTCATCCACCCTACCATTGTTTCCCTGTAAATTGTTCTTTATTTCAATTAGCGTATCCTTTGTTTCTGAGTGCATCTTTTTTATGCTACTGAGTTCCTTGAGCATCCTTATAATCAGTGTTTGAAGTCTGCATCTGATAGATTGCTTATCTCCATTTCGTTTAGCTCTTTTTCTGGAGTTTTGATCTCTTCTTTTATTTGGGCCATGCTTCTTTGTCTCCTTGTTTTGGCAGCCTCCCTATGTTTGTTTCTGTGTATTAAGTAGAGCTGCTTTGACTCCGTGTCTTGGTAGTGTGGCCTACTGTAGTAGGTGTCCTGTAGGGCCCAGTGACACAGCCTCCCCTGTCACCCAAGCTGGGTTCTCGAGGTGCACCCTTTGTGTGGGCTAAGTTCATCCTCCTCTTAAAGATGAATCCTGGTTGCTGTTGCCAGATCAATGGGAGGGATTTACCCAGGCCAGTCAGCTGTAAGGACTGGCTGTGACCACTGACCACCAACCTCCACCCTTCGTGAAGGGTCATCTGTTACAGGGGCAGGTGGTGGTGCTCTGACGTGGTCTGTAGCTTCCACTCAGTGCACCGCCCTGGGGTTTCCCACGTGGTGCAGGCCAAGGTCAGCCCCCACCTGTGTTTTGCCCGGGGCCACCCTGCCTGAGCTATAAAGCCATCTGAGATGGCTGCTACTTGTGCTGGGCTTGGAGATTCCCAGGTGAATCCAAGCTGTGAATCTAGGCTGGCTGCTGCTCGTGCCGGGCCTGGGGCTCACTGAGGCCAGCTGTTGCCTGTTTGATAAGATTTAGAAAGTTGTGGAACATGAGCCAAGACCAGCCATTCATGTGGAAAAGCAGCTTGGGTGGGCTCATACTTTGGTTGGGGTGGGTCAAACAGTGTTAGCCAGGATGATGGAGTCTCAGATACGGCACCAACTTGCCGGCTCTGTTGGGGGAGGGCTTAGAAAAAGGACAATGGCCTCTGCACGCCTTGATGCCAGACCCTTCAGTTTCTCCCTGTGGACCACTGGTGCCTTTCAAGCTGCTACCCCGGTGCTGGAGCTCAGAGGGAGGGAGTCTGAGTAGCCGAGTCCATGTGTGGGTTCTTTAAGAGGAACTGCCTTGGGCTCCAGAAGTTTCTTCCATCAACTCAATCCTGGCTGGTTTTTGCATCCAGAAGTTGTAGGGACTTATCTTCCTGGCTCTCGAACCCTGGGCTGCCGGGCCTGGTGTGGGGCTGGGACTCCTCGCTCCTGAGATATCCCTCCCGAATTTCTATTCACCACACGTAGGTGAGGGACCAGCCCGTTCCGCATCTGCACACCTCCTACCAGTCTGGTGGATGTGGTTTCTTTAATTCCGTAGTTGTCAGACTTCCATTCAACTCAATTTCTGACCATCGTGAGTGATGGTTGTTGTGTATTTCAGTTGTACTTTTGATGTGGTTGTGCAAAGGGTAGAGCCTTGTCTGCCTACACCAACATCGTGACCAGAAGCAGGGGTGGTAGTTTCAATGCAGAAGAGTAGGGAAGAGGGACGATGAGAAGCTGGGCTTAGATCTTATGAAATAAAGAAAACACTACCTTTCACAGAAGGATGAAAGGTTAAAAGACTCTCAGTTATTATTGTTCATACTTTGATTATGCTTGGCATAACATTGAAACAATAGCATGTTCCAATAAAGCTTTATTTATAAAAACAGGTGGTGGCTTGGTATATCTCTCAGACTTCAGTTTTCCAAACTCAGTAATTTCTACTGGTTAAAGTTAATCGGTGTAAAGTAATCAATATCCCAAAGAGGCATATTATGGGGTGGCGAACTTTGTTCCCCTTCACACAAACCTGCGAATATACTAAAACCTCTTGAATTGCATATTTTAATACGGGGAATTGTTTTTCAGTAAGCTATTATATTAAAAAATTGGTTTAGGTGAAACCTTTGTCCCTTATGGTCCATATTCACCTTTGTCCCTTATGGTCCATATAGATCTTGACTAATTTGAGTAGTATTTGGTTATCATCATGTTCAGATACTTCTGCTTTAATTATAGACGAGTTTTTTTTATGCTGTTTCAGTGAACGCCCCAGCCCCACAGACTCTGGATGCTAAGTCAAGTCTAACAATGGCCCATGGTAAGTTTCAGCTGTGTCCCAGCATTTTATGTGCAGTTTCCAGCCTGAGATAACTTATTAACTGAAAGTGCTTTTCTGTGGGGGTAATTAGGCAAAACAGAAACCATCTTAGTGAATGTCACACGGTGAAGACAACTTTAATCTTTCTATTTAATATCATAAACTGAATGTACCCACCAAAGCCATAAAGTATAAAATAGGTTGCTGGCCTCAGAGATTTTAACTCTGAGTAGTACTTTTCATTATTTATGATTTTTGGTGCAAAGTAGTGGAGTAATACATCCTGGGTGACAGGGTGACTTTCTAGACCAGCCAGCCAGCACATGCCCCAGGGCATATGTGACTGTTTTTATAACTTTTAGTGCAGCTGCAAGTCAACTTTTTTAAACAAACAGTTTCAGGGATTGGTTGGGAAAAAATCCAAAAAAGACATGTGATAAAAACGAAAGAAAAAAAACGTACGAACCCCTGGATGAAATTGCTGCCAGGATTCAGTTGTTGGACCAGGCTAGTGGGGTGGTCATTGTCATTAACATCATCCAGTTGATAAGGTGAACATTCGTAGCCGTGTTTTACTTTTATACAGTTAGGTTTACAGTTTGCATAGTATGTTTTCAAATGTGTTATTTTCCTATGCTCTCTCTGTAGCTCATAAATGAATTAAGATGGGAGGCAGGCCATCTTTTTCCTGTTTTACCTAATGATTCCTTCCTTCCACATTTGTTTTTAGCCTTTTAATTAAACTTAAGTCTATGATCAGTCGAGTTGAACTTTTTGTCTTCATAAGGACTGTGGTCTATATGTGGTGGCCTTTGTAACTATTCCTTTTACTGACTGAATGACTCAGGAAGTATTTATTGCCCCTTATTTTTGTTTCCTAATTTCATTTAGGCGGGTCAGGTCCCTTCCACAGGTGTTCACAATATGTTTTGCAAATTCTCCACACATTAGATGTTATTATTTATAAGTGTTTAGAATATGCAGGGTGGTTTCTTTTTTTCCTTTGAACCAGTAACAGATAAAATGTATGTTGGACTTACATAAGTTTATCTTAATACCGAAATACAAGACAGTTTTCTCTGGCATTATTCTCTATTCATATGATTTTATATCAGGTCTGAAATTTCTCTGTTGCCTCCTTTCTGGGAGTTGATTTTTATAAAGCAATTGCTGGCCACTTCTCTTTTGTACTACAACAGTACTTGGTGTTTTTTTTCTCTTTTTTTCTACTTTGGTAGAGTTAGGTTTCTGTATAACATTATATATAAGGTCCACATGTTCTCTGTTCTGTATTTTTGGTGCCTGCTAAAGGACACATAGTCTGTATGTCAAGCTGTCTGGGGTTAGTTCAAAGGTCCTGCCAAATCTGTTGGTCCTAAAGCAACGCGTTCCATCTGGACCCTGCCCTGAATGGGCCAGGGCCGCATGAATCCCAGCTGGTGTGTTTTGGGATTGAAATGCTGGTTTTAAACACCAGCCAGATTTCGCGTGGGGTTTGCAGATCTTGAGTTGGGATCAAAGGTGATTTGTGAGTATCTCCATGGGCAGGAGCAAGGGGAAGGCTTGGCTGGGGCACCTCACCCGTGTTGGGGATGCGGAGACTGTTAGTCGGGTGTCACGTAACCTTCATTAGCCCTGCCACCTCTGTCGTCCCTTTTGTTCCATCTCAAAGCTTGAGGAGGTACTTTACCGGAAGTGATGTCATGATCACGCATCCGTCGTAGGCTGGGCTGCTTGAGAAGCCCTCTTCAGTGGAAATTCACAGGAGGGGGGTTTAGTAGGCGGTGCTGTCGGGCAGTCCGACTCGGGAGTGACACAGTATCTGTCTCCTCCCGTGTTGAATCGACATCTTGCGATGACGCTGGAGTGTCCTCTCCAGTGAAGCTGAAGCTACAGAGCCTGGGCAGGGTGATATGGAGGGTCTGCTGTTGCCCATGCAGCAGACCCCCCCTCTCTTCGCAGCTGAAGGGTCCAAGGGAAAGACGAGTCAATACAGCTTGGCTTCAGGTGCGCCGCAGGAGTTGCCGGTGTTGACTACAACGTCAAACCGCCTTAGGGACTCCGGCTCCGGATTTTCTGTCGGGGTTTACTCCCTTAGCCTTTCCCCTGAAGAGGTATGCCGCAAGGCAGCGGAGGTTTTTTGCAGTCAGAGTTTTCCTTCTCTGATGTGCCCTGACTGGAAGATCGAACCAGCGACACTTAGCTCGCAGGCCGACGCTCAATCCACTGAGCCAAACCAGCCAGGGGGTATAGCATTTATATATTAATTTATTCAGTATTCAATAGATACCTAATATGCACTTGACACTCTAATAGACATTATGTTAAGTGGAGACAGACATAGTTTCCACCTTCATGCAGTTTAGAGATTAGTTTGTGTATTCTTTCATGATGTCAACTTTAGGGTTGTATAGGTGCCACCAGCTCCCCTAATAAACCACCTTGTTTTCTGATTCCTAGACCCAAACTCCTGATAGAAGCTTCTCATTCTTACACTTGATATTCCATAATCTTTCCATCTTGTGTGTGTGTGTGTGTGTGTGTGTGTGTTTCTGAAGGAATGAGGATAGAAATAGGGTTCTATAGGCACCATAGTACTCTGGATGTAGTTTTATAATTGTTTTTATCCTTCTCTTTTAAAGGGATTGGGAGGAGACTGGCTCTTATCAATTTATGGTATTTTGCACATATAACACTGTAGGATTCCATTTCAGGTTTAATGATAGTATAAGCAGTATACTGAAAAACAGCCAATAACATCCATCTCTTTAAATAAGTATGCTGCAGGGCTGAAATAACTTTGGCTTTATTGCTTTTAGACTTCATGAAGTCTGGGTTAAGCTCTTGGCTATGTTACATCTGAGAAATACAGGTAGACTCTTAAGAAGCTACACCATCGTCTCTCGAGACAGACGGCTGCCGACGATGTCGGGCAGCCGCCTGTGAGAGGTGCAGCTGCCCCGGGGCACTCTAGAGCTGGGATGGGTGCTTCCAGATTTTCCTGGGTCCAGCTGATCTGTTATCAGATGTGGGTTTCCCCAGGAAGGGTGTTTGTAGGGGGGGTGGGGGGGAAGGACTCCCTTCTGCTGCAACAAAGCCAGAATACAAACAGAAGGTAGCAGGAAAGCCCTAGAAGGTAATTTATGGTGCAGATGAATTATCTGGCTGAGCATAGAGTACGCAGAAGAGATTTGAAGGAAATACGGTTGATGGAGACCGTTCGTGGCAACCCCTGAGTCGACTGTGTCTGTGCAGGCCTGTCCGTGTGGCACTGTGTAGCCACAGAATGTTCTGATGCTGGACAAGGCTGGATTGGAGAGCTGGGCTTCAGGGAGCTTAGCCTGACCAGCATGCGTTCAAAGAATCAGAGCTGGGGAGACCCATTGGGAATGTTAGTAATGGTCTACGGTGAGATTCCTCAGCTAGGAATTGGGGCATGGTGATGTAACAAAAGGGAGTGGACCTAACAGCTGCTCCGTGGAATTGGTGGAGAGGCTGGACAAGGGGCTGGGGGGCAAGGTGAGGGCAGAGACAGAACACGCCCTCGGATCCTAGGTAGATGGCAGTGCTGTTTGGAGAATCTGGAAGACAAACTTAGTTCCAGGAAGGGAGGCATCATGGCTTCATGACCACAGCCTGGAGTTCAGAAGCAGGCAATCTGGATTCACAGCTGACCCATAAAACAACAGGGTGGGTTTGCTTGCCAAATGGGGAGAATGGTAACCTTAGTGGGTTATGGAAAGAGTCAAATGAGGCAAGGCCTTTGGAGCAGGAGCCGTGAGCAGGTGGTTGGCTAAATGTGAGCTTGAAGGGTAGGGACGATGACGCCCAGCAGAGTCAGCCAGCGGGAGAAAGGGCTGAGTACCCGTCTGAGAGTTTTTCTTCTGGAGCTAAGAGTAGGACACTGATAGAAGGATTTTTCTGGAACCATCCAGAAGATTCAGAGGGGCGACCCAAGCCTGCAGGCATTTCAGCTCTCATCCTGGAAAGCTCAGCTCAGGACAGGAACAGAGACTTTCAGAAGCTGGACATGTGGCTTATAGGAACGTAAGAATGGCAGGCACTTCCCTCCCCTCTCGGGACGTTAGCCTGCTTGTTCTGGGAGCTGGGGTCTGTCTGGCTGACCTCACGTCCTTCCTCAGCCCCGGTAGTAGGCACCCAGGTTCAGGGTCAGCAGGAAAAGTCAGAATTTTGAGTTTTTCCTGACTCAAGAGAAATAAGTCATAGAATTCTCCCTGTAACATAATAATAAAAAATACGCATATGATGATTTTTGAGATTTTGTAGAACTTTCCCCAGAACTTTATTTTTGTTGTTTTTGTAAGTAAAATAAAATAATACACCATGTGACATAAAAAAACATAAAACCTATTATCCTCCTAAAATTTCTGTTTTCAGCAGGTCAAACTAGTACCATAGCCTATTTGTGTATCTTTAAATCCCGCTGTCCAGCAGTCGTGGTACATGGATGGACCTGAATGCTCCTTAGCAGGGCTGCGCTCCTGTTAAAAACTAAAGTGCACTCCTACTTACTAATAGTCTGTCTCCCAAAAGTTTATTTGAAAGTAGTTTAAAATGCATTTCTCCCATACAGGCAATCTTAGATATGTTGACTAAGGTTGCTGGCCAAGCTATAAGAGCCTGTTTATATAGACCTAAATATGACACATGTACTTAATTGTATGTACCTATTATGTATGTGTGTATTTGTATATGCCTAAAATAGAGCACCAGAAATACCCTTTAATAAATTAAAAGCCAGATCTTTAATGTAGGAGATATTAATCTGGACTAATAACATGCAAAACACTTAGATCCAGGCCTGGTGACCTGGTGGCCCTCAGTCATTGTTGGCCATTGTTATTGTCACCTCTCACAGGCTCTGGGCTCTGGCAGTAGGGTGAAATGACCTCTGCCCTCTGGGTGCAGGTGGAGAGCTCCCTGGGGAGGTACCCTGAGATGGTTTCCAAGCTGAAGATGAGTGAACCACACCCCCCCCCCCTTAATGAGACTCCCTAGTTACATTTCATTCCATGTCTAATGCCTGAGGACCTAGTGTTAGACCTCCATCCAAAACCTGACCTTCCCCTTGAAGGCACTTACTCTTCATTGAAAGGATGGGGTTTGGCATTAACCAAGCCGCGCCCGTGGGTTTCCTTGTGTCCATACAGTAACCTTGACCTTCCCCGCCACTGCTCTGGGGTGGGACTGGGAAAGGCCCATCGTCACCTGTCACTTGTCTGCAGCCGTGCCCTGGTGCCTCTGGGAGCAGAACTAGGTCTTGGAAAATGGTTTGGGGACATGGAGGTGATTAAGAATGGGTCCTAGTCCTGCTGCTGACCCTAGGGACACCTACTGTTGCGCTTTACCATCCCAGTCCTACAACTTGAAGGCTCTGGGACTCGTGAGAAGTGGGAATCCCAGGGCCCTGGACATTTTTTATGTTTTTTTTATCTTGGGGAATGGAAATATTTTCATGAACTTTCTATTTAGCCACCCAGTCCAGGAGCGTCCTTGTGCCTTAAAAGAATCCTGTCAGGCATGAGGTTGAATGAGTGCGAAGCCTTAACTTAAACATTAAAAAATATAATATCCTGAGAGTACAGTCAGTGGAACATCCAGAGAAAGAGAAGAAGCCATGGAAAAGTGAGCAGCTTTAACTGGCTGCCTCGGTATTTTTTCTTTCCCCGTAAATTCTGGCTGTGTCAGACGTGACTGAAACACTGTGGAACTATAGCTTTCAGAGTTGTTGGAAAGTCAACTAACTCCACTTTGCTGTTGTCCTGTTTGTTCTGTTCTTATCTTTCCTCACCAATAGAGCAGGCATTCTCGTCGCACGTACTGGAACCAATAGAAGAACTTTCAGAGGAAGAAAAAGGTAACCGAGGGCTTGATCAGGATTGTATCTGCTTGGATTATATTTAGATGCTAAAACCCAAGCCTGGAAGACAGGAACCACGGGCTTTTCTCACACTGTGTCAAAGTTAGGGAAGACGCGTAGGTTTGGATTATATTCTCAATCTACGCATAGTGTTTATTTTGTCCTCTTACTCCCCTAATAGGCTGTTCTATTTTCCCCGGCTTTATTTGATTCTTAGCGTATGAATAAGTTCCCTGTGTCAGGGAACTGGAAAACAATGGAAGCCTTTATGTCAATGCGGGTATTTTCTGATCAGAGGACAAGGGGACACACGTTGGGTGCCAGATGATACAAAAATATTCATATCATGCTAGTTATTTCTTATACCCTGAATCTGTGAAATGAATGGGTCAAGTGCCCGCTTCAAACATTATTTTTAATAGAAAGGAAAGCATAACATTTAAGCTCTGAATGTGGAATATTTATGTGCAGAATAATGTTTTTGGTGGAATTTGGGAACTGTTATAGGTTTCGGGAGATAATTAAAGTACTACTACTTATTTGGTAGTTTTCAAAATTATTTTCTAGAAATTAATGTTTGAAGCTTATGAAAATTATTTTACATTATTAAGATATTTTCTAATGCTAGACCTGTTTCTAAAACAATTATATTTGAATCAGTTTATCATAATTTTCTCCTTAGTAATAATAACACTTTACCATATATCACTTCTTTAGGAGAAAGCAAATTGTTAATATTTATGTGGGTGCTGGTTTTGTCATTTTTGTTAGGAAGAGCAGTAAAATTATATATTCTAATACGTGAAGTCTTTAATATCTGTTAGAAGTTCTTCTGTGTTCTCTAGACTTCTTTCTGAAAATTTTTAACAAGGCTACAAAGTGAGAAGTGACTAAATCAGGCATATCCATAACTATATGATGTATATTTTCGTCTTACTCTCAAGTAACATGCTTTCTCTTTCTTACATATCATTTTCTGAGGTCTGGAACACAACATCTTATTCTCTGAAGAATTCATGAAATGTGTCAGGAGGTTCATTAAAAAGGTCCAAAACTTTGAAACTGGAGCCTTGGGTCTTATAGTTCACATTCATTTAAAAAAAAACAAAACAGCTAGGTTCCAAGAGGGATCCTGATTGGTCCACCATCACCTCTTCAGTTCCAGGTTCCACCCACTGCATCCTTCTGTCTGTGTTCCTTGTAAGAGTTCTTCTACCCAGAAAACATGGGGCATGAGTTTGGGGTCACTGACAGCAAACACCGTCGTTGGTTGTGGCCACATTTGGAGAGTCGGAGAGGGAGAGAATCTTTGCTGCCGTCCTCGGGTTCATACACAGCTCTAGTGGGAGGAAGTACTGAGGACCATCAAAAACACCCAGAGTCCAAACGCACCATTACAGAAACAGTGACCACATCCTTCCAGTGCCTCTGCAGACCCAGCAGATTAATTGCCACCTATAAATTCCTCAGCCTGTGCTCACATTTTGCAGATAATGCCTGTGCAGCGGTTTGCAAAGCGAGGGCTGTTACCTAGAAGCAACTCATCGAGAAGACTGTTTCTGCACCCTTGCCTGCTCACGGTTGCGTAGAAACGTACTTGGTCTGGCTGTGTATAAGGGGTTAGAACGTGAGGACCTGGAGGTGGTGTTAGGGGCCATTTTATTATTCAGAAACTTGGAACGGGGATTGGGCGCTTGCTCCAAGTCATTGGATGAACTCCTGACAGGGCTGGCGTGAAGTCCAGGTTTTCTGCTTTCCACAGTTTAGAACAAAGACCCAAGCGATGGGGAGGGACAGGCTGGTTCGGGCTCTCTGTAGGACTGGCTGGCGGCCTCAGGGGAAGTCTCCTCATCTCTGGTTTTGGTGTCCTCTTGGGAAAAAGGACGAGCTTCCTTACCTCATGACAAAAGTCCCTCCCAACTCAGAAATTCTGCTTTTGGTTTTCACTATTCGTTTTGTGCTACAATTATTTGCTTACCACAAATGCCGGGTCGTACGTCCGATAGAACTGATCACGTGTAGGCGATCGTGCGTTGGCCGTCGGCTTTCATAAGCTTTCAGCTTTGTGATTAGAGGCAGTGCTGATATCTAGAAAGTTTTGTTTCGTTGATCTTGGTGAGCAGTACATGCTTTAACTGAAATCTTCAGCTGTTGTTGGTTTTCAAGTGATTGATTCCATCTTGACCTAAAAACTTGATCGTTCTTGATTCTTCTTGTTTTTCCTGTCCACTCGCCATCCTTCCATTGGCCAGCTTCCGCTTGGTAAGAATCTCTCCATCCAAGGGCTTCCTAATTACTCACAAAAGGCTTTCCAAAGCAACTGCCAACATAGGTAGTGAATTCGAGGAGAGCAGGAAATGTGGGATCTGTGGTCAATTGGGGAAACTAAGTCACCAAAAGGAACCCGGCATCATGGTTGAGGGTGGACCTGGATCAATCAACAAATGAGTTCCGTCACTGCTATCCAAGACCTTAAGGCTCTCCTAAACTGTGATCAAGGCATTCTTGGCAACACTTGACCCTTGCATGTCCCCTTATGTCCTGGGGCAGACAGGGCCCAGATCTTTTCTTCAGGATATGCTTCTGTGTAGCTCCTTTTGTGTCCCAGATACTGGCCAAAAAAATAATCTCTGCATAATCACGACAGGACATGTTTGTATTTCGGTGGTAGCACCATGACTTCCAGACTGTCTCTTGGTACCTGTTTTTATTTTTAGCCCTAGAAAGTTGTAGACTCGGTAACCAATTATCAGCCAAAGTTAGCGATGGCTGTGGGTGAGCCCTCTAGATTATGATGTATTGTCAGGTTCTAGGGCAGAAGTATTTTGGGTGGTGATTTCAGAATACTGGAAAACATTGGTTGGGAAAACAGCAGCATAAGTGCCGAGAGTGTAACATTTAAGATGACTTCTGGCTTTTAATCATAATGTAATCATATAAAATTTTATCATTTTGATTTAGCAACCCGCAGTTGCAAAGTATAGAAAAGCATCATCACGCAGGCTATTTCCTCCTATATAAGGTACAAATAGGAATTTGACCCATTTTGCTGTCAGCAAAACTGTTTACTCCTGAACAGAGTCTTCACTACTAGAATTGAACTAGCATTTAGAAAACATCTTAACCAAAGGCATTTTGTTTAAGGTCTACAAATCCAGATGCTGTGGGTACCTCAAAATGCCACCCAGGGGGAAATGGAGTATCTACAGTCCCAGACCCCGGCAATGGCATTCGGTGCCACCCTTGTTAGGTGAAATGCCCCTGTTCAGAGATTCGAAGGTTAGACTCCAAAGTGATAGTGCTGTTGTGTTCTCCCAGATCTGCCTTGGGACCATCACTAAGGGCTGGGACTGCCCGGCAGTGGGTCTCTTCCATTAAGCGTTCAGTTTC